>NC_064420.1:19668125-19982500 GCF_023375975.1 Astyanax mexicanus | reverse complement strand
AAAATTTTGGACCAAAAAAAACTTCGAAAAATTTTCGGACCAAAAAAATTTTCACCCAAAGAAACTTCGAAAAATTTTCGGACCAAAAAGATTTTTGGACCAAAAAAAAAATTCGAAATATTTTCGGACCAAAAAAAACTTCGAAAAATTTTCGGACCAAAAAAATTTTCACCCAAAAAAAAACTTCGAAAAATTTTCGGACCAAAAAAATTTTGGACCAAAAAAAACTTCGAAAAATTTTCGGAACAAAAAAATTTTCACCCAAAAAAAACTTCGAAAAATTTTCGGACCAAAAAAATTTTGGAACAAAAAAACTTCGAAAAATTTTCAGACCAAAAAAATTTTCACCCAAAAAAAAACTTCGAAAAATTTTCGGACCAAAAAAATTTTCACCCAAAAAAAAACTTCGAAAAATTTTCGGACCAAAAAAATTTTGGACCAAAAAAAAGTTTGAAAAATTTTCGGACCAAAAAAATTTTGGACCAAAAAAAACTTCGAAAAATTTTCGGACCAAAAAAATTTTCACCCAAAAAAAATTTCGAAAAATTTTGGACCAAAAAAATTTTGGACCAAAAAAAACTTCGAAAAATTTTCGGACCAAAAAAAATTTCGGACCAAAAAAAATTTCGGACCAAAAAAAACTTCGAAAAATTTTCGGATCATAAAAATTTTGGACCAAAAAAACTTCGAAAAATTTTCGGACCAAAAAAATTTTGGACCAAAAAAAACTGCGAAAAATTTTCGGACCAAAACAATTTTCACCCAAAAAATACTTCGAAAAATTTTCGGACCAAAAAAATTTTTACCCAAAAAAAACTTCGAAAAATTTTCGGACCAAAAAAATTTTCACCAAAAAAACTTCGAAAAATTTTCGGACCAAAAAAATTTTGGACCAAAAAAACCTTCGAAAAAATTTTGGACCAAAAAAAATTTCGAAAAATTTTCGGACCGAAAAAATTTTGGACCAAAAAAAACTTCGAAAAATTTTCGGACCAAAAAAATTTTGGACCAAAAAAAACTTCGAAAAATTTTCGGACCCAAAAAAACTTCGAAAAATTTTCGGACCAAAAAAATTTTCACCCAAAAAAAAACTTCGAAAAATTTTCGGACCAAAAAAATTTTCACCCAAAAAAAACTTCGAAAAATTTTCGGACCAAAAAAATTTTCACCCAAGAAAAACTTCGAAAAATTTTCGGACCAAAAAAATTTTCACCAAAAAAAAACTTCGAAAAATTTTCGGACCAAAAACTTTTCACCCAAAAAAAACTTTGAAAAATTTTCGGACCAAAAAAATTTTGGACCAAAAAAAACTTCGAAAAATTTTCGGACCAAAAAAATTTTCACCCAAAAAAAACTTCGAAAAATTTTCGGACCAAAAAAATTTTGGACCAAAAAAACCTTCGAAAAAATTTTGGACCAAAAAAAATTTCGAAAAATTTTCGGACCGAAAAAATTTTGGACCAAAAAAAATTTCGAAAAATTTTCGGACCAAAAAAATTTTGGACCAAAAAAAACTTCGAAAAATTTTCGGACCCAAAAAAATTTTCACCCAAGAAAAACTTCGAAAAATTTTCGGACCAAAACAATTTTCACCCAAAAAATACTTCGAAAAATTTTCGGACCAAAAAAATTTTTACCCAAAAAAAACTTCGAAAAATTTTCGGACCAAAAAAATTTTCACCAAAAAAACTTCGAAAAATTTTCGGACCAAAAAAATTTTGGACCAAAAAAACCTTCGAAAAAATTTTGGACCAAAAAAAATTTCGAAAAATTTTCGGACCGAAAAAATTTTGGACCAAAAAAAACTTCGAAAAATTTTCGGACCAAAAAAATTTTGGACCAAAAAAACCTTCGAAAAAATTTTGGACCAAAAAAAATTTCGAAAAATTTTCGGACCAAAAAAATTTTGGACCAAAAAAAACTTCGAAAAATTTTCGGACCCAAAAAAATTTTCACCCAAGAAAAACTTCGAAAAATTTTCGGACCAAAAAAATTTTCACCCAAAAAAAACTTCGAAAAATTTTCGGACCAAAAAAATTTTCACCAAAAAAACTTCGAAAAATTTTCGGACCAAAAAAATTTTGGACCAAAAAAACCTTCGAAAAAATTTTGGACCAAAAAAAATTTCGAAAAATTTTCGGACCGAAAAAATTTTGGACCAAAAAAAACTTCGAAAAATTTTCGGACCAAACAAATTTTTACCCAAAAAAAACTTCGAAAAATTTTCGGACCAAAAAAATTTTCACCAAAAAAAACTGCGAAAAATTTTCGGACCAAAAAAATTTTCACCCAAAAAAAACTTCGAAACATTTTCGGACCAAAAAGGTTTTTGGACCAAAAAAAAACTTCAAAAATTTTTCGGACCAAAAAAAATTTGGACCAAAAAAAACTTCGAAGAATTTTCGGACCAAAAAAATTTTCACCCAAAAAAAACTGCGAAAAATTTTCGGACCAAAACAATTTTCACCCAAAAAATTTCGAAAAATTTTCGGACCAAAAAAATTTTTACCCAAAAAAAACTTCGAAAAATTTTCGGACCAAAAAAATTTTGGACCAAAAAAAACTGCGAAAAATTTTCGGACCAAAAAAATTTTCACCCAAAAAAAACTTCGAAACATTTTCGGACCAAAATGTTTTTGGACCAAAAAAAAACTTCAAAAATTTTTCGGACCAAAAAAAATTTGGACCAAAAAAAACTTCGAAGAATTTTCGGACCCAAAAAAATTTTCACCCAAGAAAAACTTCGAAAAATTTTCGGACCAAAACAATTTTCACCCAAAAAATACTTCGAAAAATTTTCGGACCAAAAAAATTTTTACCCAAAAAAAACTTCGAAAAATTTTCGGACCAAAAAAATTTTCACCAAAAAAACTTCGAAAAATTTTCGGACCAAAAAAATTTTGGACCAAAAAAACCTTCGAAAAAATTTTGGACCAAAAAAAATTTCGAAAAATTTTCGGACCGAAAAAATTTTGGACCAAAAAAAACTTCGAAAAATTTTCGGACCAAAAAAATTTTGGACCAAAAAAACCTTCGAAAAAATTTTGGACCAAAAAAAATTTCGAAAAATTTTCGGACCAAAAAAATTTTGGACCAAAAAAAACTTCGAAAAATTTTCGGACCCAAAAAAATTTTCACCCAAGAAAAACTTCGAAAAATTTTCGGACCAAAAAAATTTTCACCCAAAAAAAACTTCGAAAAATTTTCGGACCAAAAAAATTTTCACCAAAAAAACTTCGAAAAATTTTCGGACCAAAAAAATTTTGGACCAAAAAAACCTTCGAAAAAATTTTGGACCAAAAAAAATTTCGAAAAATTTTCGGACCGAAAAAATTTTGGACCAAAAAAAACTTCGAAAAATTTTCGGACCAAACAAATTTTTACCCAAAAAAAACTTCGAAAAATTTTCGGACCAAAAAAATTTTCACCAAAAAAAACTGCGAAAAATTTTCGGACCAAAAAAATTTTCACCCAAAAAAAACTTCGAAACATTTTCGGACCAAAAAGGTTTTTGGACCAAAAAAAAACTTCAAAAATTTTTCGGACCAAAAAAAATTTGGACCAAAAAAAACTTCGAAGAATTTTCGGACCAAAAAAATTTTCACCCAAAAAAAACTGCGAAAAATTTTCGGACCAAAACAATTTTCACCCAAAAAATTTCGAAAAATTTTCGGACCAAAAAAATTTTTACCCAAAAAAAACTTCGAAAAATTTTCGGACCAAAAAAATTTTGGACCAAAAAAAACTGCGAAAAATTTTCGGACCAAAAAAATTTTCACCCAAAAAAAACTTCGAAACATTTTCGGACCAAAATGTTTTTGGACCAAAAAAAAACTTCAAAAATTTTTCGGACCAAAAAAAATTTGGACCAAAAAAAACTTCGAAGAATTTTCGGACCAAAAAAATTTTCACCCAAAAAAAACTTTGAAAAATTTTCGGACCAAAAAGGTTTTTGGACCAAAAAAAAACTTCAAAAATTTTCGGACCAAAAAAATTTTGGACCAAAAAAAACTTCGAAAAATTTTCGGACCAAAAAAATTTTGGACCAAAAAAAACTTCGAAAAATTTTCGGACCAAAAAAATTTTCACCCAAAGAAACTTCGAAAAATTTTCGGACCAAAAAGATTTTTGGACCAAAAAAAAAATTCGAAAATTTTTCGGACCAAAAAAAACTTCGAAAAATTTTCGGATCAAAAAAATTTTCACCCAAAAAAAAACTTCGAAAAATTTTCGGACCAAAAAAATTTTGGACCAAAAAAAACTTCGAAAAATTTTCGGACCAAAAAAATTTTCACCCAAAAAAAACTTCGAAAAATTTTCGGACCAAAAAAAATTTCAGACCAAAAAAAATTTTGGACCAAAAAAACTTCAAAAAATTTTCGGACCAAAAAAATTTTGGACCAAAAAAAACTGCGAAAAATTTTCGGACCAAAACAATTTTCACCCAAAAAATTTCGAAAAATTTTCGGACCAAAAAAATTTTTACCCAAAAAAAACTTCGAAAAATTTTCGGACCAAAAAAATTTTCACCAAAAAAACTTCGAAAAATTTTCGGACCAAAAAAATTTTGGACCAAAAAAACCTTCGAAAAAATTTTGGACCAAAAAAAATTTCGAAAAATTTTCGGACCAAAAAAAATTTGGACCAAAAAAAACTTCGAAAAATTTTCGGACCAAAAAAATTTTCACCCAAAAAAAACTTCGAAAAATTTTCGGACCAAAAAAATTTTCACCAAAAAAAAACTTCGAAAAATTTTCGGACCAAAAAAATTTTCACCCAAAAAAATCTTCGAAAAATTTTCGGACCAAAAAAATTTTCACCCAAAAAAAACTTCGAAAAATTTTCGGACCAAAAAAATTTTCACCCAAAAAAAACTTCGAAAAATTTTCGGACCAAAATAATTTTGGACCAAAAAAAACTTCGAAAAATTTTCGGACCAAAATAATTTTGGAACAAAAAAAAGTTCGAAAAATTTTCGGACCAAAAAAATTTTCACCGAAAAAAAACTTCGAAAAATTTTCGGACCCAAAAAAACTTCGAAAAATTTTCGGACCAAAAAAATTTTTACCCAAAAAAAAACTTCGAAAAATTTTCGGACCAAAAAAATTTTCACCGAAGAAAAACTTCGAAAAATTTTCGGACCAAAAAAATTTTCCCCCAAAAAAAATTTCGAAAAATTTTCGGACCAAAAACAATTTTCACCCAAAAAAAACTTCGAAAAAATTTCGGACCAAAAATATTTTCACCCAAAAAAAACTTCGAAAAATTTTCGGACCAAAAAAATTATGGACCAAAAAAAACTTCGAAAACTTTTCGGACCAAAAAATTTTGGACCAAAAAAAACTTCGAAAAATTTTCGGACCAAAAAAATTTTGGACTGAAAAAAACTTCAAAAAATTTTCGGACTAAAAAAATTTTCGGACCAAAAAAATTTTGGACCAAAAAAACTTCAAAAAATTTTCGGACCAAAATAATTTTGGACCAAAAAAAACTTCGAAAAATTTTCGGACCAAAATAATTTTGGAACAAAAAAAAGTTCGAAAAATTTTCGAACCAAAAAAATTTTCACCCAAAAAAAACTTCGAAAAATTTTCGGACCAAAAAAAAACTTCGAAAAATTTTCGGACCAAAAAAATTTTCACCCAAAAAAAACTTCGAAAAATTTTCGGACCAAAAATATTTTCACCCAAAAAAAACTTCGAAAAATTTTCACCCAAAAAAACTTCGAAAAATTTTCGGACCAAAAAAATTTTTACCCAAAAAAAAACTTCGAAAAATTTTCGGACCAAAAAAATTTTCACCCAAGAAAAACTTCGAAAAATTTTCGGACCAAAAAAATTTTAACCAAAAAAAATTTCGAAAAATTTTCGGACCAAAAAAATTTTCACCCAAAAAAAACTTCGAAAAAATTTCGGACCAAAAAATTTTCGGACCAAAAAAATTATGGACCAAAAAAAACTTCGAAAACTTTTCGGACCAAAAAATTTTGGACCAAAAAAAACTTCGAAAAATTTTCGGACCAAAAAAATTTTGGACTGAAAAAAACTTCAAAAAATTTTCGGACTAAAAAAATTTTCGGACCAAAAAAATTTTGGACCAAAAAAACTTCAAAAAATTTTCGGACCAAAATAATTTTGGACCAAAAAAAACTTCGAAAAATTTTCGGACCAAAATAATTTTGGAACAAAAAAAAGTTCGAAAAATTTTCGAACCAAAAAAATTTTCACCCAAAAAAAACTTCGAAAAATTTTCGGACCCAAAAAAACTTCGAAAAATTTTCGGACCAAAAAAATTTTCACCCAAAAAAAACTTCGAAAAATTTTCGGACCAAAAATATTTTCACCCAAAAAAAACTTCGAAAAATTTTCACCCAAAAAAACTTCGAAAAATTTTCGGACCAAAAAAATTTTTACCCAAAAAAAAACTTCGAAAAATTTTCGGACCAAAAAAATTTTCACCCAAGAAAAACTTCGAAAAATTTTCGGACCAAAAAAATTTTAACCAAAAAAAATTTCGAAAAATTTTCGGACCAAAAAAATTTTCACCCAAAAAAAACTTCGAAAAAATTTCGGACCAAAAAAATTTTGGACCAAAAAAAACTTCGAAAAATTTTCGGACCAAAAAAATTTTGGACCAAAAAAAACTTCGAAAACTTTTCGGACCAAAAAATTTTGGACCAAAAAAAACTTCGAAAAATTTTCGGACCAAAATAATTTTGGAACAAAAAAAACTTCGAAAAATTTTCGGACCAAAAAAATTTTGGACCAAAAAAAACTTCGAAAAATTTTCGGACCAAAAAAATTTTCACCAAAAAAAAATTTCGAAAAATTTTCGGACCAAAAAAATTTTGGACCAAAAAAAAACTTCGAAAATTTTTCGGACCAAAAAAATTTTAACCCAAAAAAAAACTTCGAAAAATTTTCGGACCAAAAAAATTTTTACCCAAAAAAAAACTTCGAAAAATTTTCGGACCAAAAAAATTTTGGACCAAAAAAAACTTCGAAAAATTTTCGGACCAAAGTAATTTTGGAACAAAAAAAACTTCGAAAAATTTTCGGACCAAAAAAATTTTGGACCAAAAAAAAGTTTGAAAAATTTTCGGACCAAAAAAATTTTCACCCAAAAAAAACTTCGAAAAATTTTCGGACCAAAAATATTTTCACCCAAAAAAAACTTCGAAAAATTTTCGGACCAAAAAAATTTTAACCCAAAAAAAACTTCGAAAAATTTTCAGACCAAAAAAATTTTCGGACCAAAAAAATTTTGGACCAAAAAAACTTCGAAAAATTTTCGGACCAAAAATATTTTCACCCAAAAAAAAGTTCGAAAAATTTTCGGACCAAAAAAATTTTGGACCAAAAAAAACTTCGAAAACTTTTCGGACCAAAAAAATTTTGGACCAAAAAAAACTTCGAAAAATTTTCGGACCAAAAAAAATTTCGGACCAAAAAAATTTCGGACCAAAAAAATTTCGAAAAATTTTCGGACCAAAATAATTTTGGACCAAAAAAACTTCGAAAAATTTTCGGACCAAAATAATTTTGGACCAAAAAAACTTCGAAAAATTTTCGGACCAAAAAAATTTTGGACCAAAAAAAAACTTCGAAAAATTTTCGGACCAAAAAAATTTTCACCCAAAAAAAACTTCGAAAAATTTTCGGACCAAAAAAATTTTCACCCAAAAAAAATTTCGAAAAATTTTGGACCAAAAAAATTTTGGACCAAAAAAAACTTCGAAAAATTTTCGGACCAAAAAAAATTTCGGACCAAAAAAATTTCGGACCAAAAAAATTTCGAAAAATTTTCGGACCAAAATAATTTTGGACCAAAAAAACTTCGAAAAATTTTCGGACCAAAAAAATTTTCACCCAAAAAAAACTTCGAAAAATTTTCGGACCAAAAAAATTTTGGACCAAAAAAAACTTAGAAAAATTTTCGGACCAAAAAATTTTTCACCAAAAAAAAAACTTTGAAAAATTTTCGGACCAAAAAAATTTTCACCAAAAAAAAAACTTCTAAAAATTTTCGGACCAAAAAAATTTTGGACCAAAAAAAACTTTGAAAAATTTTCGGACCAAAAAAATTTTCACCAAAAAAAAAACTTCTAAAAATTTTCGGACCAAAAAAATTTTGGACCAAAAAAAACTTCGAAAAATTTTCGGACCAAAAAAATTTTCCCCCAAAAAAAATTTCGAAAAATTTTCGGACCAAAAACAATTTTCACCCAAAAAAAACTTCGAAAAAATTTCGGACCAAAAATATTTTCACCCAAAAAAAACTTCGAAAAATTTTCGGACCAAAAAAATTATGGACCAAAAAAAACTTCGAAAACTTTTCGGACCAAAAAATTTTGGACCAAAAAAAACTTCGAAAAATTTTCGGACCAAAAAAATTTTGGACTGAAAAAAACTTCAAAAAATTTTCGGACTAAAAAAATTTTCGGACCAAAAAAATTTTGGACCAAAAAAACTTCAAAAAATTTTCGGACCAAAATAATTTTGGACCAAAAAAAACTTCGAAAAATTTTCGGACCAAAATAATTTTGGAACAAAAAAAAGTTCGAAAAATTTTCGAACCAAAAAAATTTTCACCCAAAAAAAACTTCGAAAAATTTTCGGACCCAAAAAAACTTCGAAAAATTTTCGGACCAAAAAAATTTTCACCCAAAAAAAACTTCGAAAAATTTTCGGACCAAAAATATTTTCACCCAAAAAAAACTTCGAAAAATTTTCACCCAAAAAAACTTCGAAAAATTTTCGGACCAAAAAAATTTTTACCCAAAAAAAAACTTCGAAAAATTTTCGGACCAAAAAAATTTTCACCCAAGAAAAACTTCGAAAAATTTTCGGACCAAAAAAATTTTCACCAAAAAAAATTTCGAAAAATTTTCGGACCAAAAAAATTTTCACCCAAAAAAAACTTCGAAAAAATTTCGGACCAAAAAAATTTTCACCCAAAAAAAACTTCGAAAAATTTTCGGACCAAAAAAATTTTGGACCAAAAAAAACTTCGAAAACTTTTCGGACCAAAAAATTTTGGACCAAAAAAAACTTCGAAAAATTTTCGGACCAAAATAATTTTGGAACAAAAAAAACTTCGAAAAATTTTCGGACCAAAAAAATTTTGGACCAAAAAAAACTTCGAAAAATTTTCGGACCAAAAAAATTTTCACCAAAAAAAAATTTCGAAAAATTTTCGGACCAAAAAAATTTTGGACCAAAAAAAAACTTCGAAAATTTTTCGGACCAAAAAAATTTTAACCCAAAAAAAAACTTCGAAAAATTTTCGGACCAAAAAAATTTTTACCCAAAAAAAAACTTCGAAAAATTTTCGGACCAAAAAAATTTTGGACCAAAAAAAACTTCGAAAAATTTTCGGACCAAAGTAATTTTGGAACAAAAAAAACTTCGAAAAATTTTCGGACCAAAAAAATTTTGGACCAAAAAAAAGTTTGAAAAATTTTCGGACCAAAAAAATTTTCACCCAAAAAAAACTTCGAAAAATTTTCGGACCAAAAATATTTTCACCCAAAAAAAACTTCGAAAAATTTTCGGACCAAAAAAATTTTAACCCAAAAAAAACTTCGAAAAATTTTCGGACCAAAAAATTTTGGACCAAAAAAAACTTCGAAAAATTTTCAGACCAAAAAAATTTTCGGACCAAAAAAATTTTGGACCAAAAAAACTTCGAAAAATTTTCGGACCAAAAAAATTTTCACCCAAAAAAAAGTTCGAAAAATTTTCGGACCAAAAAAATTTTGGACCAAAAAAAACTTCGAAAACTTTTCGGACCAAAAAAATTTTGGACCAAAAAAAACTTCGAAAAATTTTCGGACCAAAAAAAATTTCGGACCAAAAAAATTTCGGACCAAAAAAATTTCGAAAAATTTTCGGACCAAAATAATTTTGGACCAAAAAAACTTCGAAAAATTTTCGGACCAAAATAATTTTGGACCAAAAAAACTTCGAAAAATTTTCGGACCAAAAAAATTTTGGACCAAAAAAAAACTTCGAAAAATTTTCGGACCAAAAAAATTTTCACCCAAAAAAAACTTCGAAAAATTTTCGGACCAAAAAAATTTTCACCCAAAAAAAATTTCGAAAAATTTTGGACCAAAAAAATTTTGGACCAAAAAAAACTTCGAAAAATTTTCGGACCAAAAAAAATTTCGGACCAAAAAAATTTCGGACCAAAAAAATTTCGAAAAATTTTCGGACCAAAATAATTTTGGACCAAAAAAACTTCGAAAAATTTTCGGACCAAAAAAATTTTCACCCAAAAAAAACTTCGAAAAATTTTCGGACCAAAAAAATTTTGGACCAAAAAAAACTTAGAAAAATTTTCGGACCAAAAAATTTTTCACCAAAAAAAAAACTTTGAAAAATTTTCGGACCAAAAAAATTTTCACCAAAAAAAAAACTTCTAAAAATTTTCGGACCAAAAAAATTTTGGACCAAAAAAAACTTCGAAAAATTTTCGGACCAAAAAAAAAATTCGGACCAAAAAAAATTTCGGACCAAAAAAAACTTCGAAAAATTTTCGGATCATAAAAATTGTGGACCAAAAAAACTTCGAAAAATTTTCACCCAAAAAAAATTTCGAAAAATTTTGGAAAAAATTTCGGACCAAAAAAATTTTCACCCAAAAAAAACTTCGAAAAATTTTCGGACCAAAAAAATTTTCACCCAAAAAAAAACTTCGAAAAATTTTCGGACCAAAAAAATTTTGGACCAAAAAAAATTTGAAAAATTTTCGGACCAAAAAAATTTTCACCCAAAAAAAACTTCGAAAAATTTTCGGACCAAAAAAATTTTTACCCCAAAAAAAACTTCGAAAAATTTTCGGACCAAAAAAATTTTCACCCAAGAAAAACTTCGAAAAATTTTCGGACCAAAAAAATTTTCACCCAAAAAAAATTTCGAAAAATTTTCGGACCAAAAAAATTTTCACCCAAAAAAAACTTCGAAAAAATTTCGGACCAAAAAAATTTTCACTCAAAAAAAACTTCGAAAAATTTTCGGACCAAAAAAATTTTGGACCAAAAAACACTTCGAAAACTTTTCGGACCAAAAAATTTTGGACCAAAAAAAACTTCGAAAAATTTTCGGACCAAAAAAATTTTTGACCAAAAAAACTTCGAAAACTTTTCGGACCAAAAAATTTTGGACCAAAAAAAACTTCGAAAAATTTTCGGACCAAAAAAATTTTGGACTGAAAAAAACTTCAAAAAATTTTCGGACTAAAAAAATTTTCGGACCAAAAAAATTTTGGACCAAAAAAACTTCGAAAAATTTTCGGACCAAAATAATTTTGGACCAAAAAAACTTCGAAAAATTTTCGGACCAAAAAAATTTTCACCCAAAAAAAACTTCGAAAAATTTTCGGACCCAAAAAATTTTCACCAAAAAAAAACTTCGAAAAATTTTCGGACCAAAAAAATTTTCACCCAAGAAAAACTTTGAAAAATTTTCGGACCAAAAAAATTTTGGACCAAAAAAAACTTTGAAAACTTTTCGGACCAAAAAATTTTGGACCAAAAAAAACTTCGAAAAATTTTCGGACCAAAAAAATTTTGGACCAAAAAAAATTTGAAAAATTTTCGGACCAAAAAAATTTTCACCCAAAAAAAACTTCGAAAAATTTTCGGACCAAAAAAATTTTTACCCCAAAAAAAACTTCGAAAAATTTTCGGACCAAAAAAATTTTCACCCAAGAAAAACTTCGAAAAATTTTCGGACCAAAAAAATTTTCACCCAAAAAAAATTTCGAAAAATTTTCGGACCCAAAAAATTTTCACCCAAAAAAAACTTCGAAAAAATTTCGGACCAAAAAAATTTTCACCCAAAAAAAACTTCGAAAAATTTTCGGACCAAAAAAATTTTGGACCAAAAAACACTTCGAAAACTTTTCGGACCAAAACATTTTGGACCAAAAAAAACTTCGAAAAATTTTCGGACCAAAAAAATTTTTGACCAAAAAAACTTCGAAAACTTTTCGGACCAAAAAATTTTGGACCAAAAAAAACTTCGAAAAATTTTCGGACCAAAAAAATTTTGGACTGAAAAAAACTTCAAAAAATTTTCGGACTAAAAAAATTTTCGGACCAAAAAAATTTTGGACCAAAAAAACTTCAAAAAATTTTCGGACCAAAATAATTTTGGACCAAAAAAACTTCGAAAAATTTTCGGACCAAAAAAATTTTCACCCAAAAAAAACTTCAAAAAATTTTCGGACCAAAAAAATTTTCACCCAAAAAAAACTTCGAAAAATTTTCGGACCCAAAAAATTTTCACCAAAAAAAAACTTCGTAAAATTTTCGGACCAAAAAAATTTTCACCAAAAAAAAACTTCGAAAAATTTTCGGACCAAAAAAATTTTCACCCAAAAAAAAGTTCGAAAAATTTTCGGACCAAAAAAATTTTCACCCAAAAAAAAACTTCGAAAAATTTTCGGACCAAAAAAACTTTTGGACAAAAAAAAAGTTTGAAAAATTTTCGGACCAAAAAAATTTTCACCCAAAAAAAACTTCGAAAAATTTTCGGACCAAAAAAATTTTCACCCAAAAAAAATTTCGAAAAATTTTCGGACCAAAAAAATTTTGGACTGAAAAAAACTTCGAAAAAATTTTCGGACTAAAAAAATTTTCGGACCAAAAAAATTTTGGACCAAAAAAACTTCGAAAAATTTTCGGACCAAAATAATTTTGGACCAAAAAAACTTCGAAAAATTTTCGGACCAAAAAAATTTTCACCAAAAAAAAACTTCGAAAAATTTTCGGACCAAAAAAATTTTCACCCAAGAAAAACTTTGAAAAATTTTCGGACCAAAAAAATTTTGGACCAAAAAAAAGTTTGAAAAATTTTCGGACCAAAAAATTTTCACCAAAAAAAAAACTTCTAAAAATTTTCGGACCAAAAAAATTTTGGACCAAAAAAAACTTCGAAAAATTTTCGGACCAAAAAAATTTTCACCAAAAAAAAATTTCGAAAAATTTTCGGACCAAAAAAATTTTCACCCAAAAAAAAACTTCGAAAAATTTTCGGACCAAAAAAATTTTCACCCAAAAAAAAACTTCGAAAAATTTTCGGACCAAAAAAATTTTGGACCAAAAAAAATTTGAAAAATTTTCGGACCAAAAAAATTTTCACCCAAAAAAAACTTCGAAAAATTTTCGGACCAAAAAAATTTTTACCCCAAAAAAAACTTCGAAAAATTTTCGGACCAAAAAAATTTTCACCCAAGAAAAACTTCGAAAAATTTTCGGACCAAAAAAATTTTCACCCAAAAAAAATTTCGAAAAATTTTCGGACCAAAAAAATTTTCACCCAAAAAAAACTTCGAAAAAATTTCGGACCAAAAAAATTTTCACCCAAAAAAAACTTCGAAAAATTTTCGGACCAAAAAAATTTTGGACCAAAAAACACTTCGAAAACTTTTCGGACCAAAAAATTTTGGACCAAAAAAAACTTCGAAAATTTTTCGGACCAAAAAAATTTTTCACCAAAAAAACTTCGAAAACTTTTCGGACCAAAAAATTTTGGACCAAAAAAAACTTCGAAAAATTTTCGGACCAAAAAAATTTTGGACTGAAAAAAACTTCAAAAAATTTTCGGACTAAAAAAATTTTCGGACCAAAAAAATTTTGGACCAAAAAAACTTCGAAAAATTTTCGGACCAAAATAATTTTGGACCAAAAAAACTTCGAAAAATTTTCGGACCAAAAAAATTTTCACCCAAAAAAAACTTCGAAAAATTTTCGGACCCAAAAAATTTTCACCAAAAAAAAACTTCGAAAAATTTTCGGACCAAAAAAATTTTCACCAAAAAAAAACTTCGAAAAATTTTCGGACCAAAAAAATTTTCACCCAAAAAAAAGTTCGAAAAATTTTCGGACCAAAAAAATTTTCACCCAAAAAAAAACTTCGAAAAATTTTCGGACCAAAAAAACTTTTGGACAAAAAAAAAGTTTGAAAAATTTTCGGACCAAAAAAATTTTCACCCAAAAAAAACTTCGAAAAATTTTCGGACCAAAAAAATTTTCACCCAAAAAAAATTTCGAAAAATTTTCGGACCAAAAAAATTTTGGACTGAAAAAAACTTCGAAAAAATTTTCGGACTAAAAAAATTTTCGGACCAAAAAAATTTTGGACCAAAAAAACTTCGAAAAATTTTCGGACCAAAATAATTTTGGACCAAAAAAACTTCGAAAAATTTTCGGACCAAAAAAATTTTCACCAAAAAAAAACTTTGAAACATTTTCGGACCAAAAAAATTTTCACCCAAGAAAAACTTCGAAAAATTTTCGGACCAAAAAAATTTTGGACCAAAAAAAACTTCGAAAAATTTTCGGACCAAAATAATTTTGGAACAAAAAAAACTTCGAAAAATTTTCGGACCAAAAAAATTTTGGACCAAAAAAAACTTCGAAAAATTTTCGGACCAAAAAAATTTTCACCAAAAAAAAACTTCGAAAAATTTTCGGACCAAAAAAATTTTGGACCAAAAAAAAACTTCGAAAAATTTTCGGACCAAAAAAATTTTCACCCAAAAAAAAACTTCGAAAAATTTTCGGACCAAAAAAATTTTTACCCAAAAAAAAACTTCGAAAAATTTTCGGACCAAAAAAATTTTGGACCAAAAAAAAGTTTGAAAAATTTTCGGACCAAAAAAATTTTCACCCAAAAAAAACTTCGAAAAATTTTTGGACCAAAAATATTTTCACCCAAAAAAAACTTCGAAAATTTTTCGGACCAAAAAAATTTTAACCCAAAAAAAACTTCGAAAAATTTTCGGACCAAAAAAATTTTCACCCAAAAAAAATTTCGAAAAATTTTGGAAAAAATTTCGGACCAAAAAAATTTTCACCCAAAAAAAACTTCGAAAAATTTTCGGACCAAAAAAAACTTCGAAAACTTTTCGGACCAAAAAATTTTGGACCAAAAAAAACTTCGAAAAATTTTCGGACCAAAAAAATTTTGGACTGAAAAAAACTTCAAAAAATTTTCGGACTAAAAAAATTTTCGGACCAAAAAAATTTTGGACCAAAAAAACTTCGAAAAATTTTCGGACCAAAAAAATTTTGGACCAAAAAAAACTTCGAAAAATTTTCGGACCAAAATAATTTTGGAACAAAAAAAAGTTCGAAAAATTTTCGGACCAAAAAAATTTTCACCCAAAAAAAACTTCGAAAAATTTTCGGACCCAAAAAAATTTTTTACCAAAAAAAACTTCGAAAAATTTTCGGACTAAAAAATTTTTCACCCAAGAAAAACTTCGAAAAATTTTCGGACCAAAAAAATTTTCACCCAAAAAAAATTTCGAAAAATTTTCGGACCAAAAAAATTTTCACCCAAAAAAAACTTCGAAAAAATTTCGGACCAAAAAAATTTTCACCCAAGAAAAACTTCGAAAAATTTTCGGACCAAAAAAATTTTCACCAAAAAAAAATTTCGAAAAATTTTCGGACCAAAAAAAATTTCACCCAAAAAAAACTTCGAAAAATTTTCGGAACAAAAAAAATTTCACCCAAGAAAAACTTCGAAAAATTTTCGGACCAAAAAAATTTTCACCAAAAAAAAACTTCGAAAAATTTTCGGACCAAAAAAATTTTTACCCAAAAAAAAACTTCGAAAAATTTTCGGACCAAAAAAATTTTGGACCAAAAAAAAGTTTGAAAAATTTTCGGACCAAAAAAATTTTCACCCAAAAAAAACTTCGAAAAATTTTTGGACCAAAAATATTTTCACCCAAAAAAAACTTCGAAAATTTTTCGGACCAAAAAAATTTTAACCCAAAAAAAACTTCGAAAAATTTTCGGACCAAAAAAATTTTTACCCAAAAAAAAACTTCGAAAAATTTTCGGACCAAAAAAATTTTCACCCAAGAAAAATTTCGAAAAATTTTGGAAAAAATTTCGGACCAAAAAAATTTTCACCCAAAAAAAACTTCGAAAAATTTTCGGACCAAAAAAATTTTGGACCAAAAAAAACTTCGAAAACTTTTCGGACCAAAAAATTTTGGACCAAAAAAAACTTTCGAAAAATTTTCGGACCAAAAAAATTTTGGACTGAAAAAAACTTCAAAAAATTTTCGGACTAAAAAAATTTTCGGACCAAAAAAATTTTGGACCAAAAAAACTTCGAAAAATTTTCGGACCAAAATAATTTTGGACCAAAAAAACTTCGAAAATTTTCGGACCAAAAAAATTTTCACCCAAAAAAAAACTTCGAAAAATTTTCGGACCAAAATAATTTTGGACCAAAAAAAAGTTTGAAAAATTTTCGGACCAAAAAAATTTTCACCCAAAAAAAACTTCGAAAAATTTTCGGACCAAAAATATTTTCACCCAAAAAAAACTTCGAAAAATTTTCGGACCAAAAAAATTTTCACCCAAAAAAAACTTCGAAAAATTTTCGGACCAAAAAAATTTTGGACCAAAAAAAACTTCGAAAAATTTTCGGACCAAAATAATTTTGGAACAAAAAAAAGTTCGAAAAATTTTCGGACCAAAAAAATTTTCACCCAAAAAAAACTTCGAAAAATTTTCGGACCCAAAAAAACTTTGAAAAATTTTCGGACCAAAAAAATTTTCACCCAAAGAAAAACTTCGAAAAATTTTCGGACCAAAAAAATTTTCACCAAAAAAAAACTTCGAAAAATTTTCGGACCAAAAACATTTTCACCCAAAAAAAACTTTGAAAAATTTTCGGGCCAAAAAAATTTTCACCCAAGAAAAACTTCGAAAAATTTTCGGACCAAAAAAATTTTCACCCAAAAAAAACTTCGAAAAATTTTCGGACCAAAAAAATTTTCACCAAAAAAAAACTTCGAAAAATTTTCGGACCAAAAAAATTTTCACCCAAAAAAAACTTCGAAAAATTTTCGGACCAAAAAAATTTTCACCAAAAAAAAACTTCGAAAAATTTTCGGACCAAAAAAATTTTCACCCAAGAAAAACTTCGAAAAATTTTCGGACCAAAAACATTTTCACCCAAAAAAACTTCGAAAAATTTTCGGACCAAAAAAATTTTCACCCAAAAAAAACTTCGAAAAATTTTCGGACCAAAAAAATTTTGGACCAAAAAAAACTTCGAAAAATTTTCGGACCAAAAAAATTTTCACCCAAAAAAAACTTCGAAAAATTTTCGGAACAAAAAAATTTTCACCCAAGAAAAACTTCGAAAAATTTTCGGACCAAAAAAATTTTCACCCAAAAAAAACTTCGAAAAATTTTCGGACCCAAAAAATTTTCACCCAAAAAAAACTTCGAAAAATTTTCGGAGCAAAAAAATTTTCACCCAAGAAAAACTTCGAAAAATGTTTGGACCAAAAAAATTTTCACCAAAAAAAAAGTTCTAAAAATTTTCGGACCAAAAAAATTTTCACCCAAAAAAAACTTCGAAAAATTTTCGGACCCAAAAAAACTTCGAAAAATTTTCGGACCAAAAAAATTTTCACCCAAAAAAAAACTTCGAAAAATTTTCGGACCAAAAAAATTTTGGACCAAAAAAAAGTTTGAAAAATTTTCGGACCAAAAAAATTTTCACCCAAAAAAAAGTTTGAAAAATTTTCGGACCAAAAAAATTTTCACCCAAAAAAAACTTCGAAAAATTTTCGGACCAAAAATATTTTTACCCAAAAAAAACTTCGAAAAATTTTCGGACCAAAAAAATTTTCACCCAAGAAAAATTTCGAAAAATTTTCGGACCAAAAAAATTTTCACCCAAAAAAAACTTCGAAAAATTTTCGGACCCAAAAAATTTTCACCCAAAAAAAACTTCGAAAAATTTTCGGACCAAAAAAATTTTCACCCAAGAAAAACTTCGAAAAATTTTCGGACCAAAAAAATTTTGGACCAAAAAAAACTTCGAACAATTTTCGGACCAAAATAATTTTGGAACAAAAAAAAGTTCGAAAAATTTTCGGACCAAAAAAATTTTCACCCAAAAAAAACTTCGAAAAATTTTCGGACCAAAAAAATTTTGGACCAAAAAAAACTTCGAAAAATTTTCGGACCAAAATAATTTTGGAACAAAAAAAGTTCGAAAAATTTTCGGACCAAAAAAATTTTCACCCAAAAAAAACTTCGAAAAATTTTCGGACCCAAAAAATTTTTTACCAAAAAAAACTTCGAAAAATTTTCGGACTAAAAAATTTTTCACCCAAGAAAAACTTCGAAAAATTTTCGGACCAAAACAATTTTCACCCAAAAAAAATTTCGAAAAATTTTCGGACCAAAAAAATTTTCACCCAAAAAAAACTTCGAAAAAATTTCGGACCAAAAAAATTTTCACCAAAAAAAAACTTCGAAAAATTTTCGGACCAAAAACATTTTCACCCAAAAAAAACTTTGAAAAATTTTCGGACCAAAAAAATTTTCACCCAAGAAAAACTTCGAAAAATTTTCGGACCAAAAAAATTTTCACCCAAAAAAAACTTCGAAAAATTTTCGGACCAAAAAAATTTTCACCAAAAAAAAACTTCGAAAAATTTTCGGACCAAAAAAATTTTCACCCAAAAAAAACTTCGAAAAATTTTCGGACCAAAAACATTTTCACCCAAAAAAACTTCGAAAAATTTTCGGACCAAAAAAATTTTCACCCAAAAAAAACTTCGAAAAATTTTCGGACCAAAAAAATTTTGGACCAAAAAAAACTTCGAAAAATTTTCGGACCAAAAAAATTTTCACCCAAAAAAAACTTCGAAAAATTTTCGGAACAAAAAAATTTTCACCCAAGAAAAACTTCGAAAAATTTTCGGACCAAAAAAATTTTCACCCAAAAAAAACTTCGAAAAATTTTCGGACCCAAAAAATTTTCACCCAAAAAAAACTTCGAAAAATTTTCGGAGCAAAAAAATTTTCACCCAAGAAAAACTTCGAAAAATTTTTGGACCAAAAAAATTTTCACCAAAAAAAAGTTCTAAAAATTTTCGGACCAAAAAAATTTTCACCCAAAAAAAACTTCGAAAAATTTTCGGACCCAAAAAAACTTCGAAAAATTTTCGGACCAAAAAAATTTTCACCCAAAAAAAAACTTCGAAAAATTTTCGGACCAAAAAAATTTTGGACCAAAAAAAAGTTTGAAAAATTTTCGGACCAAAAAAATTTTCACCCAAAAAAAACTTCGAAAAATTTTCGGACCAAAAAAATTTTCACCCAAAAAAAACTTCGAAAAATTTTCGGACCAAAAATATTTTTACCCAAAAAAAACTTCGAAAAATTTTCGGACCAAAAAAATTTTCACCCAAGAAAAATTTCGAAAAATTTTCGGACCAAAAAAATTTTCACCCAAAAAAAACTTCGAAAAATTTTCGGACCCAAAAAATTTTCACCCAAAAAAAACTTCGAAAAATTTTCGGACCAAAAAAATTTTCACCCAAGAAAAACTTCGAAAAATTTTCGGACCAAAAAAATTTTGGACCAAAAAAAACTTCGAACAATTTTCGGACCAAAATAATTTTGGAACAAAAAAAAGTTCGAAAAATTTTCGGACCAAAAAAATTTTCACCCAAAAAAAACTTCGAAAAATTTTCGGACCAAAAAAATTTTGGACCAAAAAAAACTTCGAAAAATTTTCGGACCAAAATAATTTTGGAACAAAAAAAGTTCGAAAAATTTTCGGACCAAAAAAATTTTCACCCAAAAAAAACTTCGAAAAATTTTCGGACCCAAAAAATTTTTTACCAAAAAAAACTTCGAAAAATTTTCGGACTAAAAAATTTTTCACCCAAGAAAAACTTCGAAAAATTTTCGGACCAAAACAATTTTCACCCAAAAAAAATTTCGAAAAATTTTCGGACCAAAAAAATTTTCACCCAAAAAAAACTTCGAAAAAATTTCGGACCAAAAAAATTTTCACCCAAAAAAAACTTCGAAAAATTTTCGGACCAAAAAAATTTTCACCAAAAAAAAACTTCGAAAAATTTTCGGACCAAAAAAATTTTCACCCAAAAAAAACTTCGAAAAATTTTCGGACCAAAAAAATTTTCACCAAAAAAAAACTTCGAAAAAGTTTCGGACCAAAAAAATTTTCACCCAAGAAAAACTTCGAAAAATTTTCGGACCAAAAACATTTTCACCCAAAAAAACTTTTCGGACCCAAAAAATTTTCACCCAAAAAAAACTTCGAAAAATTTTCGGACCAAAAACATTTTCACCCAAAAAAACTTCGAAAAATTTTCGGACCAAAAAAATTTTCACCCAAAAAAAACTTCGAAAAATTTTCGGACCAAAAAAATTTTGGACCAAAAAAAACTTCGAAAAATTTTCGGACCAAAAAAATTTTCACCCAAAAAAAACTTCGAAAAATTTTCGGAACAAAAAAATTTTCACCCAAGAAAAACTTCGAAAAATTTTCGGACCAAAAAAATTTTCACCCAAAAAAAACTTCGAAAAATTTTCGGACCCAAAAAATTTTCACCCAAAAAAAACTTCGAAAAATTTTCGGAGCAAAAAAATTTTCACCCAAGAAAAACTTCGAAAAATTTTTGGACCAAAAAAATTTTCACCAAAAAAAAGTTCTAAAAATTTTCGGACCAAAAAAATTTTCACCCAAAAAAAACTTCGAAAAATTTTCGGACCCAAAAAAACTTCGAAAAATTTTCGGACCAAAAAAATTTTCACCCAAAAAAAAACTTCGAAAAATTTTCGGACCAAAAAAATTTTGGACCAAAAAAAAGTTTGAAAAATTTTCGGACCAAAAAAATTTTCACCCAAAAAAAACTTCGAAAAATTTTCGGACCAAAAAAATTTTCACCCAAAAAAAACTTCGAAAAATTTTCGGACCAAAAATATTTTTACCCAAAAAAAACTTCGAAAAATTTTCGGACCAAAAAAATTTTCACCCAAGAAAAATTTCGAAAAATTTTCGGACCCAAAAAATTTTCACCCAAAAAAAACTTCGAAAAATTTTCGGACCAAAAAAATTTTCACCCAAGAAAAACTTCGAAAAATTTTCGGACCAAAAAAATTTTGGACCAAAAAAAACTTCGAACAATTTTCGGACCAAAATAATTTTGGAACAAAAAAAAGTTCGAAAAATTTTCGGACCAAAAAAATTTTCACCCAAAAAAAACTTCGAAAAATTTTCGGACCAAAAAAATTTTGGACCAAAAAAAACTTCGAAAAATTTTCGGACCAAAATAATTTTGGAACAAAAAAAGTTCGAAAAATTTTCGGACCAAAAAAATTTTCACCCAAAAAAAACTTCGAAAAATTTTCGGACCCAAAAAATTTTTTACCAAAAAAAACTTCGAAAAATTTTCGGACTAAAAAATTTTTCACCCAAGAAAAACTTCGAAAAATTTTCGGACCAAAACAATTTTCACCCAAAAAAAATTTCGAAAAATTTTCGGACCAAAAAAATTTTCACCCAAAAAAAACTTCGAAAAAATTTCGGACCAAAAAAATTTTCACCAAAAAAAAACTTCGAAAAATTTTCGGACCAAAAACATTTTCACCCAAAAAAAACTTTGAAAAATTTTCGGACCAAAAAAATTTTCACCCAAGAAAAACTTCTAAAAATTTTCGGACCAAAAAAATTTTCACCCAAAAAAAACTTCGAAAAATTTTCGGACCAAAAAAATTTTCACCAAAAAAAAACTTCGAAAAATTTTCGGACCAAAAAAATTTTCACCCAAAAAAAACTTCGAAAAATTTTCGGACCAAAAAAATTTTCACCAAAAAAAAACTTCGAAAAATTTTCGGACCAAAAAAATTTTCACCCAAGAAAAACTTCGAAAAATTTTCGGACCAAAAACATTTTCACCCAAAAAAACTTCGAAAAATTTTCGGACCAAAAAAATTTTCACCCAAAAAAAACTTCGAAAAATTTTCGGACCAAAAAAATTTTGGACCAAAAAAAACTTCGAAAAATTTTCGGACCAAAAAAATTTTCACCCAAAAAAAACTTCGAAAAATTTTCGGAACAAAAAAATTTTCACCCAAGAAAAACTTCGAAAAATTTTCGGACCAAAAAAATTTTCACCCAAAAAAAACTTCGAAAAATTTTCGGACCCAAAAAATTTTCACCCAAGAAAAACTTCGAAAAATTTTTGGACCAAAAAAATTTTCACCAAAAAAAAGTTCTAAAAATTTTCGGACCAAAAAAATTTTCACCCAAAAAAAACTTCGAAAAATTTTCGGACCCAAAAAAACTTCGAAAAATTTTCGGACCAAAAAAATTTTCACCCAAAAAAAAACTTCGAAAAATTTTCGGACCAAAAAAATTTTGGACCAAAAAAAAGTTTGAAAAATTTTCGGACCAAAAAAATTTTCACCCAAAAAAAACTTCGAAAAATTTTCGGACCAAAAAAATTTTCACCCAAAAAAAACTTCGAAAAATTTTCGGACCAAAAATATTTTTACCCAAAAAAAACTTCGAAAAATTTTCGGACCAAAAAAATTTTCACCCAAGAAAAATTTCGAAAAATTTTCGGACCAAAAATATTTTCACCCAAAAAAAAACTACGAAAAATTTTCGGACCAAAAAAATTTTCACCCAAAAAAAACTTTGAAAAATTTTCGGACCAAAAAAATTTTGGACCAAAAAAAACTTCGAAAAATTTTCGGACCAAAAAAATTTTCACCCAAGAAAAACTTCGAAAAATTTTCGGACCAAAAAAATTTTCACCCAAAAAAAAACTTCGAAAAATTTTCGGACCCAAAAAATTTTTACCCAAAAAAAACTTCGAAAAATTTTCGGAACAAAAAAATTTTCACCCAAGAAAAACTTCGAAAAATTTTCGGACCAAAAAAAATTTCACCAAAAAAAAACTTCGAAAAATTTTCGGACCAAAAAAATTTTCACCCAAAAAAAACTTCGAAAAATTTTCGGAACAAAAAAATTTTCACCCAAGAAAAACTTCGAAAAATTTTCGGACCAAAAAAATTTTCACCCAAGAAAAACTTCGAAAAATTTTCGGACCAAAAAAATTTTCACCCAAAAAAAAACTTCGAAAAATTTTCGGACCCAAAAAATTTTTACCCAAAAAAAACTTCGAAAAATTTTCGGAACAAAAAAATTTTCACCCAAGAAAAACTTCGAAAAATTTTCGGACCAAAAAAATTTTCACCAAAAAAAAACTTCGAAAAATTTTCGGACCAAAAAAATTTTCACCCAAAAAAAACTTCGAAAAATTTTCGGAACAAAAAAATTTTCACCCAAGAAAAACTTCGAAAAATTTTCGGACCAAAAAAATTTTCACCCAAAAAAAACTTCGAAAAATTTTCGGACCCAAAAAATTTTGGACCAAAAAAAACTTCGAAAAATTTTCGGACCAAAAAAATTTTGGACTGAAAAAAACTTCAAAAAATTTTCGGACTAAAAAAATTTTCGGACCAAAAAAATTTTGGACCAAAAAAACTTCGAAAAATTTTCGGACCAAAATAATTTTGGACCAAAAAAACTTCGAAAATTTTCGGACCAAAAAAATTTTCACCCAAAAAAAATACTTCGAAAAATTTTCGGACCAAAAAAATTTTGGACCAAAAAAAAGTTTGAAAAATTTTCGGACCAAAAAAATTTTCACCCAAAAAAAACTTCGAAAAATTTTCGGACCAAAAAAATTTTTACCCCAAAAAAAACTTCGAAAATTTTTCGGACCAAAAAAATTTTCACCCAAGAAAAACTTCGAAAAATTTTCGGACCAAAAAAATTTTCACCCAAAAAAAACTTCGAAAAAATTTCGGACCAAAAAAATTTTCGCCCAAAAAAAACTTCGAAAAATTTTCGGACCAAAAAAATTTTGGAACAAAAAAAACTTCGAAAACTTTTCGGACCAAAAAAATTTTCACCAAAAAAAAACTTCGAAAAATTTTCGGACCAAAAAAATTTTCACCCAAAAAAAACTTCGAAAAATTTTCGGACCAAAAAAATTTTCACCCAAAAAAAACTTCGGAAAATTTTCGGACCAAAAAAATTTTGGACCAAAAAAAACTTCGAAAAATTTTCGGACTAAAAAAATTTTGGACCAAATTTTCACCCAAAAAAATTTTTCACCCAAAAAAAACTTCGAAAAATTTTCGGACCAAAAAATTTTTGGACCAAAAAAACTTCGAAAAATTTTCGGACCAAAAAAATTTTGGACCAAAAAAAAACTTCGAAAAATTTTCGGACCAAAATAATTTTGGAACAAAAAAAAGTTCGAAAAATTTTCGGACCAAAAAAATTTTCACCAAAAAAAAACTTCTAAAAATTTTCGGACCAAAAAAATTTTGGACCAAAAAAAACTTCGAAAAATTTTCGGACCAAAATAATTTTGGAACAAAAAAAAGTTCGAAAAATTTTCGGACCAAAAAAATTTTCACCCAAAAAAAACTTCGAAAAATTTTCGGACCAAAAAAATTTTCACCCAAGAAAAACTTCGAAAAATTTTCGGACCAAAAAAATTTTGGACCAAAAAAAACTTCGAACAATTTTCGGACCAAAATAATTTTGGAACAAAAAAAAGTTCGAAAAATTTTCGGACCAAAAAAATTTTCACCCAAAAAAAATTTCGAAAAATTTTCGGACCAAAAAAATTTTGGACCAAAAAAAACTTCGAAAAATTTTCGGACCAAAATAATTTTGGAACAAAAAAAGTTCGAAAAATTTTCAGACCAAAAAAATTTTCACCCAAAAAAAACTTCGAAAAATTTTCGGACCCAAAAAAATTTTTACCAAAAAAAACTTCGAAAAATTTTCGGACTAAAAAATTTTTCACCCAAGAAAAACTTCGAAAAATTTTCGGACCAAAACAATTTTCACCCAAAAAAAATTTCGAAAAATTTTCGGACCAAAAAAATTTTCACCCAAAAAAAACTTCGAAAAAATTTCGGACCAAAAAAATTTTCACCCAAGAAAAACTTCGAAAAATTTTCGGACCAAAAAAATTTTCACCAAAAAAAAATTTCGAAAAATTTTCGGACCAAAAAAATTTTCACCCAAAAAAAACTTCGAAAAATTTTCGGAACAAAAAAATTTTCACCCAAGAAAAACTTCGAAAAATTTTCGGACCAAAAAAATTTTCACCAAAAAAAAACTTCGAAAAATTTTCGGACCAAAAAAATTTTCACCCAAAAAAAACTTCGAAAAATTTTCGGACCAAAAAAATTTTCACCCAAGAAAAACTTCGAAAAATTTTCGGACCAAAAAAATTTTGGACCAAAAAAAACTTCGAACAATTTTCGGACCAAAATAATTTTGGAACAAAAAAAAGTTCGAAAAATTTTCGGACCAAAAAAATTTTCACCCAAAAAAAACTTCGAAAAATTTTCGGACCAAAAAAATTTTGGACCAAAAAAAACTTCGAAAAATTTTCGGACCAAAATAATTTTGGAACAAAAAAAGTTCGAAAAATTTTCGGACCAAAAAAATTTTCACCCAAAAAAAACTTCGAAAAATTTTCAGACCCAAAAAATTTTTTACCAAAAAAAACTTCGAAAAATTTTCGGACTAAAAAATTTTTCACCCAAGAAAAACTTCGAAAAATTTTCGGACCAAAACAATTTTCACCCAAAAAAAATTTCGAAAAATTTTCGGACCAAAAAAATTTTCACCCAAAAAAAACTTCGAAAAAATTTCGGACCAAAAAAATTTTCACCCAAGAAAAACTTCGAAAAATTTTCGGACCAAAAAAATTTTCACCAAAAAAAAACTTCGAAAAATTTTCGGACCAAAAAAATTTTTACCCAAAAAAAAACTTCGAAAAATTTTCGGACCAAAAAAATTTTGGACCAAAAAAAAGTTTGAAAAATTTTCGGACCAAAAAAATTTTCACCCAAAAAAACTTCGAAAAATTTTTGGACCAAAAATATTTTCACCTAAAAAAAACTTCGAAAATTTTTCAGACCAAAAAAATTTTAACCCAAAAAAAACTTCGAAAAATTTTCGGACCAAAAAAATTTTTACCCAAAAAAAAAACTTCGAAAAATTTTCGGACCAAAAAAATTTTCACCCAAAAAAAATTTCGAAAAATTTTGGAAAAAATTTCGGACCAAAAAAATTTTCACCCAAAAAAAACTTCGAAAAATTTTCGGACCAAAAAAATTTTGGACCAAAAAAAACTTCGAAAACTTTTCGGACCAAAAAATTTTGGACCAAAAAAAACTTCGAAAAATTTTCGGACCAAAAAAATTTTGGACTGAAAAAAACTTCAAAAAATTTTCGGACTAAAAAAATTTTCGGACCAAAAAAATTTTGGACCAAAAAAACTTCGAAAAATTTTCGGACCAAAATAATTTTGGACCAAAAAAACTTCGAAAATTTTCGGACCAAAAAAATTTTCACCCAAAAAAAATACTTCGAAAAATTTTCGGACCAAAAAAATTTTGGACCAAAAAAAAGTTTGAAAAATTTTCGGACCAAAAAAATTTTCACCCAAAAAAAACTTCGAAAAATTTTCGGACCAAAAAAATTTTTACCCCAAAAAAAACTTCGAAAATTTTTCGGACCAAAAAAATTTTCACCCAAGAAAAACTTCGAAAAATTTTCGGACCAAAAAAATTTTCACCCAAAAAAAACTTCGAAAAAATTTCGGACCAAAAAAATTTTCGCCCAAAAAAAACTTCGAAAAATTTTCGGACCAAAAAAATTTTGGAACAAAAAAAACTTCGAAAACTTTTCGGACCAAAAAAATTTTCACCAAAAAAAAACTTCGAAAAATTTTCGGACCAAAAAAATTTTCACCCAAAAAAAACTTCGAAAAATTTTCGGACCAAAAAAATTTTCACCCAAAAAAAACTTCGAAAAATTTTCGGACCAAAAAAATTTTGGACCAAAAAAAACTTCGAAAAATTTTCGGACTAAAAAAATTTTGGACCAAATTTTCACCCAAAAAAATTTTTCACCCAAAAAAAACTTCGAAAAATTTTCGGACCAAAAAATTTTTGGACCAAAAAAACTTCGAAAAATTTTCGGACCAAAAAAATTTTGGACCAAAAAAAAACTTCGAAAAATTTTCGGACCAAAATAATTTTGGAACAAAAAAATGTTCGAAAAATTTTCGGACCAAAAAAATTTTCACCCAAAAAAAACTTCTAAAAATTTTCGGACCAAAAAAATTTTGGACCAAAAAAAACTTCGAAAAATTTTCGGACCAAAATAATTTTGGAACAAAAAAAAGTTCGAAAAATTTTCGGACCAAAAAAATTTTCACCCAAAAAAAACTTCGAAAAATTTTCGGACCCAAAAAAACTTCGAAAAATTTTCGGACCAAAAAAATTTTCACCCAAAAAAAACTTCGAAAAATTTTCGGACCAAAAAAATTTTCACCCAAAAAAAAACTTCGAAAAATTTTCGGACCAAAAATATTTTTACCCAAAAAAAACTTCGAAAAATTTTAGGACCAAAAAATTTTGGACAAAAAAAAATTTAGAAAAATTTTCGGACCAAAAAAATTTTCACCCAAAAAAAACTTCGAAAAATTTTCGGACCAAAAAAATTTTCACCCCAAAAAAAGTTCGAAAAATTTTCGGACCAAAAAAATTTCGGACCAAAAAAAACTTCGAAAAATTTTCGGACCAAAAAAAATTTCACCCAAAAAAAACTTCGAAAAATTTTCGGACCAAAAAAATTTTCACCCAAAAAAAACTTCGAAAAATTTTAGGACCAAAAAATTTTGGACAAAAAAAAATTTAGAAAAATTTTCGGACAAAAAAAAATTTTCACCCAAAAAAAAATTTAGAAAAATTTTCGGAACAAAAAAATTTTCACCCAAAAAAAAGTTCGAAAAATTTTCGGACCAAAAAAATTTCGGACCAAAAAAAACTTCGAAAAATTTTCGGACCAAAAAAAATTTCACCCAAAAAAAACTCTGAAAAATTTTCGGACCAAAAAAATTTTCACCCAAAAAAAACTTCGAAAAATTTTCGGACCAAAAATATTTTGGACCAAAAAAACTTCGAAAAATTTTCACCCAAAAAAAACTTCGAAAAATTTTCGGACCAAAAAAATTTTGGACCAAAAAAAACTTCGAAAAATTTTCGGACCAAAAAAATTTTCACCCAAAAAAACTTCGAAAAATTTTCGGACCAAAAAAATTTTCACCCAAAAAAAACTTCGAAAAATTTTAGAACCAAAAAATTTTGGACAAAAAAAAATTTCGAAAAATTTTCGGACCAAAAAAATTTTCACCCAAAAAAAACTTCGAAAAATTTTAGGACCAAAAAATTTTGGACAAAAAAAAATTTAGAAAAATTTTCGGACCAAAAAAATTTTCACCCAAAAAAAACTTCGAAAAATTTTCGGACCAAAAATATTTTGGACCAAAAAAACAGTTCGAAAAATTTTCACCCAAAAAAAACTTCGAAAAATTTTCGGACCAAAAAAATTTTGGACCAAAAAAAACTTCGAAATATTTTCGGACCAAAAAAATTTTCACCCAAAAAACACTTCGAAAAATTTTCGGACCAAAAAAATTTTCACCCAAAAAAAACTTTGAAAAATTTTCGGACCAAAAAAATTTTCACCCAAAAAAAACTTCTAAAAATTTTCGGACCAAAAAAATTTTGGACCAAAAAAAACTTCGAAAAATTTTCGGACCAAAATAATTTTGGAACAAAAAAAAGTTCGAAAAATTTTCGGACCAAAAAAATTTTCACCCAAAAAAAACTTCGAAAAATTTTCGGACCCAAAAAAACTTCGAAAAATTTTCGGACCAAAAAAATTTTCACCCAAAAAAAACTTCGAAAAATTTTCGGACCAAAAAAATTTTCACCCAAAAAAAAACTTCGAAAAATTTTCGGACCAAAAATATTTTTACCCAAAAAAAACTTCGAAAAATTTTAGGACCAAAAAATTTTGGACAAAAAAAAATTTAGAAAAATTTTCGGACCAAAAAAATTTTCACCCAAAAAAAACTTCGAAAAATTTTCGGACCAAAAAAATTTTCACCCCAAAAAAAGTTCGAAAAATTTTCGGACCAAAAAAATTTCGGACCAAAAAAAACTTCGAAAAATTTTCGGACCAAAAAAAATTTCACCCAAAAAAAACTTCGAAAAATTTTCGGACCAAAAAAATTTTCACCCAAAAAAAACTTCGAAAAATTTTAGGACCAAAAAATTTTGGACAAAAAAAAATTTAGAAAAATTTTCGGACCAAAAAAATTTTCACCCAAAAAAAAATTTAGAAAAATTTTCGGAACAAAAAAATTTTCACCCAAAAAAAAGTTCGAAAAATTTTCGGACCAAAAAAATTTCGGACCAAAAAAAACTTCGAAAAATTTTCGGACCAAAAAAAATTTCACCCAAAAAAAACTCTGAAAAATTTTCGGACCAAAAAAATTTTCACCCAAAAAAAACTTCGAAAAATTTTCGGACCAAAAATATTTTGGACCAAAAAAACTTCGAAAAATTTTCACCCAAAAAAAACTTCGAAAAATTTTCGGACCAAAAAAATTTTGGACCAAAAAAAACTTCGAAAAATTTTCGGACCAAAAAAATTTTCACCCAAAAAAACTTCGAAAAATTTTCGGACCAAAAAAATTTTCACCCAAAAAAAACTTCGAAAAATTTTAGAACCAAAAAATTTTGGACAAAAAAAAATTTCGAAAAATTTTCGGACCAAAAAAATTTTCACCCAAAAAAAACTTCGAAAAATTTTAGGACCAAAAAATTTTGGACAAAAAAAAATTTAGAAAAATTTTCGGACCAAAAAAATTTTCACCCAAAAAAAACTTCGAAAAATTTTCGGACCAAAAAAATTTTCACCCAAAAAAAAGTTCGAAAAATTTTCGGACAAAAAAAATTTCGGACCAAAAAAAACTTCGAAAAATTTTCGGACCAAAAAAAATTTCACCCAAAAAAAAACTTCGAAAAATTTTCGGACCAAAAAAATTTTCACCCAAAAAAAACTTCTAAAAATTTTCGGACCAAAAATATTTTGGACCAAAAAAACTTCGAAAAATTTTCACCCAAAAAAAACTTCGAAAAATTTTCGGACCAAAAAAATTTTGGACCAAAAAAAACTTCGAAATATTTTCGGACCAAAAAAATTTTCACCCAAAAAAAACTTCGAAAAATTTTCGGACCAAAAAAATTTTCACCCAAAAAAAACTTTGAAAAATTTTCGGACCAAAAAAATTTCGGACCAAAAAAAACTTCGAAAAATTTTCGGACCAAAAAAAATTTCACCCAAAAAAAAGTTCGAAAAATTTTAGGACCAACAAATTTTGGACAAAAAAAAATTTCGAAAAATTTTCGGACCAAAAAAATTTTCACCCAAAAAAAACTTCGAAAAATTTTAAGACCAAAAATATTTAAGACCAAAAAACTTTGGACAAAAAAAAAAATTCGAAAAATTTTTGGACCAAAAAAATTTTCACCCAAAAAAAACTTCGAAAAATTTTAGGACCAAAAAATTTTGGACAAAAAAAAATTTTGAAAAATTTTCGGACCAAAAAAATTTTCACCCAAAAAAAACTTCGAAAAATTTTCGGACCAAAAAAACTTCGAAAAATTTTCGGACCAAAAAAATTTTCACCCAAAAACAACTTCGAAAAATTTTCGGACCAAAAAAAATTTCACCCAAAAAAAACTTCGAAAAATTTTCGGACCAAAAAAATTTTGGACCAAAAAAAACTTCGAAAAATTTTCGGACCAAAAAAAATTTCACCCAAAAAAAACTTCGAAAAATTTTCGGACCAAAAAAATTTTCACCCAAAAAAAACTTCGAAAAATTTTAGGACCAAAAAATTTTGGACAAAAAAAAATTTAGAAAAATTTTCGGACCAAAAAAATTTTCACCCAAAAAAAACTTCGAAAAATTTTCGGACCAAAAAAATTTTCACCCCAAAAAAAGTTCGAAAAATTTTCGGACCAAAAAAATTTCGGACCAAAAAAAACTTCGAAAAATTTTCGGACCAAAAAAAATTTCACCCAAAAAAAACTTCGAAAAATTTTCGGACCAAAAAAATTTTCACCCAAAAAAAACTTCGAAAAATTTTAGGACCAAAAAATTTTGGACAAAAAAAAATTTAGAAAAATTTTCGGACCAAAAAAATTTTCACCCAAAAAAAAATTTAGAAAAATTTTCGGAACAAAAAAATTTTCACCCAAAAAAAAGTTCGAAAAATTTTCGGACCAAAAAAATTTCGGACCAAAAAAAACTTCGAAAAATTTTCGGACCAAAAAAAATTTCACCCAAAAAAAACTCTGAAAAATTTTCGGACCAAAAAAATTTTCACCCAAAAAAAACTTCGAAAAATTTTAGGACCAAAAAATTTTGGACAAAAAAAAATTTTGAAAAATTTTCGGACCAAAAAAATTTTCACCCAAAAAAAACTTCGAAAAATTTTCGGACCAAAAAAACTTCGAAAAATTTTCGGACCAAAAAAATTTTCACCCAAAAACAACTTCGAAAAATTTTCGGACCAAAAAAAATTTCACCCAAAAAAAAACTTCGAAAAATTTTCGGACCAAAAAAATTTTGGACCAAAAAAAACTTCGAAAAATTTTCGGACCAAAAAAATTTTCACCCAAAAAAACTTCGAAAAATTTTCGGACCAAAAAAATTTTCACCCAAAAAAAACTTCGAAAAATTTTCGGACCAAAAAAATTTTCACCCAAAAAAAACTTCGAAAAATTTTCGGACCAAAAAAATTTTCACCCCAAAAAAAGTTCGAAAAATTTTCGGACCAAAAAAATTTCGGACCAAAAAAAACTTCGAAAAATTTTCGGACCAAAAAAAATTTCACCCAAAAAAAACTTCGAAAAATTTTCGGACCAAAAAAATTTTCACCCAAAAAAAACTTCGAAAAATTTTAGGACCAAAAAATTTTGGACAAAAAAAAATTTAGAAAAATTTTCGGACCAAAAAAATTTTCACCCAAAAAAAAATTTAGAAAAATTTTCGGAACAAAAAAATTTTCACCCAAAAAAAAGTTCGAAAAATTTTCGGACCAAAAAAATTTCGGACCAAAAAAAACTTCGAAAAATTTTCGGACCAAAAAAATTTTCACCCAAAAAAACTTCGAAAAATTTTCGGACCAAAAAAATTTTCACCCAAAAAAAACTTCGAAAAATTTTCGGACCAAAAATATTTTGGACCAAAAAAACTTCGAAAAATTTTCACCCAAAAAAAACTTCGAAAAATTTTCGGACCAAAAAAATTTTGGACCAAAAAAAACTTCGAAAAATTTTCGGACCAAAAAAATTTTCACCCAAAAAAACTTCGAAAAATTTTCGGACCAAAAAAATTTTCACCCAAAAAAAACTTCGAAAAATTTTAGAACCAAAAAATTTTGGACAAAAAAAAATTTCGAAAAATTTTCGGACCAAAAAAATTTTTCACCCAAAAAAAACTTCGAAAAATTTTAGGACCAAAAAATTTTGGACAAAAAAAAATTTAGAAAAATTTTCGGACCAAAAAAATTTTCACACAAAAAAAACTTCGAAAAATTTTCGGACCAAAAAAATTTTCACCCAAAAAAAAGTTCGAAAAATTTTCGGACCAAAAAAATTTCGGACCAAAAAAAACTTCGAAAAATTTTCGGACCAAAAAAAATTTCACCCAAAAAAAACTTCGAAAAATTTTCAGACCAAAAAAATTTTCACCCAAAAAAAAATTCGAAAAATTTTCGGACCAAAAATATTTTGGACCAAAAAAACTTCGAAAAATTTTCACCCAAAAAAAACTTCGAAAAATTTTCGGACCAAAAAAATTTTGGACCAAAAAAAACTTCGAAAAATTTTAGGACCAAAAAATTTTGGACAAAAAAAACTTCGAAAAATTTTCGGACCAAAAAAATTTTCACCCAAAAAAAACTTCGAAAAATTTTCGGACCAAAAAAATTTTCACCCAAAAAAAAGTTCGAAAAATTTTCGGACCAAAAAAATTTCGGACCAAAAAAAACTTCGAAAAATTTTCGGACCAAAAAAAATTTCACCCAAAAAAAACTTCGAAAAATTTTCAGACCAAAAAAATTTTCACCCAAAAAAAAATTCGAAAAATTTTCGGACCAAAAATATTTTGGACCAAAAAAACTTCGAAAAATTTTCACCCAAAAAAAACTTCGAAAAATTTTCGGACCAAAAAAATTTTGGACCAAAAAAAACTTCGAAATATTTTCGGACCAAAAAAATTTTCACCCAAAAAAAACTTCGAAAAATTTTCGGACCAAAAAAATTTTCACCCAAAAAAAACTTTGAAAAATTTTCGGACCAAAAAAATTTTCACCCAAAAAAAACTTCGAAAAATTTTCGGACCAAAAAAAATTTGGACCAAAAAAAACTTCGAAAAATTTTCGGACCAAAAAATTTTGGACAAAAAAAAATTTCGAAAAATTTTCGGACCAAAAAATTTTCACCCAAAAAAAACTTCGAAAAATTTTCAGACCAAAAAAATTTTGGACCAAAAAAAACTTCGAAAAATTTTCGGACCAAAAAAAATTTCACGCAAAAAAAACTTCGAAAAATTTTAGGACCAAAAAACTTTGGACAAAAAAAAAAATCGAAAAATTTTCGGACCAAAAAAATTTTCACCCAAAAAAAACTTCGAAAAATTTTAGGACCAAAAAATTTTGGACAAAAAAAAATTTCGAAAAATTTTCGGACTTAAAAAATTTTCACCCAAAAAAAACTTCGAAAAATTTTCGGACCAAAAAAATTTTCACCCAAAAAAAACTTCGAAAAATTTTCGGACCAAAAAATTTTGGACAAAAAAAAATTTAGAAAAATTTTCGGACCAAAAAAATTTTCACCCAAAAAAAACTTCGAAAAATTTTCGGACCAAAAAAATTTTCACCCCAAAAAAAGTTCGAAAAATTTTCGGACCAAAAAAATTTCGGACCAAAAAAAACTTCGAAAAATTTTCGGACCAAAAAAAATTTCACCCAAAAAAAACTCTGAAAAATTTTCGGACCAAAAAAATTTTCACCCAAAAAAAAATGTAGAAAAATTTTCGGAACAAAAAAATTTTCACCCAAAAAAAAGTTCGAAAAATTTTCGGACCAAAAAAATTTCGGACCAAAAAAAACTTCGAAAAATTTTCGGACCAAAAAAAATTTCACCCAAAAAAAACTCTGAAAAATTTTCGGACCAAAAAAATTTTCACCCAAAAAAAACTTCGAAAAATTTTCGGACCAAAAATATTTTGGACCAAAAAAACTTCGAAAAATTTTCACCCAAAAAAAACTTCGAAAAATTTTCGGACCAAAAAAATTTTGGACCAAAAAAAACTTCGAAAAATTTTCGGACCAAAAAAATTTTCACCCAAAAAAACTTCGAAAAATTTTCGGACCAAAAAAATTTTCACCCAAAAAAAACTTCGAAAAATTTTAGAACCAAAAAATTTTGGACAAAAAAAAATTTAGAAAAATTTTCGGACCAAAAAAATTTTCACCCAAAAAAAACTTCGAAAAATTTTCGGACCAAAAAAATTTTCACCCAAAAAAAAGTTCGAAAAATTTTCGGACCAAAAAAATTTCGGACCAAAAAAAACTTCGAAAAATTTTCGGACCAAAAAAAATTTCACCCAAAAAAAACTTCGAAAAATTTTCGGACCAAAAAAATTTTCACCCAAAAAAAACTTCTAAAAATTTTCGGACCAAAAATATTTTGGACCAAAAAAACTTCGAAAAATTTTCACCCAAAAAAAACTTCGAAAAATTTTCGGACCAAAAAAATTTTGGACCAAAAAAAACTTCGAAATATTTTCGGACCAAAAAAATTTTCACCCAAAAAAAACTTCGAAAAATTTTCGGACCAAAAAAATTTTCACCCAAAAAAAACTTTGAAAAATTTTCGGACCAAAAAAATTTCGGACCAAAAAAAACTTCGAAAAATTTTCGGACCAAAAAAAATTTCACCCAAAAAAAAGTTCGAAAAATTTTAGGACCAACAAATTTTGGACAAAAAAAAATTTCGAAAAATTTTCGGACCAAAAAAATTTTCACCCAAAAAAAACTTCGAAAAATTTTAAGACCAAAAATATTTTGGACCAAAAAAAACTTCGAAAAATTTTCGGACCAAAAAAATTTTCACCCAAAAAAAACTTCGAAAAATTTTAGGACCAAAAAACTTTGGACAAAAAAAAAAATTCGAAAAATTTTTGGACCAAAAAAATTTTCACCCAAAAAAAACTTCGAAAAATTTTAGGACCAAAAAATTTTGGACAAAAAAAAATTTTGAAAAATTTTCGGACCAAAAAAAATTTCACCCAAAAAAAACTTCGAAAAATTTTCGGACCAAAAAAATTTTCACCCAAAAAAAACTTCGAAAAATTTTAGGACCAAAAAATTTTGGACAAAAAAAAATTTAGAAAAATTTTCGGACCAAAAAAATTTTCACCCAAAAAAAAATTTAGAAAAATTTTCGGAACAAAAAAATTTTCACCCAAAAAAAAGTTCGAAAAATTTTCGGACCAAAAAAATTTCGGACCCAAAAAAACTTCGAAAAATTTTCGGACCAAAAAAAATTTCACCCAAAAAAAACTCTGAAAAATTTTCGGACCAAAAAAATTTTCACCCAAAAAAAACTTCGAAAAATTTTAGGACCAAAAAATTTTGGACAAAAAAAAATTTTGAAAAATTTTCGGACCAAAAAAATTTTCACCCAAAAAAAACTTCGAAAAATTTTCGGACCAAAAAAACTTCGAAAAATTTTCGGACCAAAAAAAATTTCACCCAAAAACAACTTCGAAAAATTTTCGGACCAAAAAAAATTTCACCCAAAAAAAAACTTCGAAAAATTTTCGGACCAAAAAAATTTTGGACCAAAAAAACTTCGAAAAATTTTCGGACCAAAACAATTTTCACCCAAAAAAACTTCGAAAAATTTTCGGACCAAAAAAATTTTCACCCAAAAAAAACTTCGAAAAATTTTCGGACCAAAAAAATTTTCACCCAAAAAAACTTCGAAAAATTTTCGGACCAAAAAAATTTTCACCCAAAAAAAACTTCGAAAAATTTTAGGACCAAAAAATTTTGGACAAAAAAAAATTTAGAAAAATTTTCGGACCAAAAAAATTTTCACCCAAAAAAACTTCGAAAAATTTTCGGACCAAAAAAATTTTCACCCCAAAAAAAGTTCGAAAAATTTTCGGACCAAAAAAATTTCGGACCAAAAAAAACTTCGAAAAATTTTCGGACCAAAAAAAATTTCACCCAAAAAAAACTTCGAAAAATTTTCGGACCAAAAAAATTTTCACCCAAAAAAAACTTCGAAAAATTTTAGGACCAAAAAATTTTGGACAAAAAAAAATTTAGAAAAATTTTCGGACCAAAAAAATTTTCACCCAAAAAAAAATTTAGAAAAATTTTCGGAACAAAAAAATTTTCACCCAAAAAAAAGTTCGAAAAATTTTCGGACCAAAAAAATTTCGGACCAAAAAAAACTTCGAAAAATTTTCGGACCAAAAAAAATTTCACCCAAAAAAAACTCTGAAAAATTTTCGGACCAAAAAAATTTTCACCCAAAAAAAACTTCGAAAAATTTTCGGACCAAAAAAATTTTGGACCAAAAAAAACTTCGAAAAATTTTCGGACCAAAAAAATTTTCACCCAAAAAAACTTCGAAAAATTTTCGGACCAAAAAAATTTTCACCCAAAAAAAACTTCGAAAAATTTTAGGACCAAAAAACTTTGGACAAAAAAAAAAATTCGAAAAATTTTTGGACCAAAAAAATTTTCACCCAAAAAAAACTTCGAAAAATTTTAGGACCAAAAAATTTTGGACAAAAAAAAATTTTGAAAAATTTTCGGACCAAAAAAAATTTCACCCAAAAAAAACTTCGAAAAATTTTCGGACCAAAAAAATTTTCACCCAAAAAAAACTTCGAAAAATTTTAGGACCAAAAAATTTTGGACAAAAAAAAATTTAGAAAAATTTTCGGACCAAAAAAATTTTCACCCAAAAAAAAATTTAGAAAAATTTTCGGAACAAAAAAATTTTCACCCAAAAAAAAGTTCGAAAAATTTTCGGACCAAAAAAATTTCGGACCCAAAAAAACTTCGAAAAATTTTCGGACCAAAAAAAATTTCACCCAAAAAAAACTCTGAAAAATTTTCGGACCAAAAAAATTTTCACCCAAAAAAAACTTCGAAAAATTTTAGGACCAAAAAATTTTGGACAAAAAAAAATTTTGAAAAATTTTCGGACCAAAAAAATTTTCACCCAAAAAAAACTTCGAAAAATTTTCGGACCAAAAAAACTTCGAAAAATTTTCGGACCAAAAAAAATTTCACCCAAAAACAACTTCGAAAAATTTTCGGACCAAAAAAAATTTCACCCAAAAAAAAACTTCGAAAAATTTTCGGACCAAAAAAATTTTGGACCAAAAAAAACTTCGAAAAATTTTCGGACCAAAACAATTTTCACCCAAAAAAACTTCGAAAAATTTTCGGACCAAAAAAATTTTCACCCAAAAAAAACTTCGAAAAATTTTCGGACCAAAAAAATTTTCACCCAAAAAAACTTCGAAAAATTTTCGGACCAAAAAAATTTTCACCCAAAAAAAACTTCGAAAAATTTTAGGACCAAAAAATTTTGGACAAAAAAAAATTTAGAAAAATTTTCGGACCAAAAAAATTTTCACCCAAAAAAACTTCGAAAAATTTTCGGACCAAAAAAATTTTCACCCCAAAAAAAGTTCGAAAAATTTTCGGACCAAAAAAATTTCGGACCAAAAAAAACTTCGAAAAATTTTCGGACCAAAAAAAATTTCACCCAAAAAAAACTTCGAAAAATTTTCGGACCAAAAAAATTTTCACCCAAAAAAAACTTCGAAAAATTTTAGGACCAAAAAATTTTGGACAAAAAAAAATTTAGAAAAATTTTCGGACCAAAAAAATTTTCACCCAAAAAAAAATTTAGAAAAATTTTCGGAACAAAAAAATTTTCACCCAAAAAAAAGTTCGAAAAATTTTCGGACCAAAAAAATTTCGGACCAAAAAAAACTTCGAAAAATTTTCGGACCAAAAAAAATTTCACCCAAAAAAAACTCTGAAAAATTTTCGGACCAAAAAAATTTTCACCCAAAAAAAACTTCGAAAAATTTTCGGACCAAAAAAATTTTGGACCAAAAAAAACTTCGAAAAATTTTCGGACCAAAAAAATTTTCACCCAAAAAAACTTCGAAAAATTTTCGGACCAAAAAAATTTTCACCCAAAAAAAACTTCGAAAAATTTTAGAACCAAAAAATTTTGGACAAAAAAAAATTTCGAAAAATTTTCGGACCAAAAAAATTTTCACCCAAAAAAAACTTCGAAAAATTTTAGGACCAAAAAATTTTGGACAAAAAAAAATTTAGAAAAATTTTCGGACCAAAAAAATTTTCACCCAAAAAAAACTTCGAAAAATTTTCGGACCAAAAAAATTTTCACCCAAAAAAAAGTTCGAAAAATTTTCGGACCAAAAAAATTTCGGACCAAAAAAAACTTCGAAAAATTTTCGGACCAAAAAAAATTTCACCCAAAAAAAACTTCGAAAAATTTTCGGACCAAAAAAATTTTCACCCAAAAAAAACTTCGAAAAATTTTCGGACCAAAAATATTTTGGACCAAAAAAACTTCGAAAAATTTTCACCCAAAAAAAACTTCGAAAAATTTTCAGACCAAAAAAATTTTGGACCAAAAAAAACTTCGAAATATTTTCGGACCAAAAAAATTTTCACCCAAAAAAAACTTCGAAAAATTTTCGGACCAAAAAAATTTTCACCCAAAAAAAACTTTGAAAAATTTTCGGACCAAAAAAATTTTCACCCAAAAAAAACTTCGAAAAATTTTCGGACCAAAAAAAATTTGGACCAAAAAAAACTTCGAAAAATTTTCGGACCAAAAAATTTTGGACAAAAAAAAATTTCGAAAAATTTTCGGACCAAAAAATTTTCACCCAAAAAAAACTTCGAAAAATTTTCAGACCAAAAAAATTTTGGACCAAAAAAAACTTCGAAAAATTTTCGGACCAAAAAAAATTTCACCCAAAAAAAACTTCGAAAAATTTTAGGACCAAAAAACTTTGGACAAAAAAAAAAATCGAAAAATTTTCGGACCAAAAAAATTTTCACCCAAAAAAAACTTCGAAAAATTTTAGGACCAAAAAATTTTGGACAAAAAAAAATTTCGAAAAATTTTCGGACTTAAAAAATTTTCACCCAAAAAAAACTTCGAAAAATTTTCGGACCAAAAAAATTTTCACCCAAAAAAAACTTCGAAAAATTTTCGGACCAAAAAATTTTGGACAAAAAAAAATTTAGAAAAATTTTCGGACCTAAAAAATTTTCACCCAAAAAAAACTTCGAAAAATTTTCGGACCAAAAAAATTTCGGACCAAAAAAAACTTCGAAAAATTTTCGGACCAAAAAAAATTTCACCCAAAAAAAACTTCGAAAAATTTTCGGACCAAAAAAATTTTCACCCAAAAAAAACTTCGAAAAATTTTAGGACCAAAAAATTTTGGACAAAAAAAAATTTAGAAAAATTTTCGGACCAAAAAAATTTTCACCCAAAAAAAAATGTAGAAAAATTTTCGGAACAAAAAAATTTTCACCCAAAAAAAAGTTCGAAAAATTTTCGGACCAAAAAAATTTCGGACCAAAAAAAACTTCGAAAAATTTTCGGACCAAAAAAAATTTCACCCAAAAAAAACTCTGAAAAATTTTCGGACCAAAAAAATTTTCACCCAAAAAAAACTTCGAAAAATTTTCGGACCAAAAAAATTTTGGACCAAAAAAAACTTCGAAAAATTTTCGGACCAAAAAAATTTTCACCCAAAAAAACTTCGAAAAATTTTCGGACCAAAAAAATTTTCACCCAAAAAAAACTTCGAAAAATTTTAGAACCAAAAAATTTTGGACAAAAAAAAATTTCGAAAAATTTTCGGACCAAAAAAATTTTCACCCAAAAAAAACTTCGAAAAATTTTAGGACCAAAAAATTTTGGACAAAAAAAAATTTAGAAAAATTTTCGGACCAAAAAAATTTTCACCCAAAAAAAACTTCGAAAAATTTTCGGACCAAAAAAATTTTCACCCAAAAAAAACTTCGAAAAATTTTAGGACCAAAAAATTTTGGACAAAAAAAAATTTAGAAAAATTTTCGGACCAAAAAAATTTTCACCCAAAAAAAACTTCGAAAAATTTTCACCCAAAAAAAACTTCGAAAAATTTTCGGACCAAAAAAATTTTGGACCAAAAAAAACTTCGAAATATTTTCGGACCAAAAAAATTTTCACCCAAAAAAAACTTCGAAAAATTTTCGGACCAAAAAAATTTTCACCCAAAAAAAACTTTGAAAAATTTTCGGACCAAAAAAATTTTCACCCAAAAAAAACTTCGAAAAATTTTCGGACCAAAAAAAATTTGGACCAAAAAAAACTTCGAAAAATTTTCGGACCAAAAAATTTTGGACAAAAAAAAATTTCGAAAAATTTTCGGACCAAAAAATTTTCACCCAAAAAAAACTTCGAAAAATTTTCAGACCAAAAAAATTTTGGACCAAAAAAAACTTCGAAAAATTTTCGGACCAAAAAAAATTTCACCCAAAAAAAACTTCGAAAAATTTTAGGACCAAAAAACTTTGGACAAAAAAAAAATCGAAAAATTTTCGGACCAAAAAAATTTTCACCCAAAAAAAACTTCGAAAAATTTTAGGACCAAAAAATTTTGGACAAAAAAAAATTTCGAAAAATTTTCGGACTTAAAAAATTTTCACCCAAAAAAAACTTCGAAAAATTTTCGGACCAAAAAAACTTCGAAAAATTTTCACCCAAAAAAAACTTCTAAAAATTTTCGGACCAAAAAAATTTTGGACCAAAAAAAACTTCGAAAAATTTTCGGACCAAAAAAATTTTCAAAAATTTTGGACAAAAAAAAATTTTGAAAAATTTTCGGACCAAAAAAATTTTCACCCAAAAAAAAACTTCGAAAAATTTTCGGACCAAAAAAATTTTGGACCAAAAAAAACTTCGAAAAATTTTCGGACCAAAAAAATTTTCACCCAAAAAAAACTTCAAAAAATTTTAGGACCAAAAAACTTTGGACAAAAAAAACTTCGAAAAATTTTCGGACCAAAAAAAACACTGAAAAATTTTCACCCCAAAAAAAATTTCACCCAAAAAAAACTTCTAAAAATTTTCGGACCAAAAAAATTTTCACCCAAAAAAAAACTTCGAAAAATTTTCGGACCAAAAAAATTTTGGACCAAAAAAAACTTCGAAAAATTTTCGGACCAAAAAAATTTTCACCCAAAAAAAACTTCAAAAAATTTTAGGACCAAAAAACTTTGGACAAAAAAAACTTCGAAAAATTTTCGGACCAAAAAAAACACTGAAAAATTTTCACCCCAAAAAAAATTTCACCCAAAAAAAACTTCTAAAAATTTTCGGACCAAAAAAATTTTCACCCAAAAAAAACTTCGAAAAATTTTCGGACCAAAAAAACTTCGAAAAATTTTCGGACCAAAAAAATTTTCACCCAAAAACAACTTCGAAAAATTTTCGGACCAAAAAAAATTTCAACCAAAAAAAACTTCGAAAATTTTTCGGACCAAAAAAATTTTGGACCAAAAAAAACTTCGAAAAATTTTCGGACCAAAAAAATTTTCGGACCAAAAAAACTTCGAAAAATTTTCGGACCAAAAAAATTTTCACCCAAAAACAACTTCGAAAAATTTTCGGACCAAAAAAAATTTCAACCAAAAAAAACTTCGAAAAATTTTCGGACCAAAAAAATTTTGGACCAAAAAAAACTTCGAAAAATTTTCGGACCAAAAAAATTTTCACCCAAAAAAACTTCGAAAAATTTTCGGACCAAAAAAATTTTCACCCAAAAAAAACTTTGAAAAATTTTCGGACCAAAAAAATTTTCACCCAAAAAAAACTTCGAAAAATTTTCACCCAAAAAAAAATTCTAAAAATTTTCGGACCAAAAAAATTTTGGACCAAAAAAAACTTCGAAAAATTTTCGGACCAAAAAAATTTTCAAAAATTTTGGACAAAAAAAAATTTTGAAAAATTTTCGGACCAAAAAAATTTTCACCCAAAAAAAAACTTCGAAAAATTTTCGGACCAAAAAAATTTTGGACCAAAAAAAACTTCGAAAAATTTTCGGACCAAAAAAATTTTCACCCAAAAAAAACTTCAAAAAATTTTAGGACCAAAAAACTTTGGACAAAAAAAACTTCGAAAAATTTTCGGACCAAAAAAAACACTGAAAAATTTTCACCCCAAAAAAAATTTCACCCAAAAAAAACTTCTAAAAATTTTCGGACCAAAAAAATTTTCACCCAAAAAAAACTTCGAAAAATTTTTGGACCAAAAAAATTTTGGACCAAAAAAAAATTCTAAAAATTTTCGGACCAAAAAAAACTTCGAAACTTTTTCGGACCAAAAAAATTGTGGACCAAAAAAAACTTCGAACAATTTTCGGACTCAAAAAAACTTCGAAAAATTTTCGGACCAAAAAAATTTTCACCCAAAAAAAACTTCGAAAAATTTTCGGACCAAAAAATTTTTCACCCAAAAAAAACCTCGAAAAATTTTCGGACCAAAAAAATTTTCACCCAAAAAAAACTTCGAAAAATTTTCGGACCAAAAAAATTTTCACCCAAAAAAAACTTCGAAAAATTTTCCGACCAAAAAAATTTTTGGACCAAAAAAAACTTCGAAAAATTTTCGGATCAAAAAAATTTTCACCCAAAAAAAACTTCGAAAAATTGTCGGACCAAAAAAATTTTGGAACAAAAAAACTTCGAAAAATTTTTGGACCAAAAAAATTTGGGACCAAAAAAACTTAGAAATTTTCGGACCAAAAAAATTTTCACCCAAAAAAATTTTTAGAATTTTTTTTTTGGTCCAAAATTTTTTTGGTCCGAAAATTTTTCGAAGTTTTTTTGGGTGAAAATTTTTTTGGTCCGAAAATTTTTCGAATTTTTTTTGGGTGAAAATTTTTTTGGTCCGAAAATTTTTCGAAGTTTTTCTTGGGTGAAATTTTTTTTGGTCCGAAAATTTTTCGAAGTTTTTTTTGGTCCAAAATTTTTTTGGTCCGAAAATTTTTCGAAGTTTTTTTTGGGTGAAAATTTTTTTGGTCCGAAAATTTTTAGAATTTTTTTTTTGGTCCAAAATTTTTTTGGTCCGAAAATTTTTAGAATTTTTTTTTTGGTCCAAAATTTTTTTGGTCCGAAAATTTTTCGAAGTTTTTTTGGGTGAAAATTTTTTTGGTCCGAAAATTTTTCGAAGTTTTTTTTGGGTGAAAATTTTTTTGGTCCGAAAATTTTTAGAATTTTTTTTTGGTCCAAAATTTTTTTGGTCCAAAAATTTTTCGAAGTTTTTTTTGGGTGAAAATTTTTTTTGGGGTGAAAATTTTTCAGTGTTTTTTTTGGGTGAAATTTTTTTTGGGGTGAAAATTTTTCAGTGTTTTTTTTGGGTGAAAATTTTTAGAATTTTTTTTTGGTCCAAAATTTTTTTGGTCCGAAAATTTTTAGAATTTTTTTTTGGTCCAAAATTTTTTTGGTCCAAAAATTTTTCGAAGTTTTTTTTGGGTGAAATTTTTTTTGGGGTGAAAATTTTTCAGTGTTTTTTTTGGGTGAAAATTTTTTTGGTCCGAAAAATTTTCGAAGTTTTTTTTGGTCCAAATTTTTTTTGGTCCGAAAATTTTTCTAAGTTTTTTTTGGGTGAAAATTTTTTTGGTCCGAAAATTTTTCGAAGTTTTTTTTGGTCCGAAAATTTTTCGAAGTTTTTTTGGGTCCGAAAATTTTTCGAAGTTTTTTTTGGTCCAAAATTTTTTTGGTCCGAAAAAGTTTCGAAGTTTTTTTTGGTCCAAAATTTTTTTGGTCCGAAAATTTTTCGAAGTTTTTTTTGGGTGAAAATTTTTTTGGTCCGAAAATTTTTAGAATTTTTTTTTTGGTCCAAAATTTTTTTGGTCCGAAAATTTTTCGAAGTTTTTTTGGGTGAAAATTTTTTTGGTCCGAAAATTTTTCGAATTTTTTTTGGGTGAAAATTTTTTTGGTCCGAAAATTTTTCGAAGTTTTTCTTGGGTGAAAATTTTTTTGGTCCGAAAATTTTTCGAAGTTTTTTTTGGTCCAAAATTTTTTTGGTCCGAAAATTTTTCGAAGTTTTTTTTGGGTGAAAATTTTTTTGGTCCGAAAATTTTTAGAATTTTTTTTTTGGTCCAAAATTTTTTTGGTCCGAAAATTTTTCGAAGTTTTTTTGGGTGAAAATTTTTTTGGTCCGAAAATTTTTCGAAGTTTTTTTTGGGTGAAAATTTTTTTGGTCCGAAAATTTTTCGAAGTTTTTCTTGGGTGAAAATTTTTTTGGTCCGAAAATTTTTCGAAGTTTTTTTTGGTCCAAAATTTTTTTGGTCCGAAAATTTTTCGAAGTTTTTTTTGGTCCAAAATTTTTTTGGTCTGAAAATTTTTCGAAGTTTTTTTTGGTCCAAAATTTTTTTGGTCCGAAAATTTTTCGAAGTTTTTTTTGGTCCAAATTTTTTTTGGTCCGAAAATTTTTTGAAGTTTTTTTTGGGTGAAAATTTTTTTGGTCCGAAAATTTTTTGAATTTTTTTTTGGGTGAAAATTTTTTTGGTCCGAAAATTTTTCGAAGTTTTTTTTGGTTCAAAATTTTTTTGGTCCGAAAATTTTTCGAAGTTTTTTTTGTTCCAAAATTTTTTTGGTCCGACAATTTTTTGAATTTTTTTTTGGGTGAAAATTTTTTTGGTCCGAAAATTTTTCGAAGTTTTTTTTGGTCCAAAATTTTTTTGGTCCGAAAATTTTTCGAAGTTTTTTTTGGTCCAAAATTTTTTTGGTCCGAAAATTTTTAGAATTTTTTTTTTGGTCCAAAATTTTTTTGGTCCGAAAATTTTTCGAAGTTTTTTTGGGTGAAAATTTTTTTGGTCCGAAAATTTTTCGAAGTTTTTTTTGGGTGAAAATTTTTTTGGTCCGAAAATTTTTAGAATTTTTTTTTGGTCCAAAATTTTTTTGGTCCAAAAATTTTTCGAAGTTTTTTTTGGGTGAAAATTTTTTTGGTCCGAAAATTTTTCGAAGTTTTTTTTGGTCCGAAAATTTTTCGAAGTTTTTTTGGGTCCGAAAATTTTTCGAAGTTTTTTTTGGTCCAAAATTTTTTTGGTCCGAAAAAGTTTCGAAGTTTTTTTTGGTCCAAAATTTTTTTGGTCCGAAAATTTTTCGAAGTTTTTTTTGGGTGAAAATTTTTTTGGTCCGAAAATTTTTAGAATTTTTTTTTTGGTCCAAAATTTTTTTGGTCCGAAAATTTTTCGAAGTTTTTTTGGGTGAAAATTTTTTTGGTCCGAAAATTTTTCGAATTTTTTTTGGGTGAAAATTTTTTTGGTCCGAAAATTTTTCGAAGTTTTTCTTGGGTGAAAATTTTTTTGGTCCGAAAATTTTTCGAAGTTTTTTTTGGTCCAAAATTTTTTTGGTCCGAAAATTTTTCGAAGTTTTTTTTGGGTGAAAATTTTTTTGGTCCGAAAATTTTTAGAATTTTTTTTTTGGTCCAAAATTTTTTTGGTCCGAAAATTTTTCGAAGTTTTTTTGGGTGAAAATTTTTTTGGTCCGAAAATTTTTCGAAGTTTTTTTTGGGTGAAAATTTTTTTGGTCCGAAAATTTTTCGAAGTTTTTCTTGGGTGAAAATTTTTTTGGTCCGAAAATTTTTCGAAGTTTTTTTTGGTCCAAAATTTTTTTGGTCCGAAAATTTTTCGAAGTTTTTTTTGGTCCAAAATTTTTTTGGTCCGAAAATTTTTCGAAGTTTTTTTTGGTCCAAATTTTTTTTGGTCCGAAAATTTTTTGAAGTTTTTTTTGGGTGAAAATTTTTTTGGTCCGAAAATTTTTTGAATTTTTTTTTGGGTGAAAATTTTTTTGGTCCGAAAATTTTTCGAAGTTTTTTTTGGTTCAAAATTTTTTTGGTCCGAAAATTTTTCGAAGTTTTTTTTGTTCCAAAATTTTTTTGGTCCGACAATTTTTTGAATTTTTTTTTGGGTGAAAATTTTTTTGGTCCGAAAATTTTTCGAAGTTTTTTTTGGTCCAAAATTTTTTTGGTCCGAAAATTTTTCGAAGTTTTTTTTGGTCCAAAATTTTTTTGGTCCGAAAATTTTTAGAATTTTTTTTTTGGTCCAAAATTTTTTTGGTCCGAAAATTTTTCGAAGTTTTTTTGGGTGAAAATTTTTTTGGTCCGAAAATTTTTCGAAGTTTTTTTTGGGTGAAAATTTTTTTGGTCCGAAAATTTTTAGAATTTTTTTTTGGTCCAAAATTTTTTTGGTCCAAAAATTTTTCGAAGTTTTTTTTGGGTGAAAATTTTTTTGGTCCGAAAATTTTTAGAAGTTTTTTTTGGGTGAAATTTTTTTTGGGGTGAAAATTTTTCAGTGTTTTTTTTGGGTGAAAATTTTTTTGGTCCGAAAAATTTTCGAAGTTTTTTTTGGTCCAAATTTTTTTTGGTCCGAAAATTTTTCTAAGTTTTTTTTGGGTGAAAATTTTTTTGGTCCGAAAATTTTTCGAAGTTTTTTTTGGTCCGAAAATTTTTCGAAGTTTTTTTGGGTCCGAAAATTTTTCGAAGTTTTTTTTGGTCCAAAATTTTTTTGGTCCGAAAAAGTTTCGAAGTTTTTTTTGGTCCAAAATTTTTTTGGTCCGAAAATTTTTCGAAGTTTTTTTTGGGTGAAAATTTTTTTGGTCCGAAAATTTTTAGAATTTTTTTTTTGGTCCAAAATTTTTTTGGTCCGAAAATTTTTCGAAGTTTTTTTTGGGTGAAAATTTTTTTGGTCCGAAAATTTTTTGAATTTTTTTTTGGGTGAAAATTTTTTTGGTCCGAAAATTTTTCGAAGTTTTTTTTGGTTCAAAATTTTTTTGGTCCGAAAATTTTTCGAAGTTTTTTTTGTTCCAAAATTTTTTTGGTCCGACAATTTTTTGAATTTTTTTTTGGGTGAAAATTTTTTTGGTCCGAAAATTTTTCGAAGTTTTTTTTGGTCCAAAATTTTTTTGGTCCGAAAATTTTTCGAAGTTTTTTTTGGTCCAAAATTTTTTTGGTCCGAAAATTTTTAGAATTTTTTTTTTGGTCCAAAATTTTTTTGGTCCGAAAATTTTTCGAAGTTTTTTTGGGTGAAAATTTTTTTGGTCCGAAAATTTTTCGAAGTTTTTTTTGGGTGAAAATTTTTTTGGTCCGAAAATTTTTAGAATTTTTTTTTGGTCCAAAATTTTTTTGGTCCAAAAATTTTTCGAAGTTTTTTTTGGGTGAAAATTTTTTTGGTCCGAAAATTTTTAGAAGTTTTTTTTGGGTGAAATTTTTTTTGGGGTGAAAATTTTTCAGTGTTTTTTTTGGGTGAAAATTTTTTTGGTCCGAAAAATTTTCGAAGTTTTTTTTGGTCCAAATTTTTTTTGGTCCGAAAATTTTTCTAAGTTTTTTTTGGGTGAAAATTTTTCGAAGTTTTTTTGGGTCCGAAAATTTTTCGAAGTTTTTTTTGGTCCAAAATTTTTTTGGTCCGAAAAAGTTTCGAAGTTTTTTTTGGTCCAAAATTTTTTTGGTCCGAAAATTTTTCGAAGTTTTTTTTGGGTGAAAATTTTTTTGGTCCGAAAATTTTTAGAATTTTTTTTTTGGTCCAAAATTTTTTTGGTCCGAAAATTTTTCGAAGTTTTTTTTGGGTGAAAATTTTTTTGGTCCGAAAATTTTTTGAATTTTTTTTTGGGTGAAAATTTTTTTGGTCCGAAAATTTTTCGAAGTTTTTTTTGGTTCAAAATTTTTTTGGTCCGAAAATTTTTCGAAGTTTTTTTTGTTCCAAAATTTTTTTGGTCCGACAATTTTTTGAATTTTTTTTTGGGTGAAAATTTTTTTGGTCCGAAAATTTTTCGAAGTTTTTTTTGGTCCAAAATTTTTTTGGTCCGAAAATTTTTCGAAGTTTTTTTTGGTCCAAAATTTTTTGGGTCCGAAAATTTTTCGAAGTTTTTTTTGGTCCAAAATTTTTTTGGTCCGAAAATTTTTTGAATTTTTTTTTGGGTGAAAATTTTTTTGGTCCGAAAATTTTTCGAAGTTTTTTTTGGTCCAAAATTTTTTTGGTCCGAAAATTTTTCGAAGTTTTTTTTGGTCCAAAATTTTTTTGGTCCGAAAATTTTTCGAAGTTTTTTTTGGTCCAAAATTTTTTTGGTCCGAAAATTTTTCGAAGTTTTTTTTGGTCCCAAATTTTTTTGGTCCAAAAATTTTTCGAAGTTTTTTTGTTCCAAAATTTTTTTGGTCCGACAATTTTTTGAATTTTTTTTTGGGTGAAAATTTTTTTGGTCCGAAAATTTTTCGAAGTTTTTTTTGGTCCAAAATTTTTTTGGTCCGAAAATTTTTCGAAGTTTTTTTTGGTCCAAAATTTTTTTGGTCCGAAAATTTTTCGAAGTTTTTTTTGGTCCAAAATTTTTTTGGTCCGAAAATTTCTAAGTTTTTTTTGGTCCCAAATTTTTTTGGTCCAAAAATTTTTCGAAGTTTTTTTGTTCCAAAATTTTTTTGGTCCGACAATTTTTCGAAGTTTTTTTTGGGTGAAAATTTTTTTGATCCGAAAATTTTTCGAAGTTTTTTTTGGTCCAAAATTTTTTTGGTCCGAAAATTTTTCGAAGTTTTTTTTGGGTGAAAATTTTTTTGGTCCGAAAATTTTTCGAAGTTTTTTTTGGGTGAAAATTTTTTTGGTCCGAAAATTTTTCGAGGTTTTTTTTGGGTGAAAATTTTTTTGGTCCGAAAATTTTTCGAAGTTTTTTTTGGGTGAAAATTTTTTTGGTCCGAAAATTTTTCGAAGTTTTTTTGAGTCCGAAAATTGTTCGAAGTTTTTTTTGGTCCACAATTTTTTTGGTCCGAAAAAGTTTCGAAGTTTTTTTTGGTCCAAAATTTTTTTGGTCCGAAAATTTTTCGAAGTTTTTTTTGGGTGAAAATTTTTTTGGTCCGAAAATTTTTAGAATTTTTTTTTGGTCCAAAATTTTTTTGGTCCAAAAATTTTTCGAAGTTTTTTTTGGGTGAAAATTTTTTTGGTCCGAAAATTTTTAGAAGTTTTTTTTGGGTGAAATTTTTTTTGGGGTGAAAATTTTTCAGTGTTTTTTTTGGGTGAAAATTTTTTTGGTCCGAAAAATTTTCGAAGTTTTTTTTGGTCCAAATTTTTTTTGGTCCGAAAATTTTTCTAAGTTTTTTTTGGGTGAAAATTTTTTTGGTCCGAAAATTTTTCGAAGTTTTTTTTGGTCCGAAAATTTTTCGAAGTTTTTTTGGGTGAAAATTTTTTTGGTCCGAAAATTTTTCGAATTTTTTTTGGGTGAAAATTTTTTTGGTCCGAAAATTTTTCGAAGTTTTTCTTGGGTGAAAATTTTTTTGGTCCGAAAATTTTTCGAAGTTTTTTTTGGTCCAAAATTTTTTTGGTCCGAAAATTTTTCGAAGTTTTTTTTGGGTGAAAATTTTTTTGGTCCGAAAATTTTTAGAATTTTTTTTTTGGTCCAAAATTTTTTTGGTCCGAAAATTTTTCGAAGTTTTTTTGGGTGAAAATTTTTTTGTTCCGAAAATTTTTCGAAGTTTTTTTTGGGTGAAAATTTTTTTGGTCCGAAAATTTTTAGAAGTTTTTTTTGGGTGAAATTTTTTTTGGGGTGAAAATTTTTCAGTGTTTTTTTTGGGTGAAAATTTTTTTGGTCCGAAAAATTTTCGAAGTTTTTTTTGGTCCAAATTTTTTTTGGTCCGAAAATTTTTCTAAGTTTTTTTTGGGTGAAAATTTTTTTGGTCCGAAAATTTTTCGAAGTTTTTTTTGGTCCGAAAATTTTTCGAAGTTTTTTTGGGTGAAAATTTTTTTGGTCCGAAAATTTTTCGAAGTTTTTTTTGGTCCAAAATTTTTTTGGTCCGAAAATTTTTAGAATTTTTTTTTTGGTCCAAAATTTTTTTGGTCCGAAAATTTTTCGAAGTTTTTTTGGGTGAAAATTTTTTTGGTCCGAAAATTTTTCGAAGTTTTTTTTGGGTGAAAATTTTTTTGGTCCGAAAATTTTTAGAATTTTTTTTTGGTCCAAAATTTTTTTGGTCCAAAAATTTTTCGAAGTTTTTTTTGGGTGAAAATTTTTTTGGTCCGAAAATTTTTAGAAGTTTTTTTTGGGTGAAATTTTTTTTGGGGTGAAAATTTTTCAGTGTTTTTTTTGGGTGAAAATTTTTTTGGTCCGAAAAATTTTCGAAGTTTTTTTTGGTCCAAATTTTTTTTGGTCCGAAAATTTTTCTAAGTTTTTTTTGGGTGAAAATTTTTTTGGTCCGAAAATTTTTCGAAGTTTTTTTTGGTCCGAAAATTTTTCGAAGTTTTTTTGGGTCCGAAAATTTTTCGAAGTTTTTTTTGGTCCAAAATTTTTTTGGTCCGAAAAAGTTTCGAAGTTTTTTTTGGTCCAAAATTTTTTTGGTCCGAAAATTTTTCGAAGTTTTTTTTGGGTGAAAATTTTTTTGGTCCGAAAATTTTTAGAATTTTTTTTTTGGTCCAAAATTTTTTTGGTCCGAAAATTTTTCGAAGTTTTTTTTGGGTGAAAATTTTTTTGGTCCGAAAATTTTTTGAATTTTTTTTTGGGTGAAAATTTTTTTGGTCCGAAAATTTTTCGAAGTTTTTTTTGGTTCAAAATTTTTTTGGTCCGAAAATTTTTCGAAGTTTTTTTTGTTCCAAAATTTTTTTGGTCCGACAATTTTTTGAATTTTTTTTTGGGTGAAAATTTTTTTGGTCCGAAAATTTTTCGAAGTTTTTTTTGGTCCAAAATTTTTTTGGTCCGAAAATTTTTCGAAGTTTTTTTTGGTCCAAAATTTTTTGGGTCCGAAAATTTTTCAAAGTTTTTTTTGGTCCAAAATTTTTTTGGTCCGAAAATTTTTTGAATTTTTTTTTGGGTGAAAATTTTTTTGGTCCGAAAATTTTTCGAAGTTTTTTTTGGTCCAAAATTTTTTTGGTCCGAAAATTTTTCGAAGTTTTTTTTGGTCCGAAATTTTTTTGGTCCGAAAATTTTTCGAAGTTTTTTTTGGTCCAAAATTTTTTTGGTCCGAAAATTTTTCGAAGTTTTTTTTGGTCCCAAATTTTTTTGGTCCAAAAATTTTTCGAAGTTTTTTTGTTCCAAAATTTTTTTGGTCCGACAATTTTTTGAATTTTTTTTTGGGTGAAAATTTTTTTGGTCCGAAAATTTTTCGAAGTTTTTTTTGGTCCAAAATTTTTTTGGTCCGAAAATTTTTCGAAGTTTTTTTTGGTCCAAAATTTTTTTGGTCCGAAAATTTTTCGAAGTTTTTTTTGGTCCAAAATTTTTTTGGTCCGAAAATTTCTAAGTTTTTTTTGGTCCCAAATTTTTTTGGTCCAAAAATTTTTCGAAGTTTTTTTGTTCCAAAATTTTTTTGGTCCGACAATTTTTCGAAGTTTTTTTTGGGTGAAAATTTTTTTGATCCGAAAATTTTTCGAAGTTTTTTTTGGTCCAAAATTTTTTTGGTCCGAAAATTTTTCGAAGTTTTTTTTGGGTGAAAATTTTTTTGGTCCGAAAATTTTTCGAAGTTTTTTTTGGGTGAAAATTTTTTTGGTCCGAAAATTTTTCGAGGTTTTTTTTGGGTGAAAATTTTTTTGGTCCGAAAATTTTTCGAAGTTTTTTTTGGGTGAAAATTTTTTTGGTCCGAAAATTTTTCGAAGTTTTTTTGAGTCCGAAAATTGTTCGAAGTTTTTTTTGGTCCACAATTTTTTTGGTCCGAAAAAGTTTCGAAGTTTTTTTTGGTCCAAAATTTTTTTGGTCCGAAAATTTTTCGAAGTTTTTTTTGGGTGAAAATTTTTTTGGTCCGAAAATTTTTAGAATTTTTTTTTGGTCCAAAATTTTTTTGGTCCAAAAATTTTTCGAAGTTTTTTTTGGGTGAAAATTTTTTTGGTCCGAAAATTTTTAGAAGTTTTTTTTGGGTGAAATTTTTTTTGGGGTGAAAATTTTTCAGTGTTTTTTTTGGGTGAAAATTTTTTTGGTCCGAAAAATTTTCGAAGTTTTTTTTGGTCCAAATTTTTTTTGGTCCGAAAATTTTTCTAAGTTTTTTTTGGGTGAAAATTTTTTTGGTCCGAAAATTTTTCGAAGTTTTTTTTGGTCCGAAAATTTTTCGAAGTTTTTTTGGGTGAAAATTTTTTTGGTCCGAAAATTTTTCGAATTTTTTTTGGGTGAAAATTTTTTTGGTCCGAAAATTTTTCGAAGTTTTTCTTGGGTGAAAATTTTTTTGGTCCGAAAATTTTTCGAAGTTTTTTTTGGTCCAAAATTTTTTTGGTCCGAAAATTTTTCGAAGTTTTTTTTGGGTGAAAATTTTTTTGGTCCGAAAATTTTTAGAATTTTTTTTTGGTCCAAAATTTTTTTGGTCCGAAAATTTTTCGAAGTTTTTTTGGGTGAAAATTTTTTTGTTCCGAAAATTTTTCGAAGTTTTTTTTGGGTGAAAATTTTTTTGGTCCGAAAATTTTTAGAAGTTTTTTTTGGGTGAAATTTTTTTTGGGGTGAAAATTTTTCAGTGTTTTTTTTGGGTGAAAATTTTTTTGGTCCGAAAAATTTTCGAAGTTTTTTTTGGTCCAAATTTTTTTTGGTCCGAAAATTTTTCTAAGTTTTTTTTGGGTGAAAATTTTTTTGGTCCGAAAATTTTTCGAAGTTTTTTTTGGTCCGAAAATTTTTCGAAGTTTTTTTGGGTGAAAATTTTTTTGGTCCGAAAATTTTTCGAATTTTTTTTGGGTGAAAATTTTTTTGGTCCGAAAATTTTTCGAAGTTTTTCTTGGGTGAAAATTTTTTTGGTCCGAAAATTTTTCGAAGTTTTTTTTGGTCCAAAATTTTTTTGGTCCGAAAATTTTTCGAAGTTTTTTTTGGGTGAAAATTTTTTTGGTCCGAAAATTTTTAGAATTTTTTTTTTGGTCCAAAATTTTTTTGGTCCGAAAATTTTTCGAAGTTTTTTTGGGTGAAAATTTTTTTGTTCCGAAAATTTTTCGAAGTTTTTTTTGGGTGAAAATTTTTTTGGTCCGAAAATTTTTCGAAGTTTTTTTTGGTCCAAAATTTTTTTGGTCCGAAAATTTTTCGAAGTTTTTTTTGGTCCAAAATTTTTTTGGTCCGAAAATTTTTCGAAGTTTTTTTTGGTCCAAAATTTTTTTGGTCCGAAAATTTTTTGAATTTTTTTTTGGGTGAAAATTTGTTTGGTCCGAAAATTTTTCGAAGTTTTTTTTGGTCCAAAATTTTTTTGGTCCGAAAATTTTTCGAAGTTTTTTTGGTCCAAAATTTTTTTGGTCCGAAAATTTTTCGAAGTTTTTTTTGGTCCAAAATTTTTTTGGTCCGAAAATTTTTCGAAGTTTTTTTTGGTCCAAAATTTTTTTGGTCCAAAATTTTTTCGAAGTTTTTTTTGGTCCAAAATTTTTTTGGTCCGAAAATTTTTCGAAGTTTTTTTTGGTCAAAAATTTTTTTGGTCCGAAAATTTTTTGAATTTTTTTTTGGGTGAAAATTTGTTTGGTCCGAAAATTTTTCAAAGTTTTTTTTGGTCCAAAATTTTTTTGGTCCGAAAATTTTTCGAAGTTTTTTTGGTCCAAAATTTTTTTGGTCCGAAAATTTTTCGAAGTTTTTTTTGGTCCAAAATTTTTTTGGTCCGAAAATTTTTTGAATTTTTTTTTGGGTGAAAATTTGTTTGGTCCGAAAATTTTTCGAAGTTTTTTTTGGTCCAAAATTTTTTTGGTCCAAAATTTTTTCGAAGTTTTTTTTGGTCCAAAATTTTTTTGGTCCGAAAATTTTTCGAAGTTTTTTTTGGTCCCAAATTTTTTTGGTCCAAAAATTTTTCGAAGTTTTTTTGTTCCAAAATTTTTTTGGTCCGACAATTTTTTGAATTTTTTTTTGGGTGAAAATTTTTTTGGTCCGAAAATTTTTCGAAGTTTTTTTTGGTCCAAAATTTTTTTGGTCCGAAAATTTTTCGAAGTTTTTTTTGGTCCAAAATTTTTTGGGTCCGAAAATTTTTCGAAGTTTTTTTTGGTCCAAAATTTTTTTGGTCCAAAATTTTTTCGAAGTTTTTTTTGGTCCAAAATTTTTTTGGTCCGAAAATTTTTCGAAGTTTTTTTTGGTCCAAAATTTTTTTGGTCCGAAAATTTTTCGAAGTTTTTTTTGGTCCAAAATTTTTTGGGTCCGAAAATTTTTCGAAGTTTTTTTTGGTCCAAAATTTTTTTGGTCCAAAATTTTTTCGAAGTTTTTTTTGGTCCAAAATTTTTTTGGTCCGAAAATTTTTCGAAGTTTTTTTTGGTCCAAAATTTTTTTGGTCCGAAAATTTCTAAGTTTTTTTTGGTCCCAAATTTTTTTGGTCCAAAAATTTTTCGAAGTTTTTTTGTTCCAAAATTTTTTTGGTCCGACAATTTTTCGAAGTTTTTTTTGGGTGAAAATTTTTTTGATCCGAAAATTTTTCGAAGTTTTTTTTGGTCCAAAAATTTTTTTGGTCCGAAAATTTTTCGAAGTTTTTTTTGGGTGAAAATTTTTTTGGTCCGAAAATTTTTCGAGGTTTTTTTTGGGTGAAAATTTTTTTGGTCCGAAAATTTTTCGAAGTTTTTTTTGGGTGAAAATTTTTTTGGTCCGAAAATTTTTCGAAGTTTTTTTGAGTCCGAAAATTGTTCGAAGTTTTTTTTGGTCCACAATTTTTTTGGTCCGAAAAAGTTTCGAAGTTTTTTTTGGTCCAAAATTTTTTTGGTCCGAAAATTTTTCGAAGTTTTTTTTGGGTGAAAATTTTTTTGGTCCGAAAATTTTTAGAATTTTTTTTTGGTCCAAAATTTTTTTGGTCTAAAAATTTTTCGAAGTTTTTTTTGGGTGAAAATTTTTTTGGTCCGAAAATTTTTAGAAGTTTTTTTTGGGTGAAATTTTTTTTGGGGTGAAAATTTTTCAGTGTTTTTTTTGGGTGAAAATTTTTTTGGTCCGAAAAATTTTCGAAGTTTTTTTTGGTCCAAATTTTTTTTGGTCCGAAAATTTTTCTAAGTTTTTTTTGGGTGAAAATTGTTTTGGTCCAAAATTTTTCGAAGTTTTTTTTGGGTGAAAATTTTTTTGGTCCGAAAATTTTTCGAAGTTTTTTTTGGTCCGAAAATTTTTCGAAGTTTTTTTGGGTCCGAAAATTTTTCGAATTTTTTTTGGTCCAAAATTTTTTTGGTCCAAAAAAGTTTCGAAGTTTTTTTTGGTCCAAAATTTTTTTGGTCCGAAAATTTTTCGAAGTTTTTTTTTGGGTGAAATTTTTTTTGGTCCGAAAATTTTTCGAAGTTTTTTTTGGTCCACAATTTTTTTGGTCCGAAAATTTTTCGAAGTTTTTTTTGGTCCAAAATTTTTTTGGTCCGAATATTTTTCGAAGTTTTTTTGGGTGAAAATTTTTTTGGGCCGAAAATTTTTTTGGTCCGAAAATTTTTCTAAGTTTTTTTTGGGTGAAAATTTTTTTGGTCTAAAATTTTTTTTGTCCGAAAATTTTTTGAAGTTTTTTTTGGGTGAAAATTTTCTTGGTCCGAAAATTTTTCGAATGTTTTTTTTGGGTGAAAATTTTCTTGGTCCGAAAATTTTTCGAAGTTTTTTTTGGGTGAAAATTTTTTTGGTCCGAAAGTTTTTCGAAGTTTTTTTTTGGGTGAAAATTTTTTTGGTCCGAAATTTTTCGAAGTTTTTAATTGGGTGAAAATTTTTTTGGTCCGAAAATTTTTCGAAGTTTTTTTTGGGTGAAAATTTTTTTGGTCCGAAAATTTTTCGAAGTTTTTTTTGGTCCACAATTTTTTTGGTCCGAAAATTTTTCGAAGTTTTTTTTGGTCCAAAATTTTTTTGGTCCGAATATTTTTCGAAGTTTTTTTGGGTGAAAATTTTTTTGGGCCGAAAATTTTTTTGGTCCGAAAATTTTTCGAAGTTTTTTTTGGGTGAAAATTTTTTTGGTCTAAAATTTTTTTTGTCCGAAAATTTTTCGAATTTTTTTTTTGGGTGAAAATTTTCTTGGTCCGAAAATTTTTCGAAGTTTTTTTTGGGTTAAAATTTTTTTGGTCCGAAAGTTTTTCGAAATTTTTTTTTGGGTGAAAATTTTTTTGGTCCGAAATTTTTCGAAGTTTTTATTGGGTGAAAATTTTTTTGGTCCGAAAATTTTTCGAAGTTTTTTTTGGGTGAAAATTTTTTTGGTCCAAAAATTTTTTTTTCATGAAAATTTTTCGACATTTTTTTGGTCCAAAATTTTTTTGGTCCGAAAATTTTTCAAAGTTTTTTTTGGGTGAAAATTTTTTTGGTCCGAAAATTTTTCGAAGTTTTTTTCGGGTGAAAATTTTTTTGGTCCGAAAATTTTTCGAAGTTTTTTTTTGGGTGAAAATTTTTTTGGTCCGAAAATTTTTCGAAGTTTTTTTTGGTCGAAAATTTTTTTGGTCCGAAAATTTTTCGAAGTTTTTTTTGGTCCAAAATTTTTTTGGTCCGAAAATTTTTCGAAGTTTTTTTTGGTCCAAAATTTTTTGGGTCCGAAAATTTTTCGAAGTTTTTTTTGGTCCAAAATTTTTTTGGTCCAAAATTTTTTCGAAGTTTTTTTTGGTCCAAAATTTTTTTGGTCCGAAAATTTTTCGAAGTTTTTTTTTGGGTGAAAATTTTTTTGGTCCGAAAATTTTTCGAAGTTTTTTTTTGGGTGAAAATTTTTTTGGTCCGAAAATTTTTCGAAGTTTTTTTTGGTCCAAAATTTTTTTGGTCCGAAAATTTTTCTAAGTTTTTTTTGGTCCAAAATTTTTTTGGTCCGAAAATTTTTCGAAGTTTTTTTTGGGTGAAAATTTTTTTGGTCCGAAAATTTTTCGAAGTTTTTTTTGGGTGAAAATTTTTTTGGTCCAAAATTTTTTTTGTCTGAAAATTTTTCAAAGTTTTTTTTGGGTGAAAATTTTTTTGGTCCGAAAATTTTTCGAAGTTTTTTTTAGGTGAAAATTTTTTTGGTCCAAAATTTTTTTGGTCCGAAAATTTTTCGAAGTTTTTTTTTGGGTGAAAATTTTTTTGGTCCGAAAATTTTTCGAAGTTTTTTTTGGATGAAAATTTTTTTGGTCCGAAATTTTTTCGAAGTTTTTTTTGGGTGAAAATTTTTTTGGTCCGAAAATTTTTCGAAGTTTTTTTTGGGTGAAAATTTTTTTGGTCCAAAATTTTTTTGGTCCGAAAATTTTTCGAAGATTTTTTTGGTCCAAAATTTTTTTGGTCCAAAATTTTTCGAATTTTTTTTTTGGTGAAAATTTTTTTGGTCCAAAATTTTTTTTGTCCGAAAATTTTTCAAAGTTTTTTTTGGATGAAAATTTTTTTGGTCCGAAAATTTTTCGAAGTTTTTTTTTGGGTGAAAATTTTTTTGGTCCGAAAATTTTTCGAAGTTTTTTTTTGGGTGAAAATTTTTTTGGTCCGAAAATTTTTCGAAGTTTTTTTTGGTCCAAAATTTTTTTGGTCCGAATATTTTTCAAAATTTTTTTGGGTGAAAAATTTTCTAAGTTTTTTTTGGGTGAAAATTTTTTTGGTCCGAAAATTTTTCGAAGTTTTCTTTGGATGAAAATTTTTTTGGTCCGAAATTTTTTCGAAGTTTTTTTTGGGTGAAAATTTTTTTGGTCCGAAAATTTTTCGAAGTTTTTTTTGGGTGAAAATTTTTTTGGTCCAAAATTTTTTTGGTCCGAAAATTTTTCGAAGTTTTTTTTGGTCCAAAATTTTTTTGGTCCGAAAATTTTTCGAAGTTTTTTTTGGTCCAAAATTTTTTTGGTCCGAAAATTTTTCGAAGTTTTTTTTGGTCCAAAATTTTTTTGGTCCAAAATTTTTTTGGTCCGAAAATTTTTCGAAGTTTTTTTTGGGTGAAAATTTTTTGGTCCGAAAATTTTTCGAAGTTTTTTTTGGGTGAAAATTTTTTTGGTCCAAAATTTTTCGAAGTTTTTTTTAGGTGAAAATTTTTTTGGTCCAAAATTTTTTTTGTCCGAAAATTTTTCAAAGTTTTTTTTGGATGAAAATTTTTTTGGTCCGAAAATTTTTCGAAGTTTTTTTTTGGGTGAAAATTTTTTTGGTCCGAAAATTTTTCGAAGTTTTTTTTTGGGTGAAAATTTTTTTGGTCCGAAAATTTTTCGAAGTTTTTTTTGGTCCAAAATTTTTTTGGTCCGAATATTTTTCAAAATTTTTTTGGGTGAAAATATTTTTGGTCCGAAAATTTTTCGAAGTTTTTTTTGGATGAAAATTTTTTTGGTCCGAAATTTTTTAGAAGTTTTTTTTGGGTGAAAATTTTTTTGGTCCGAAAATTTTTCGAAGTTTTTTTTGGGTGAAAATTTTTTTGGTCCAAAATTTTTTTGGTCCGAAAATTTTTCGAAGTTTTTTTTGGGAGAAAATTTTTTTGGTCCGAAAATTTTTCGAAGTTTTTTTTGGTCCAAAATTTTTTTGGTCCGAAAATTTTTCGAAGTTTTTTTTTGGGTGAAAATTTTTTTGGTCCGAAAATTTTTCGAAGTTTTTTTTGGTCCAAAATTTTTTTGGTCCGAAAATTTTTCGAAGTTTTTTTTGGTCCAAAATTTTTTTGGTCCGAAAATTTTTCGAAGTTTTTTTTGGGTGAAAATTTTTTTGGTCCGAAAATTTTTCGAAGTTTTTTTTTGGGTGAAAATTTTTTGGTCCGAAAATTTTTCGAAGTTTTTTTTTGGGTGAAAATTTTTTGGGACCGAAAATTTTTCGAAGTTTTTTTTGGTCCAAAATTTTTTTGGTCCGAAAATTTTTCGAAGTTTTTTTGGGTGAAAATTTTTTTGGTCCGAAAATTTTTTTGGTCCGAAAATTTTTCGAAGTTTTTTTTGGGTGAAAATTTTTTTGGTCCGAAATTTTTTCGAAGTTTTTTTTGGGTGAAAATTTTTTTGGTCCGAAAATTTTTCGAAGTTTTTTTTGGTCCAAAATTTTTTTGGTCCGAATATTTTTCGAAGTTTTTTTGGGTGAAAATTTTTTTGGGCCGAAAATTTTTTTTGTCCGAAAATTTTTTGAAGTTTTTTTTGGGTGAAAATTTTCTTGGTCAGAAAATTTTTCGAAGTTTTTTTTTGGGTGAAAATTTTCTTGGTCCGAAAATTTTTCGAAGTTTTTTTTGGGTGAAAATTTTTTTGGTCCAAAATTTTTTTGGTCTGAAAATTTTTCGAAGTTTTTTTTTGGGTGAAAATTTTCTTGGTCCGAAAATTTTTCGAAGTTTTTTTTGGGTGAAAATTTTTTTGGTCCAAAATTTTTTTGGTCTGAAAATTTTTCGAAGTTTTTTTTGGGTGAAAATTTTTTTGGTCCGAAAATTTTTCGAAGTTTTTTTTTGGGTGAAAATTTTTTTGGTCCGAAAATTTTTCGAAGTTTTTTTTGGTCCAAAATTTTTTTGGTCCGAATATTTTTCGAAGTTTTTTTGGGTGAAAATTTTTTTGGGCCGAAAATTTTTTTGGTCCGAAAATTTTTCGAAGTTTTTTTTGGGTGAAAATTTTTTTGGTCTAAAATTTTTTTTGTCCGAAAATTTTTTGAAGTTTTTTTTGGGTGAAAATTTTCTTGGTCCGAAAATTTTTCGAAGTTTTTTTTTGGGTGAAAATTTTCTTGGTCCGAAAATTTTTCGAAGTTTTTTTTGGGTGAAAATTTTTTTGGTCCAAAATTTTTTTGGTCCGAAAATTTTTCGAAGTTTTTTTTTGGGTGAAAATTTTTTTGGTCCGAAAATTTTTCGAAGTTTTTTTTTGGGTGAAAATTTTTTTGGTCCGAAAATTTTTCGAAGTTTTTTTTGGTCCAAAATTTTTTTGGTCCGAAAATTTTTCGAAGTTTTTTTTGGGTGAAAATTTTTTTGGTCCGAAAATTTTTCGAAGTTTTTTTTTGGGTGAAAATTTTTTTGGACCGAAAATTTTTCGAAGTTTTTTTTGGTCCAAAATTTTTTTGGTCCGAAAATTTTTCGAAGTTTTTTTTGGTCCAAAATTTTTTTGGTCCGAAAATTTTTCGAAGTTTTTTTTTGGGTGAAAATTTTTTTGGTCCGAAAATTTTTCGAAGTTTTTTTTGGTCCACAATTTTTTTGGTCCAAAAATTTTTCGAAGTTTTTTTGGGTGAAAATTTTTTTGGGCCGAAAATTTTTTTGGTCCGAAAATTTTTCGAAGTTTTTTTTGGGTGAAAATTTTTTTGGTCTAAAATTTTTTTTGTCCGAAAATTTTTTGAAGTTTTTTTTTGGGTGAAAATTTTCTTGGTCCGAAAATTTTTCGAAGTTTTTTTTGGGTGAAAATTTTTTTGGTCCAAAATTTTTTTGGTCCGAAAATTTTTCGAAGTTTTTTTTGGGTGAAAATTTTTTTGGTCCGAAAATTTTTCGAAGTTTTTTTTGGTCCAAAATTTTTTTGGTCCAAAATTTTTTTGGTCCGAAAATTTTTCGAAGTTTTTTTTGGGAGAAAATTTTTTTGGTCCGAAAATTTTTAGAAATTTTTTTTTTGGGTGAAAATTTTTTTGGTCCGAAAATTTTTCGAAGTTTTTTTTTGGGTGAAAATTTTTTTGGTCCGAAAATTTTTCGAAGTTTTTTTTGGTGCAAAAATTTTTTTGGTCCGAAAATTTTTCGAAGTTTTTTTGGGTGAAAATTTTTTTGGTCCGAAAATTTTTCGAAGTTTTTTTTTGGGTGAAAATTTTTTTGGTCCGAAAATTTTTCGAAGTTTTTTTTGGTCCAAAATTTTTTTGGTCCGAAAATTTTTCGAAGTTTTTTTTGGGTGAAATTTTTTTTGGTCCGAAAATTTTTCGAAGTTTTTTTTTGGGTGAAAATTTTTTTGGACCGAAAATTTTTCGAAGTTTTTTTTGGTCCAAAATTTTTTTGGTCCGAAAATTTTTCGAAGTTTTTTTTGGTCCAAAATTTTTTTGGTCCGAAAATTTTTCGAAGTTTTTTTTTCGGTGAAAATTTTTTTGGTCCGAAAATTTTTCGAAGTTTTTTTTGGTCCACAATTTTTTTGGTCCGAAAATTTTTCGAAGTTTTTTTGGGTGAAAATTTTTTTGGGCCGAAAATTTTTTTGGTCCGAAAATTTTTCGAAGTTTTTTTTTGGGTGAAAATTTTTTTGGTCCGAAAATTGTTCGAAGTTTTTTTTGGTCCAAAATTTTTTTGGTCCGAAAATTTTTCGAAGTTTTTTTTGGTCCAAAATTTTTTTGGTCCGAAAATTTTTCGAAGTTTTTTTGGGTGAAAATTTTTTTGGTCCGAAAATTTTTTTGGTCCGAAATTTTTTCGAAGTTTTTTTGGGTGAAAATTTTTTTGGTCCGAAAATTTTTCGAAGTTTTTTTTGGGGTGAAAATTTTCTTGGTCCGAAAATTTTTCGAAGTTTTTTTTGGGTGAAAATTTTTTTGGTCCGAAAATTTTTCGAAGTTTTTTTTGGGGTGAAAATTTTCTTGGTCCGAAAATTTTTCGAAGTTTTTTTTGGGTGAAAATTTTTTTGGTCCGAAAATTTTTCGAAGTTTTTTTGGTCCAAAATTTTTTTGGTCCGAAAATTTTTCGAAGTTTTTTTTTGGGTGAAAATTTTTTTGGTCCGAAAATTTTTCGAAGTTTTTTTTTGGGTGAAAATTTTTTTGGACCGAAAATTTTTCGAAGTTTTTTTTGGTCCAAAATTTTTTTGGTCCGAAAATTTTTCGAAGTTTTTTTTGGTCCAAAATTTTTTTGGTCCGAAAATTTTTCGAAGTTTTTTTGGGTGAAAATTTTTTTGGTCCGAAAATTTTTTTGGTCCGAAAATTTTTCTAATTTTTTTTTGGTTGAAAATTTTTTTAGTCCGAAAATTTTTCGAAGTTTTTTTTTGGGTGAAAATTTTTTTGGTCCAAAAATTGTTCGAAGTTTTTTTTGGTCCAAAATTTTTTTGGTCCGAAAATTTTTCGAAGTTTTTTTGGGTGAAAATTTTTTTGGTCCGAAAATTTTTCGAAGTTTTTTTTGGGTGAAAATTTTTTTGGTCCAAAATTTTTTTGGTCCGAAAATTTTTCGAAGTTTTTTTTGGTCCAAAATTTTTTTGGTCCGAAAATTTTTCGAAGTTTTTTTTGGTCCAAAATTTTTTTGGTCCGAAATTTTTTCGAAGTTTTTTTGGGTGAAAATTTTTTTGGTCCGAAAATTTTTCGAAGTTTTTTTTTGGGTGAAAATTTTTTTGGTCCGAAAATTGTTCGAAGTTTTTTTTGGTCCAAAATTTTTTTGGTCCGAAAATTTTTCGAAGTTTTTTTTGGTCCAAAATTTTTTTGGTCCGAAAATTTTTCGAAGTTTTTTTGGGTAAAAATTTTTTTGGTCCGAAATTTTTTCGAAGTTTTTTTGGGTGAAAATTTTTTTGGTCCAAAATTTTTTTGGTCCGAAAATTTTTCGAAGTTTTTTTTGGTCCAAAATTTTTTTGGTCCGAAATTTTTTCGAAGTTTTTTTTGGGTGAAAATTTTTTTGGTCCAAAATTTTTTTTGTCCGAAAATTTTTCGAAGTTTTTTTTGGGTGAAAATTTTTTTGGTCCAAAATTTTTTTGGTCCAAAATTTTTTTTGTCCGAAAATTTTTCGAAGTTTTTTTTTGGGTGAAAATTTTTTTGGTCCGAAAATTTTTCGAAGTTTTTTTTGGGTGAAAATTTTTTTGGTCCGAAAATTTTTCGAAGTTTTTTTTTGGGTGAAAATTTTTTTGGTCCGAAAATTTTTCGAAGTTTTTTTTGGGTGAAAATTTTTTTGGTCCGAAAATTTTTCGAAGTTTTTTTTGGTCCAAAATTTTTTTGGTCCGAAAATCTTTAGAAGTTTTTTTTGGTCCAAAATTTTTTTGGTCCAAAAATTTTTCGAAGTTTTTTTTGGTCCAAAATTTTTTTGGTTCGAAAATTTTTCGAAGTTTTTTTTGGGTGAAAATTTTTTTGGTCCGAAAATTTTTCGAAGTTTTTTTTGGTCCAAAATTTTTTTGGTCCGAAAATTTTTCGAAGTTTTTTTTTGGGTGAAAATTTTTTTGGTCCGAAAATTTTTCGAAGTTTTTTTTGGGTGAAAATTTTTTTGGTCCGAAAATTTTTCGAAGTTTTTTTTGGTCCAAAATTTTTTGGGTCCGAAAATTTTTCGAAGTTTTTTTTTGGGTGAAAATTTTTTTGGTCCGAAAATTTTTCGAAGTTTTTTTTGGGTGAAAATTTTTTTGGTCCGAAAATTTTTCGAAGTTTTTTTTGGGTGAAAATTTTTTTGGTCCGAAAATTTTTCGAAGTTTTTTTTGGGTGAAAATTTTTTTGGTCCGAAAATTTTTCGAAGTTTTTTTTGGGTCAAAATTTTTTTGGTCCGAAAATTTTTCGAAGTTTTTTTTGGGTGAAAATTTTTTTGGTCCGAAAATTTTTCGAAGTTTTTTTTGGTCCAAAATTTTTTTGGTCCGAAAATTTTTAGAAGTTTTTTTTGGGTGAAAATTTTTTTGGTCCGAAAATTTTTCGAAGTTTTTTTTGGTCCAAAATTTTTTTGGTTCGAAAATTGTTCGAAGTTTTTTTTGGGTGAAAATTTTTTTGGTCCGAAAATTTTTCGAAGTTTTTTTTGGTCCAAAATTTTTTGGGTCCGAAAATTTTTCGAAGTTTTTTTTTGGGTGAAAATTTTTTTGGTCCGAAAATTTTTCGAAGTTTTTTTTGGGTGAAAATTTTTTTGGTCCGAAAATTTTTCGAAGTTTTTTTTGGTCCAAAATTTTTTTGGTCCGAAAATTTTTCGAAGTTTTTTTTGGTCCAAAATTTTTTTGGTTCGAAAATTTTTCGAAGTTTTTTTTTGGGTGAAAATTTTTTTTGTCCGAAAATTTTTCGAAGTTTTTTTTTGGGTGAAAATTTTTTTGGTCCGAAAATTTTTCGAAGTTTTTTTTGGTCCAAAATTTTTTTGGTCCGAAAATTTTTCGAAGTTTTTTTGGGTGAAAATTTTTTTGGTCCGAAAATTTTTTTGGTCCGAAAATTTTTCGAAGTTTTTTTTGGGTGAAAATTTTTTTGGTCCGAAATTTTTTCGAAGTTTTTTTTGGGTGAAAATTTTTTTGGTCCGAAAATTTTTCGAAGTTTTTTTTTGGGTGAAAATTTTTTTGGTCCGAAAATTTTTCGAAGTTTTTTTTGGTCCACAATTTTTTTGGTCCGAAAATTTTTCGAAGTTTTTTTTGGTCCAAAATTTTTTTGGTCCGAAAATTTTTCGAAGTTTTTTTTGGGTGAAAATTTTTTTGGTCCGAAAATTTTTCGAAGTTTTTTTTTGGGTGAAAATTTTTTTGGTCCGAAAATTGTTCGAAGTTTTTTTTGGTCCAAAATTTTTTTGGTCCGAAAATTTTTCGAAGTTTTTTTGGGTGAAAATTTTTTTGTTCCGAAATTTTTTCGAAGTTTTTTTGGGTGAAAATTTTTTTGGTCCAAAATTTTTTTGGTCCGAAAATTTTTCGAAGTTTTTTTTGGGTGAAAATTTTTTTGGTCCGAAATTTTTTCGAAGTTTTTTTTGGGTGAAAATTTTTTTGGTCCGAAAATTTTTCGAAGTTTTTTTTTGGGTGAAAATTTTTTTGGTCCAAAATTTTTTTGGTCCGAAAATTTTTCGAAGTTTTTTTTGGTCCAAAATTTTTTTGGTCCGAAAATTTTTCGAAGTTTTTTTTGGGTGAAAATTTTTTTGGTCCGAAAATTAAAGTTTTTTTGGGTGAAAATTTTTTTGGTCCGAAATTTTTTCGAAGTTTTTTTTGGGTGAAAATTTTTTTGGTCCAAAATTTTTTTTGTCCGAAAATTTTTCGAAGTTTTTTTTGGGTGAAAATTTTTTTGGTCCAAAATTTTTTTGGTCCAAAATTTTTTTTGTCCGAAAATTTTTCAAAGTTTTTTTTGGGTGAAAATTTTTTTGGTCCGAAATTTTTTCGAAGTTTTTTTTGGGTGAACATTTTTTTGGTCCGAAAATTTTTCGAAGTTTTTTTTTGGGTGAAAATTTTTTTGGTCCAAAATTTTTTTGGTCCGAAAATTTTTCGAAGTTTTTTTTGGGTGAAAATTTTTTTGGTCCGAAAATTTTTCGAAGTTTTTTTTGGGTGAAATTTTTTTTGGTCCGAAAATTTTTCGAAGTTTTTTTTGGTCCGAAATTTTTTTGGTCCGAAAATTTTTCGAAGTTTTTTTTTGGGTGAAAATTTTTTTGGTCCGAAAATTTTTCGAAGTTTTTTTTGGTCCAAAATTTTTTTGGTCCGAAAATTTTTCGAAGTTTTTTTTGGGTGAAAATTTTTTTGGTCCGAAAATTTTTCTAAGTTTTTTTTGGGTGAAAATTTTTTTGGTCCAAAAATTTTTCGAAGTTTTTTTTGGTCCAAAATTTTTTTGGTTCGAAAATTTTTCGAAGTTTTTTTTGGGTGAAAATTTTTTTGGTCCGAAAATTTTTCGAAGTTTTTTTTGGTCCAAAATTTTTTTGGTCCGAAAATTTTTCGAAGTTTTTTTTGGTCCAAAATTTTTTTGGTCCGAAAATTTTTCGAAGTTTTTTTTGGGTGAAAATTTTTTTGGTCCGAAAATTTTTCGAAGTTTTTTTTGGGTGAAAATTTTTTTGGTCCGAAAATTTTTCGAAGTTTTTTTTTGGGTGAAAATTTTTTTGGTCCGAAAATTTTTCGAAGTTTTTTTTGGGTGAAAATTTTTTTGGTCCGAAAATTTTTCGAAGTTTTTTTTGGTCCAAAATTTTTTTGGTCCGAAAATTTTTCGAAGTTTTTTTTTGTCCAAAATTTTTTTGGTTCGAAAATTTTTCGAAGTTTTTTTTGGGTGAAAATTTTTTTGGTCCGAAAATTTTTCGAAGTTTTTTTTGGTCCAAAATTTTTTTGGTCCGAAAATTTTTCGAAGTTTTTTTTGGGTGAAAATTTTTTTGGTCCGAAAATTTTTTTGGTCCGAAAATTTTTCGAAGTTTTTTTTGGGTGAAAATTTTTTTGGTCCAAAATTTTTTTGGTCCGAAAATTTTTTGAAGTTTTTTTTGGGTGAAAATTTTTTTGGGTGAAAATTTTTTTGGTCCCAAAATTTTTCGAAGTTTTTTTTGGTCCAAAATTTTTTTGGTCCGAAAATTTTTCGAAGTTTTTTTTGGTCCAAAATTTTTTTGGTCCGAAAATTTTTCGAAGTTTTTTTTGGGTGAAATTTTTTTGGTCCGAAAATTTTTTTGGTCCGAAAATTTTTCGAAGTTTTTTTTGGGTGAATATTTTTTTGGTCAGAAATTTTTTCGAAGTTTTTTTGGGTGAAAATTTTTTTGGTCCGAAAATTGTTCGAAGTTTTTTTTGGGTGAATATTTTTTTGGTCAGAAAATTTTTCGAAGTTTTTTTTGGGTGAAAATTTTTTTGGTCCGAAAATTTTTCGAAGTTTTTTTTGGTCCAAAATTTTTTTGGTCCGAAAATTTTTAGAAGTTTTTTTTGGTCCAAAATTTTTTTGGTCCGAAAATTTTTCGAAGTTTTTTTTGGTCCAAAATTTTTTTGGTCCGAAAATTTTTAGAAGTTTTTTTTGGTCCAAAATTTTTTTGGTCCAAAATTTTTTCGAAGTTTTTTTTGGTCCAAAATTTTTTTGGTCCGAAAATTTTTCGAAGTTTTTTTTGGTCCAAAATTTTTTTGGTCCAAAAATTTTTCGAAGTTTTTTTTGGTCCAAAATTTTTTTGGTTCGAAAATTTTTCGAAGTTTTTTTTGGGTGAAAATTTTTTTGGTCCGAAAATTTTTCTAAGTTTTTTTTGGTCCAATATTTTTTTGGTCCGAAAATTTTTCGAAGTTTTTTTTGGTCCAAAATTTTTTTGGTCCGAAAATTTTTCGAAGTTTTTTTTTTGCGTGAAAATTTTTTTGGTCCGAAAATTTTTCGAAGTTTTTTTTGGTCCAAAATTTTTTTGGTCCGAAATTTTTTCGAAGTTTTTTTTGGGTGAAAATTTTTTTGGTCCAAAATTTTTTTTGTCCGAAAATTTTTCGAAGTTTTTTTTGGGTGAAAATTTTTTTGGTCCAAAATTTTTTTGGTCCAAAATTTTTTTTGTCCGAAAATTTTTCGAAGTTTTTTTTTGGGTGAAAATTTTTTTGGTCCGAAAATTTTTCGAAGTTTTTTTTGGGTGAAAATTTTTTTGGTCCGAAAATTTTTCGAAGTTTTTTTTTGGGTGAAAATTTTTTTGGTCCGAAAATTTTTCGAAGTTTTTTTTGGGTGAAAATTTTTTTGGTCCGAAAATTTTTCGAAGTTTTTTTTGGTCCAAAATTTTTTTGGTCCGAAAATCTTTAGAAGTTTTTTTTGGTCCAAAATTTTTTTGGTCCAAAAATTTTTCGAAGTTTTTTTTGGTCCAAAATTTTTTTGGTTCGAAAATTTTTCGAAGTTTTTTTTGGGTGAAAATTTTTTTGGTCCGAAAATTTTTCGAAGTTTTTTTTGGTCCAAAATTTTTTTGGTCCGAAAATTTTTCGAAGTTTTTTTTTGGGTGAAAATTTTTTTGGTCCGAAAATTTTTCGAAGTTTTTTTTGGGTGAAAATTTTTTTGGTCCGAAAATTTTTCGAAGTTTTTTTTGGTCCAAAATTTTTTGGGTCCGAAAATTTTTCGAAGTTTTTTTTTGGGTGAAAATTTTTTTGGTCCGAAAATTTTTCGAAGTTTTTTTTGGGTGAAAATTTTTTTGGTCCGAAAATTTTTCGAAGTTTTTTTTGGGTGAAAATTTTTTTGGTCCGAAAATTTTTCGAAGTTTTTTTTGGGTGAAAATTTTTTTGGTCCGAAAATTTTTCGAAGTTTTTTTTGGGTCAAAATTTTTTTGGTCCGAAAATTTTTCGAAGTTTTTTTTGGGTGAAAATTTTTTTGGTCCGAAAATTTTTCGAAGTTTTTTTTGGTCCAAAATTTTTTTGGTCCGAAAATTTTTAGAAGTTTTTTTTGGGTGAAAATTTTTTTGGTCCGAAAATTTTTCGAAGTTTTTTTTGGTCCAAAATTTTTTTGGTTCGAAAATTGTTCGAAGTTTTTTTTGGGTGAAAATTTTTTTGGTCCGAAAATTTTTCGAAGTTTTTTTTGGTCCAAAATTTTTTGGGTCCGAAAATTTTTCGAAGTTTTTTTTTGGGTGAAAATTTTTTTGGTCCGAAAATTTTTCGAAGTTTTTTTTGGGTGAAAATTTTTTTGGTCCGAAAATTTTTCGAAGTTTTTTTTGGTCCAAAATTTTTTTGGTCCGAAAATTTTTCGAAGTTTTTTTTGGTCCAAAATTTTTTTGGTTCGAAAATTTTTCGAAGTTTTTTTTTGGGTGAAAATTTTTTTTGTCCGAAAATTTTTCGAAGTTTTTTTTTGGGTGAAAATTTTTTTGGTCCGAAAATTTTTCGAAGTTTTTTTTGGTCCAAAATTTTTTTGGTCCGAAAATTTTTCGAAGTTTTTTTGGGTGAAAATTTTTTTGGTCCGAAAATTTTTTTGGTCCGAAAATTTTTCGAAGTTTTTTTTGGGTGAAAATTTTTTTGGTCCGAAATTTTTTCGAAGTTTTTTTTGGGTGAAAATTTTTTTGGTCCGAAAATTTTTCGAAGTTTTTTTTTGGGTGAAAATTTTTTTGGTCCGAAAATTTTTCGAAGTTTTTTTTGGTCCACAATTTTTTTGGTCCGAAAATTTTTCGAAGTTTTTTTTGGTCCAAAATTTTTTTGGTCCGAAAATTTTTCGAAGTTTTTTTTGGGTGAAAATTTTTTTGGTCCGAAAATTTTTCGAAGTTTTTTTTTGGGTGAAAATTTTTTTGGTCCGAAAATTGTTCGAAGTTTTTTTTGGTCCAAAATTTTTTTGGTCCGAAAATTTTTCGAAGTTTTTTTGGGTGAAAATTTTTTTGTTCCGAAATTTTTTCGAAGTTTTTTTGGGTGAAAATTTTTTTGGTCCAAAATTTTTTTGGTCCGAAAATTTTTCGAAGTTTTTTTTGGGTGAAAATTTTTTTGGTCCGAAATTTTTTCGAAGTTTTTTTTGGGTGAAAATTTTTTTGGTCCGAAAATTTTTCGAAGTTTTTTTTTGGGTGAAAATTTTTTTGGTCCAAAATTTTTTTGGTCCGAAAATTTTTCGAAGTTTTTTTTGGTCCAAAATTTTTTTGGTCCGAAAATTTTTCGAAGTTTTTTTTGGGTGAAAATTTTTTTGGTCCGAAAATTAAAGTTTTTTTGGGTGAAAATTTTTTTGGTCCGAAATTTTTTCGAAGTTTTTTTTGGGTGAAAATTTTTTTGGTCCAAAATTTTTTTTGTCCGAAAATTTTTCGAAGTTTTTTTTGGGTGAAAATTTTTTTGGTCCAAAATTTTTTTGGTCCAAAATTTTTTTTGTCCGAAAATTTTTCAAAGTTTTTTTTGGGTGAAAATTTTTTTGGTCCGAAATTTTTTCGAAGTTTTTTTTGGGTGAACATTTTTTTGGTCCGAAAATTTTTCGAAGTTTTTTTTTGGGTGAAAATTTTTTTGGTCCAAAATTTTTTTGGTCCGAAAATTTTTCGAAGTTTTTTTTGGGTGAAAATTTTTTTGGTCCGAAAATTTTTCGAAGTTTATTTTGGGTGAAATTTTTTTTGGTCCGAAAATTTTTCGAAGTTTTTTTTGGTCCGAAATTTTTTTGGTCCGAAAATTTTTCGAAGTTTTTTTTTGGGTGAAAATTTTTTTGGTCCGAAAATTTTTCGAAGTTTTTTTTGGTCCAAAATTTTTTTGGTCCGAAAATTTTTCGAAGTTTTTTTTGGTCCAAAATTTTTTTGGTCCGAAAATTTTTCGAAGTTTTTTTTGGGTGAAAATTTTTTTGGTCCGAAAATTTTTCTAAGTTTTTTTTGGGTGAAAATTTTTTTGGTCCAAAAATTTTTCGAAGTTTTTTTTGGTCCAAAATTTTTTTGGTTCGAAAATTTTTCGAAGTTTTTTTTGGGTGAAAATTTTTTTGGTCCGAAAATTTTTCGAAGTTTTTTTTGGTCCAAAATTTTTTTGGTCCGAAAATTTTTCGAAGTTTTTTTTGGTCCAAAATTTTTTTGGTCCGAAAATTTTTCGAAGTTTTTTTTGGGTGAAAATTTTTTTGGTCCGAAAATTTTTCGAAGTTTTTTTTGGGTGAAAATTTTTTTGGTCCGAAAATTTTTCGAAGTTTTTTTTTGGGTGAAAATTTTTTTGGTCCGAAAATTTTTCGAAGTTTTTTTTGGGTGAAAATTTTTTTGGTCCGAAAATTTTTCGAAGTTTTTTTTGGTCCAAAATTTTTTTGGTCCGAAAATTTTTCGAAGTTTTTTTTTGTCCAAAATTTTTTTGGTTCGAAAATTTTTCGAAGTTTTTTTTGGGTGAAAATTTTTTTGGTCCGAAAATTTTTCGAAGTTTTTTTTGGTCCAAAATTTTTTTGGTCCGAAAATTTTTCGAAGTTTTTTTTGGGTGAAAATTTTTTTGGTCCGAAAATTTTTTTGGTCCGAAAATTTTTCGAAGTTTTTTTTGGGTGAAAATTTTTTTGGTCCAAAATTTTTTTGGTCCGAAAATTTTTTGAAGTTTTTTTTGGGTGAAAATTTTTTTGGGTGAAAATTTTTTTGGTCCCAAAATTTTTCGAAGTTTTTTTTGGTCCAAAATTTTTTTGGTCCGAAAATTTTTCGAAGTTTTTTTTGGTCCAAAATTTTTTTGGTCCGAAAATTTTTCGAAGTTTTTTTTGGGTGAAATTTTTTTGGTCCGAAAATTTTTTTGGTCCGAAAATTTTTCGAAGTTTTTTTTGGGTGAATATTTTTTTGGTCAGAAATTTTTTCGAAGTTTTTTTGGGTGAAAATTTTTTTGGTCCGAAAATTGTTCGAAGTTTTTTTTGGGTGAATATTTTTTTGGTCAGAAAATTTTTCGAAGTTTTTTTTGGGTGAAAATTTTTTTGGTCCGAAAATTTTTCGAAGTTTTTTTTGGTCCAAAATTTTTTTGGTCCGAAAATTTTTAGAAGTTTTTTTTGGTCCAAAATTTTTTTGGTCCGAAAATTTTTCGAAGTTTTTTTTGGTCCAAAATTTTTTTGGTCCGAAAATTTTTAGAAGTTTTTTTTGGTCCAAAATTTTTTTGGTCCAAAATTTTTTCGAAGTTTTTTTTGGTCCAAAATTTTTTTGGTCCGAAAATTTTTCGAAGTTTTTTTTGGTCCAAAATTTTTTTGGTCCAAAAATTTTTCGAAGTTTTTTTTGGTCCAAAATTTTTTTGGTTCGAAAATTTTTCGAAGTTTTTTTTGGGTGAAAATTTTTTTGGTCCGAAAATTTTTCTAAGTTTTTTTTGGTCCAATATTTTTTTGGTCCGAAAATTTTTCGAAGTTTTTTTTGGTCCAAAATTTTTTTGGTCCGAAAATTTTTCGAAGTTTTTTTTTTGCGTGAAAATTTTTTTGGTCCGAAAATTTTTCGAAGTTTTTTTTGGTCCAAAATTTTTTTGGTCCGAAAATTTTTCGAAGTTTTTTTTGGGTGAAAATTTTTTTGGTCCGAAAATTTTTCGAAGTTTTTTTTGGTCCAAAATTTTTTTGGTTCGAAAATTTTTCGAAGTTTTTTTTGGGTGAAAATTTTTTTGGTCCGAAAATTTTTCGAAGTTTTTTTTGGTCCAAAATTTTTTTGGTCCGAAAATTTTTCGAAGTTTTTTTTGGTCCAAAATTTTTTTGGTCCGAAAATTTTTCGAAGTTTTTTTTTGCGTGAAAATTTTTTTGGTCCGAAAATTTTTCGAAGTTTTTTTTGGGTGAAAATTTTTTTGGTCCGAAAATTTTTCGAAGTTTTTTTTGGGTGAAAATTTTTTTGGTCCGAAAATTTTTCGAAGTTTTTTTTTGGGTGAAAATTTTTTTGGTCCGAAAATTTTTCGAAGTTTTTTTTGGGTGAAAATTTTTTTGGTCCGAAAATTTTTCGAAGTTTTTTTTGGTCCAAAATTTTTTTGGTCCGAAAATCTTTAGAAGTTTTTTTTGGTCCAAAATTTTTTTGGTCCGAAAATTTTTCGAAGTTTTTTTTTGGGTGAAAATTTTTTTGGTCCGAAAATTTTTCGAAGTTTTTTTTGGGTGAAAATTTTTTTGGTCCGAAAATTTTTCGAAGTTTTTTTTGGTCCAAAATTTTTTGGGTCCGAAAATTTTTCGAAGTTTTTTTTTGGGTGAAAATTTTTTTGGTCCGAAAATTTTTCGAAGTTTTTTTTGGGTGAAAATTTTTTTGGTCCGAAAATTTTTCGAAGTTTTTTTTGGGTGAAAATTTTTTTGGTCCGAAAATTTTTCGAAGTTTTTTTTTTTGGTCCAAAATTTTTTTGGTTCGAAAATTTTTCGAAGTTTTTTTTGGGTCAAAATTTTTTTGGTCCGAAAATTTTTCGAAGTTTTTTTTGGGTGAAAATTTTTTTGGTCCGAAAATTTTTCGAAGTTTTTTTTGGTCCAAAATTTTTTTGGTCCGAAAATTTTTAGAAGTTTTTTTTGGGTGAAAATTTTTTTGGTCCGAAAATTTTTCGAAGTTTTTTTTGGTCCAAAATTTTTTTGGTCCGAAAATGTTTCGAAGTTTTTTTTAGGTGAAAATTTTTTTGGTCCGAAAATTTTTCGAAGTTTTTTTTGGGTGAAAATTTTTTTGGTCCGAAAATTTTTAGAAGTTTTTTTTGGTCCAAAATTTTTTGGGTCCGAAAATTTTTCGAAGTTTTTTTTGGTCCAAAATTTTTTTGGTTCGAAAATTGTTCGAAGTTTTTTTTGGGTGAAAATTTTTTTGGTCCGAAAATTTTTCGAAGTTTTTTTTGGTCCAAAATTTTTTGGGTCCGAAAATTTTTCGAAGTTTTTTTTTGGGTGAAAATTTTTTTGGTCCGAAAATTTTTCGAAGTTTTTTTTGGGTGAAAATTTTTTTGGTCCGAAAATTTTTCGAAGTTTTTTTTGGTCCAAAATTTTTTTGGTCCGAAAATTTTTCGAAGTTTTTTTTGGTCCAAAATTTTTTTGGTTCGAAAATTTTTCGAAGTTTTTTTTTGGGTGAAAATTTTTTTGGTCCGAAAATTTTTCGAAGTTTTTTTTGGGTGAAAATTTTTTTGGTCCGAAAATTTTTCGAAGTTTTTTTTGGTCCAAAATTTTTTTGGTCCGAAAATTTTTCGAAGTTTTTTTTGGTCCAAAATTTTTTTGGTCCAAAAATTTCTTTGGTCCGAAACTTTTTCGAAGTTTTTTTTTGGGTGAAAATTTTTTTGGTCCAAAATTTTTTTGGTCCGAAAATTTTTCGAAGTTTTTTTTGGGTGAAAATTTTTTTGGGTGAAAATTTTTTTGGTCCGAAAATTTTTCGAAGTTTTTTTTGGTCCAAAATTTTTTTGGTCCGAAAATTTTTCGAAATTTTTTTTAGGTGAAAATTTTTTTGGTCCGAAAATTTTTCGAAGTTTTTTTTGGTCCAAAATTTTTTTGGTCCGAAAATTTTTCGAAGTTTTTTTTGGTCCAAAATTTTTTTGGTCCGAAATTTTTTCGAAGTTTTTTTGGGTGAAAATTTTTTTGGGTGAAAATTTTTTTGGTCCAAAAATTTTTCGAAGTTTTTTTTGGTCCAAAATTTTTTTTGTCCGAAAATTTTTCGAAGTTTTTTTTGGTCCAAAATTTTTTTGGTCCAAAAATTTTTCGAAGTTTTTTTTGGTCCAAAATTTTTTTTGTCCGAAAATTTTTCGAAGTTTTTTTTGGTCCAAAATTTTTTTGGTCCAAAAATTTTTTTGGTCCGAAAATTTTTCGAAGTTTTTTTTAGGTGAAAATTTTTTTGGTCCAAAATTTTTTTGGTCCGAAAATTTTTCGAAGTTTTTTTTGGGTGAAAATTTTTTTGGGTGAAAATTTTTTTGGTCCGAAAATTTTTCGAAGTTTTTTTTGGTCCAAAATTTTTTTGGTCCGAAAATTTTTCGAAGTTTTTTTTGGTCCAAAATTTTTTTGGTCCGAAAATTTTTCGAAGTTTTTTTTGGGTGAAAATTTTTTTGGTCCGAAAATTTTTTTGGTCCGAAAATTTTTCGAAGTTTTTTTTGGGTGAAAATTTTTTTGGTCCGAAAATTTTTCGAAGTTTTTTTTTGGGTGAAAATTTTTTTGGTCCGAAAATTTTTCGAAGTTTTTTTTGGGTGAAAATTTTTTTGGTCCGAAAATTTTTCGAAGTTTTTTTTGGTCCAAAATTTTTTTGGTCCGAAAATCTTTCGAAGTTTTTTTTGGTCCAAAATTTTTTTGGTCCGAAAATTTTTCGAAGTTTTTTTTTGGGTGAAAATTTTTTTGGTCCGAAAATTTTTCGAAGTTTTTTTTGGGTGAAAATTTTTTTGGTCCGAAAATTTTTCGAAGTTTTTTTTGGTCCAAAATTTTTTGGGTCCGAAAATTTTTCGAAGTTTTTTTTGGGTGAAAATTTTTTTGGTCCGAAAATTTTTCGAAGTTTTTTTTGGGTGAAAATTTTTTTGGTCCGAAAATTTTTCGAAGTTTTTTTTTTTGGTCCAAAATTTTTTTGGTTCGAAAATTTTTCGAAGTTTTTATTGGGTCAAAATTTTTTTGGTCCGAAAATTTTTCGAAGTTTTTTTGGGTGAAAATTTTTTTGGTCCGAAAATTTTTCGAAGTTTTTTTTGGTCCAAAATTTTTTTGGTCCGAAAATTTTTCAAAGTTTTTTTTGGTCCAAAATTTTTTTGGTCCGAAAATTTTTCGAAGTTTTTTTTGGTCCAAAATTTTTTTGGTCCGAAAATGTTTCGAAGTTTTTTTTAGGTGAAAATTTTTTTGGTCCGAAAATTTTTCGAAGTTTTTTTTGGGTGAAAATTTTTTTGGTCCGAAAATTTTTAGAAGTTTTTTTTGGTCCAAAATTATTTGGGTCCGAAAATTTTTCGAAGTTTTTTTTGGTCCAAAATTTTTTTGGTTCGAAAATTGTTCGAAGTTTTTTTTGGGTGAAAATTTTTTTGGTCCGAAAATTTTTCGAAGTTTTTTTTGGTCCAAAATTTTTTGGGTCCGAAAATTTTTCGAAGTTTTTTTTTGGGTGAAAATTTTTTTGGTCCGAAAATTTTTCGAAGTTTTTTTTGGGTGAAAATTTTTTTGGTCCGAAAATTTTTCGAAGTTTTTTTTGGTCCAAAATTTTTTTGGTCCGAAAATTTTTCGAAGTTTTTTTTGGTCCAAAATTTTTTTGGTTCGAAAATTTTTCGAAGTTTTTTTTTGGGTGAAAATTTTTTTGGTCCGAAAATTTTTCGAAGTTTTTTTTGGGTGAAAATTTTTTTGGTCCGAAAATTTTTCGAAGTTTTTTTTGGTCCAAAATTTTTTTGGTCCGAAAATTTTTCGAAGTTTTTTTTGGTCCAAAATTTTTTTGGTCCAAAAATTTTTTTGGTCCGAAAATTTTTCGAAGTTTTTTTTGGGTGAAAATTTTTTTGGGTGAAAATTTTTTTGGTCCGAAAATTTTTCGAAGTTTTTTTTGGTCCAAAATTTTTTTGGTCCGAAAATTTTTCGAAATTTTTTTTAGGTGAAAATTTTTTTGGTCCGAAAATTTTTCGAAGTTTTTTTTGGTCCAAAATTTTTTTGGTCCGAAATTTTTTCGAAGTTTTTTTGGGTGAAAATTTTTTTGGGTGAAAATTTTTTTGGTCCAAAAATTTTTCGAAGTTTTTTTTGGTCCAAAATTTTTTTTGTCCGAAAATTTTTCGAAGTTTTTTTTGGTCCAAAATTTTTTTGGTCCAAAAATTTTTCGAAGTTTTTTTTGGTCCAAAATTTTTTTTGTCCGAAAATTTTTCGAAGTTTTTTTTGGTCCAAAATTTTTTTGGTCCAAAAATTTTTTTGGTCCGAAAATTTTTCGAAGTTTTTTTTAGGTGAAAATTTTTTTGGTCCAAAATTTTTTTGGTCCGAAAATTTTTCGAAGTTTTTTTTGGGTGAAAATTTTTTTGGGTGAAAATTTTTTTGGTCCGAAAATTTTTCGAAGTTTTTTTTGGTCCAAAATTTTTTTGGTCCGAAAATTTTTCGAAGTTTTTTTTGGTCCAAAATTTTTTTGGTCCGAAAATTTTTCGAAGTTTTTTTTGGGTGAAAATTTTTTTGGTCCGAAAATTTTTTTGGTCCGAAAATTTTTCGAAGTTTTTTTTGGGTGAATATTTTTTTGGTCAGAAATTTTTTCGAAGTTTTTTTGGGTGAAATTTTTTTTGGTCCGAAAATATTTCGAAGTTTTTTTTGGTCCAAAATTTTTTTGGTCCGAAATTTTTTCGAAGTTTTTTTTGGGTCAAAATTTTTTTGGTCCGAAAATTTTTCGAAGTTTTTTTTGGGTGAAAATTTTTTTGGTCCGAAAATTTTTCGAAGTTTTTTTTGGTCCAAAATTTTTTTGGTCCGAAAATTTTTAGAAGTTTTTTTTGGTCCAAAATTTTTTTGGTCCGAAAATTTTTCGAAGTTTTTTTTGGTCCAAAATTTTTTTGGTCCGAAAATGTTTCGAAGTTTTTTTTAGGTGAAAATTTTTTTGGTCCGAAAATTTTTCGAAGTTTTTTTTGGGTGAAAATTTTTTTGGTCCGAAAATTTTTAGAAGTTTTTTTTGGTCCAAAATTTTTTGGGTCCGAAAATTTTTCGAAGTTTTTTTTGGTCCAAAATTTTTTTGGTTCGAAAATTGTTCGAAGTTTTTTTTGGGTGAAAATTTTTTTGGTCCGAAAATTTTTCGAAGTTTTTTTTGGTCCAAAATTTTTTGGGTCCGAAAATTTTTCGAAGTTTTTTTTTGGGTGAAAATTTTTTTGGTCCGAAACTTTTTCGAAGTTTTTTTTTGGGTGAAAATTTTTTTGGTCCAAAATTTTTTTGGTCCGAAAATTTTTCGAAGTTTTTTTTGGGTGAAAATTTTTTTGGGTGAAAATTTTTTTGGTCCGAAAATTTTTCGAAGTTTTTTTTGGTCCAAAATTTTTTTGGTCCGAAAATTTTTCGAAATTTTTTTTAGGTGAAAATTTTTTTGGTCCGAAAATTTTTCGAAGTTTTTTTTGGTCCAAAATTTTTTTGGTCCGAAATTTTTTCGAAGTTTTTTTGGGTGAAAATTTTTTTGGGTGAAAATTTTTTTGGTCCAAAAATTTTTCGAAGTTTTTTTTGGTCCAAAATTTTTTTTGTCCGAAAATTTTTCGAAGTTTTTTTTGGTCCAAAATTTTTTTGGTCCAAAAATTTTTCGAAGTTTTTTTTGGTCCAAAATTTTTTTTGTCCGAAAATTTTTCGAAGTTTTTTTTGGTCCAAAATTTTTTTGGTCCAAAAATTTTTTTGGTCCGAAAATTTTTCGAAGTTTTTTTTAGGTGAAAATTTTTTTGGTCCAAAATTTTTTTGGTCCGAAAATTTTTCGAAGTTTTTTTTGGGTGAAAATTTTTTTGGGTGAAAATTTTTTTGGTCCGAAAATTTTTCGAAGTTTTTTTTGGTCCAAAATTTTTTTGGTCCGAAAATTTTTCGAAGTTTTTTTTGGTCCAAAATTTTTTTGGTCCGAAAATTTTTCGAAGTTTTTTTTGGGTGAAAATTTTTTTGGTCCGAAAATTTTTTTGGTCCGAAAATTTTTCGAAGTTTTTTTTGGGTGAATATTTTTTTGGTCAGAAATTTTTTCGAAGTTTTTTTGGGTGAAATTTTTTTTGGTCCGAAAATATTTCGAAGTTTTTTTTGGTCCAAAATTTTTTTGGTCCGAAATTTTTTCGAAGTTTTTTTGGTGAAAATTTTTTTGGTCCGAAAATTTTTCGAAGTTTTTTTTGTGTGAAAATTTTTTTGGTCTGAAAATTTTTCGAAGTTTTTTTTGGGTCAAAATTTTTTTGGTCCGAAAATTTTTCGAAGTTTTTTTTGGGTGAAAATTTTTTTGGTCCGAAAATTTTTCGAAGTTTTTTTTGGTCCAAAATTTTTTTGGTCCGAAAATTTTTAGAAGTTTTTTTTGGTCCAAAATTTTTTTGGTCCGAAAATTTTTCGAAGTTTTTTTTGGTCCAAAATTTTTTTGGTCCGAAAATGTTTCGAAGTTTTTTTTAGGTGAAAATTTTTTTGGTCCGAAAATTTTTCGAAGTTTTTTTTGGGTGAAAATTTTTTTGGTCCGAAAATTTTTAGAAGTTTTTTTTGGTCCAAAATTTTTTGGGTCCGAAAATTTTTCGAAGTTTTTTTTGGTCCAAAATTTTTTTGGTTCGAAAATTGTTCGAAGTTTTTTTTGGGTGAAAATTTTTTTGGTCCGAAAATTTTTCGAAGTTTTTTTTGGTCCAAAATTTTTTGGGTCCGAAAATTTTTCGAAGTTTTTTTTTGGGTGAAAATTTTTTTGGTCCGAAAATTTTTCGAAGTTTTTTTTGGGTGAAAATTTTTTTGGTCCGAAAATTTTTCGAAGTTTTTTTTGGTCCAAAATTTTTTTGGTCCGAAAATTTTTCGAAGTTTTTTTTGGTCCAAAATTTTTTTGGTTCGAAAATTTTTCGAAGTTTTTTTTTGGGTGAAAATTTTTTTGGTCCGAAAATTTTTCGAAGTTTTTTTTGGGTGAAAATTTTTTTGGTCCGAAAATTTTTCGAAGTTTTTTTTGGTCCAAAATTTTTTTGGTCCGAAAATTTTTCGAAGTTTTTTTTGGTCCAAAATTTTTTTGGTCCAAAAATTTCTTTGGTCCGAAACTTTTTCGAAGTTTTTTTTGGGTGAAAATTTTTTTGGTCCAAAATTTTTTTGGTCCGAAAATTTTTCGAAGTTTTTTTTGGGTGAAAATTTTTTTGGGTGAAAATTTTTTTGGTCCCAAAATTTTTCGAAGTTTTTTTTGGTCCAAAATTTTTTTGGTCCGAAAATTTTTCGAAGTTTTTTTTGGGTGAAAATTTTTTTGGTCCGAAAATTTTTCGAAGTTTTTTTTGGGGTGAAAATTTTCTTGGTCCGAAAATTTTTCGAAGTTTTTTTTGGGTGAAAATTTTTTTGGTCCGAAAATTTTTCGAAGTTTTTTTTGGGGTGAAAATTTTCTTGGTCCGAAAATTTTTCGAAGTTTTTTTTGGGTGAAAATTTTTTTGGTCCGAAAATTTTTCGAAGTTTTTTTGGTCCAAAATTTTTTTGGTCCGAAAATTTTTCGAAGTTTTTTTTTGGGTGAAAATTTTTTTGGTCCGAAAATTTTTCGAAGTTTTTTTTTGGGTGAAAATTTTTTTGGACCGAAAATTTTTCGAAGTTTTTTTTGGTCCAAAATTTTTTTGGTCCGAAAATTTTTCGAAGTTTTTTTTGGTCCAAAATTTTTTTGGTCCGAAAATTTTTCGAAGTTTTTTTGGGTGAAAATTTTTTTGGTCCGAAAATTTTTTTGGTCCGAAAATTTTTCTAATTTTTTTTTGGTTGAAAATTTTTTTGGTCCGAAAATTTTTCGAAGTTTTTTTTTGGGTGAAAATTTTTTTGGTCCAAAAATTGTTCGAAGTTTTTTTTGGTCCAAAATTTTTTTGGTCCGAAAATTTTTCCAAGTTTTTTTGGGTGAAAATTTTTTTGGTCCGAAAATTTTTTTGGTCCGAAATTTTTTCGAAGTTTTTTTGGGTGAAAATTTTTTTGGTCCAAAATTTTTTTGGTCCGAAAATTTTTCGAAGTTTTTTTTGGGTGAAAATTTTTTTGGTCCGAAATTTTTTCGAAGTTTTTTTTGGGTGAAAATTTTTTTGGTCCGAAAATTTTTCGAAGTTTTTTTTTGGGTGAAAATTTTTTTGGGTGAAAATTTTTTTGGTCCGAAAATTTTTCGAAGTTTTTTTTGGTCCAAAATTTTTTTGGTCCGAAAATTTTTCGAAGTTTTTTTTGGTCCAAAATTTTTTTGGTCCGAAAATTTTTCGAAGTTTTTTTTGGTCCAAAATTTTTTTGGTCCAAAATTTTTTTGGTCCGAAAATTTTTCGAAGTTTTTTTTGGGTGAAAATTTTTTTGGTCCCAAAATTTTTCGAAGTTTTTTTTTGGGTGAAAATTTTTTTGGTCCGAAAATTGTTCGAAGTTTTTTTTGGTCCAAAATTTTTTTGGTCCGAAAATTTTTCGAAGTTTTTTTTGGTCCAAAATTTTTTTGGTCCGAAAATTTTTCGAAGTTTTTTTGGGTGAAAATTTTTTTGGTCCGAAATTTTTTCGAAGTTTTTTTGGGTGAAAATTTTTTTGGTCCAAAATTTTTTTGGTCCGAAAATTTTTCGAAGTTTTTTTTGGTCCAAAATTTTTTTGGTCCGAAAATTTTTCGAAGTTTTTTTTGGGTGAAAATTTTTTTGGTCCGAAAATTCAAGTTTTTTTGGGTGAAAATTTTTTTGGTCCGAAATTTTTTCGAAGTTTTTTTTGGGTGAAAATTTTTTTGGTCCAAAATTTTTTTTGTCCGAAAATTTTTCGAAGTTTTTTTTGGGTGAAAATTTTTTTGGTCCAAAATTTTTTTGGTCCAAAATTTTTTTTGTCCGAAAATTTTTCGAAGTTTTTTTTTGGGTGAAAATTTTTTTGGTCCGAAAATTTTTCGAAGTTTTTTTTGGGTGAAAATTTTTTTGGTCCGAAAATTTTTCGAAGTTTTTTTTTGGGTGAAAATTTTTTTGGTCCGAAAATTTTTCGAAGTTTTTTTTGGGTGAAAATTTTTTTGGTCCGAAAATTTTTCGAAGTTTTTTTTGGTCCAAAATTTTTTTGGTCCGAAAATCTTTAGAAGTTTTTTTTGGTCCAAAATTTTTTTGGTCCAAAAATTTTTCGAAGTTTTTTTTGGTCCAAAATTTTTTTGGTTCGAAAATTTTTCGAAGTTTTTTTTGGGTGAAAATTTTTTTGGTCCGAAAATTTTTCGAAGTTTTTTTTGGTCCAAAATTTTTTTGGTCCGAAAATTTTTCGAAGTTTTTTTTTGGGTGAAAATTTTTTTGGTCCGAAAATTTTTCGAAGTTTTTTTTGGGTGAAAATTTTTTTGGTCCGAAAATTTTTCGAAGTTTTTTTTGGTCCAAAATTTTTTGGGTCCGAAAATTTTTCGAAGTTTTTTTTGGGTGAAAATTTTTTTGGTCCAAAATTTTTTTGGTCCAAAATTTTTTTTGTCCGAAAATTTTTCGAAGTTTTTTTTTGGGTGAAAATTTTTTTGGTCCGAAAATTTTTCGAAGTTTTTTTTGGGTGAAAATTTTTTTGGTCCGAAAATTTTTCGAAGTTTTTTTTTGGGTGAAAATTTTTTTGGTCCGAAAATTTTTCGAAGTTTTTTTTGGGTGAAAATTTTTTTGGTCCGAAAATTTTTCGAAGTTTTTTTTGGTCCAAAATTTTTTTGGTCCGAAAATCTTTAGAAGTTTTTTTTGGTCCAAAATTTTTTTGGTCCAAAAATTTTTCGAAGTTTTTTTTGGTCCAAAATTTTTTTGGTTCGAAAATTTTTCGAAGTTTTTTTTGGGTGAAAATTTTTTTGGTCCGAAAATTTTTCGAAGTTTTTTTTGGTCCAAAATTTTTTTGGTCCGAAAATTTTTCGAAGTTTTTTTTTGGGTGAAAATTTTTTTGGTCCGAAAATTTTTCGAAGTTTTTTTTGGGTGAAAATTTTTTTGGTCCGAAAATTTTTCGAAGTTTTTTTTGGTCCAAAATTTTTTGGGTCCGAAAATTTTTCGAAGTTTTTTTTTGGGTGAAAATTTTTTTGGTCCGAAAATTTTTCGAAGTTTTTTTTGGGTGAAAATTTTTTTGGTCCGAAAATTTTTCGAAGTTTTTTTTGGGTGAAAATTTTTTTGGTCCGAAAATTTTTCGAAGTTTTTTTTGGGTGAAAATTTTTTTGGTCCGAAAATTTTTCGAAGTTTTTTTTGGGTCAAAATTTTTTTGGTCCGAAAATTTTTCGAAGTTTTTTTTGGGTCAAAATTTTTTTGGTCCGAAAATTTTTCGAAGTTTTTTTTGGGTGAAAATTTTTTTGGTCCGAAAATTTTTCGAAGTTTTTTTTGGTCCAAAATTTTTTTGGTCCGAAAATTTTTAGAAGTTTTTTTTGGGTGAAAATTTTTTTGGTCCGAAAATTTTTCGAAGTTTTTTTTGGTCCAAAATTTTTTTGGTCCGAAAATTTTTCGAAGTTTTTTTTGGTCCAAAATTTTTTTGGTTCGAAAATTGTTCGAAGTTTTTTTTGGGTGAAAATTTTTTTGGTCCGAAAATTTTTCGAAGTTTTTTTTGGTCCAAAATTTTTTGGGTCCGAAAATTTTTCGAAGTTTTTTTTTGGGTGAAAATTTTTTTGGTCCGAAAATTTTTCGAAGTTTTTTTTGGGTGAAAATTTTTTTGGTCCGAAAATTTTTCGAAGTTTTTTTTGGTCCAAAATTTTTTTGGTCCGAAAATTTTTCGAAGTTTTTTTTGGTCCAAAATTTTTTTGGTTCGAAAATTTTTCGAAGTTTTTTTTTGGGTGAAAATTTTTTTGGTCCGAAAATTTTTCGAAGTTTTTTTTTGGTCCAAAATTTTTTTGGTCCGAAAATTTTTCGAAGTTTTTTTGGGTGAAAATTTTTTTGGTCCGAAAATTTTTCGAAGTTTTTTTTGGGTGAAAATTTTTTTGGTCCGAAATTTTTTCGAAGTTTTTTTTGGGTGAAAATTTTTTTGGTCCGAAAATTTTTCGAAGTTTTTTTTTGGGTGAAAATTTTTTTGGTCCGAAAATTTTTCGAAGTTTTTTTTGGTCCAAAATTTTTCGAAGTTTTTTTTGGTCCAAAATTTTTCGAAGTTTTTTTTGGTCCAAAATTTTTTTGGTCCGAAAATTTTTCGAAGTTTTTTTTGGGTGAAAATTTTTTTGGTCCGAAAATTTTTCGAAGTTTTTTTTGGGTGAAAATTTTTTTGGTCCGAAAATTTTTCGAAGTTTTTTTTTGGGTGAAAATTTTTTTGGTCCGAAAATTGTTCGAAGTTTTTTTTGGTCCAAAATTTTTTTGGTCCGAAAATTTTTCGAAGTTTTTTTGGGTGAAAATTTTTTTGGTCCGAAATTTTTTCGAAGTTTTTTTGGGTGAAAATTTTTTTGGTCCAAAATTTTTTTGGTCCGAAAATTTTTCTAAGTTTTTTTTGGGTGAAAATTTTTTTGGTCCGAAATTTTTTCGAAGTTTTTTTTGGGTGAAAATTTTTTTGGTCCGAAAATTTTTCGAAGTTTTTTTTTGGGTGAAAATTTTTTTGGTCCAAAATTTTTTTGGTCCGAAAATTTTTCGAAGTTTTTTTTGGTCCAAAATTTTTTTGGTCCGAAAATTTTTCGAAGTTTTTTTTGGGTGAAAATTTTTTTGGTCCGAAAATTAAAGTTTTTTTGGGTGAAAATTTTTTTGGTCCGAAATTTTTTCGAAGTTTTTTTTGGGTGAAAATTTTTTTGGTCCAAAATTTTTTTTGTCCGAAAATTTTTCGAAGTTTTTTTTGGGTGAAAATTTTTTTGGTCCAAAATTTTTTTGGTCCAAAATTTTTTTTGTCCGAAAATTTTTCAAAGTTTTTTTTGGGTGAAAATTTTTTTGGTCCGAAATTTTTTCGAAGTTTTTTTTGGGTGAACATTTTTTTGGTCCGAAAATTTTTCGAAGTTTTTTTTTGGGTGAAAATTTTTTTGGTCCAAAATTTTTTTGGTCCGAAAATTTTTCGAAGTTTTTTTTGGGTGAAAATTTTTTTGGTCCGAAAATTTTTCGAAGTTTTTTTTGGGTGAAATTTTTTTTGGTCCGAAAATTTTTCGAAGTTTTTTTTGGTCCGAAATTTTTTTGGTCCGAAAATTTTTCTAAGTTTTTTTTGGGTGAAAATTTTTTTGGTCCGAAATTTTTTCGAAGTTTTTTTTGGGTGAAAATTTTTTTGGTCCGAAAATTTTTCGAAGTTTTTTTTTGGGTGAAAATTTTTTTGGTCCAAAATTTTTTTGGTCCGAAAATTTTTCGAAGTTTTTTTTGGTCCAAAATTTTTTTGGTCCGAAAATTTTTCGAAGTTTTTTTTGGGTGAAAATTTTTTTGGTCCGAAAATTAAAGTTTTTTTGGGTGAAAATTTTTTTGGTCCGAAATTTTTTCGAAGTTTTTTTTGGGTGAAAATTTTTTTGGTCCAAAATTTTTTTTGTCCGAAAATTTTTCGAAGTTTTTTTTGGGTGAAAATTTTTTTGGTCCAAAATTTTTTTGGTCCAAAATTTTTTTTGTCCGAAAATTTTTCAAAGTTTTTTTTGGGTGAAAATTTTTTTGGTCCGAAATTTTTTCGAAGTTTTTTTTGGGTGAACATTTTTTTGGTCCGAAAATTTTTCGAAGTTTTTTTTTGGGTGAAAATTTTTTTGGTCCAAAATTTTTTTGGTCCGAAAATTTTTCGAAGTTTTTTTTGGGTGAAAATTTTTTTGGTCCGAAAATTTTTCGAAGTTTTTTTTGGGTGAAATTTTTTTTGGTCCGAAAATTTTTCGAAGTTTTTTTTGGTCCGAAATTTTTTTGGTCCGAAAATTTTTCGAAGTTTTTTTTTGGGTGAAAATTTTTTTGGTCCGAAAATTTTTCGAAGTTTTTTTTGGTCCAAAATTATTTTGGTCCGAAAATTTTTCGAAGTTTTTTTTGGGTGAAAATTTTTTTGGTCCGAAAATTTTTCGAAGTTTTTTTTGGGTGAAAATTTTTTTGGTCCGAAAATTTTTCGAAGTTTTTTTTTGGGTGAAAATTTTTTTGGTCCGAAAATTTTTCGAAGTTTTTTTTGGGTGAAAATTTTTTTGGTCCGAAAATTTTTCGAAGTTTTTTTTGGTCCAAAATTTTTTTGGTCCGAAAATTTTTCGAAGTTTTTTTTTGTCCAAAATTTTTTTGGTTCGAAAATTTTTCGAAGTTTTTTTTGGGTGAAAATTTTTTTGGTCCGAAAATTTTTCGAAGTTTTTTTTGGTCCAAAATTTTTTTGGTCCGAAAATTTTTCGAAGTTTTTTTTGGGTGAAAATTTTTTTGGTCCGAAAATTTTTTTGGTCCGAAAATTTTTCGAAGTTTTTTTTGGGTGAAAATTTTTTTGGTCCAAAATTTTTTTGGTCCGAAAATTTTTTGAAGTTTTTTTTGGGTGAAAATTTTTTTGGGTGAAAATTTTTTTGGTCCCAAAATTTTTCGAAGTTTTTTTTGGTCCAAAATTTTTTTGGTCCGAAAATTTTTCGAAGTTTTTTTTGGTCCAAAATTTTTTTGGTCCGAAAATTTTTCGAAGTTTTTTTTGGGTGAAATTTTTTTGGTCCGAAAATTTTTTTGGTCCGAAAATTTTTCGAAGTTTTTTTTGGGTGAATATTTTTTTGGTCAGAAATTTTTTCGAAGTTTTTTTGGGTGAAAATTTTTTTGGTCCGAAAATTGTTCGAAGTTTTTTTTGGGTGAATATTTTTTTGGTCAGAAAATTTTTCGAAGTTTTTTTTAGGTGAAAACTTTTTTGGTCCAAAATTTTTTTGGTCCGAAATTTTTTTGAAGTTTTTTTTGGGTGAAAATTTTTTTGGTCCAAAATTTTTTGGGTCCGAAAATTTTTCGAAGTTTTTTTTTGGGTGAAAATTTTTTTGGTCCGAAAATTTTTCGAAGTTTTTTTTGGGTGAAAATTTTTTTGGTCCGAAAATTTTTCGAAGTTTTTTTTGGGTGAAAATTTTTTTGGTCCGAAAATTTTTCGAAGTTTTTTTTGGGTGAAAATTTTTTTGGTCCGAAAATTTTTCGAAGTTTTTTTTGGGTCAAAATTTTTTTGGTCCGAAAATTTTTCGAAGTTTTTTTTGGGTCAAAATTTTTTTGGTCCGAAAATTTTTCGAAGTTTTTTTTGGGTGAAAATTTTTTTGGTCCGAAAATTTTTCGAAGTTTTTTTTGGTCCAAAATTTTTTTGGTCCGAAAATTTTTAGAAGTTTTTTTTGGGTGAAAATTTTTTTGGTCCGAAAATTTTTCGAAGTTTTTTTTGGTCCAAAATTTTTTTGGTCCGAAAATTTTTCGAAGTTTTTTTTGGTCCAAAATTTTTTTGGTTCGAAAATTGTTCGAAGTTTTTTTTGGGTGAAAATTTTTTTGGTCCGAAAATTTTTCGAAGTTTTTTTTGGTCCAAAATTTTTTGGGTCCGAAAATTTTTCGAAGTTTTTTTTTGGGTGAAAATTTTTTTGGTCCGAAAATTTTTCGAAGTTTTTTTTGGGTGAAAATTTTTTTGGTCCGAAAATTTTTCGAAGTTTTTTTTGGGTGAAAATTTTTTTGGTCCGAAAATTTTTCGAAGTTTTTTTTGGGTGAAAATTTTTTTGGTCCGAAAATTTTTCGAAGTTTTTTTTGGGTCAAAATTTTTTTGGTCCGAAAATTTTTCGAAGTTTTTTTTGGGTCAAAATTTTTTTGGTCCGAAAATTTTTCGAAGTTTTTTTTGGGTGAAAATTTTTTTGGTCCGAAAATTTTTCGAAGTTTTTTTTGGTCCAAAATTTTTTTGGTCCGAAAATTTTTAGAAGTTTTTTTTGGGTGAAAATTTTTTTGGTCCGAAAATTTTTCGAAGTTTTTTTTGGTCCAAAATTTTTTTGGTCCGAAAATTTTTCGAAGTTTTTTTTGGTCCAAAATTTTTTTGGTTCGAAAATTGTTCGAAGTTTTTTTTGGGTGAAAATTTTTTTGGTCCGAAAATTTTTCGAAGTTTTTTTTGGTCCAAAATTTTTTGGGTCCGAAAATTTTTCGAAGTTTTTTTTTGGGTGAAAATTTTTTTGGTCCGAAAATTTTTCGAAGTTTTTTTTGGGTGAAAATTTTTTTGGTCCGAAAATTTTTCGAAGTTTTTTTTGGTCCAAAATTTTTTTGGTCCGAAAATTTTTCGAAGTTTTTTTTGGTCCAAAATTTTTTTGGTTCGAAAATTTTTCGAAGTTTTTTTTTGGGTGAAAATTTTTTTGGTCCGAAAATTTTTCGAAGTTTTTTTTGGTCCAAAATTTTTTTGGTCCGAAAATTTTTCGAAGTTTTTTTGGGTGAAAATTTTTTTGGTCCGAAAATTTTTTTGGTCCGAAAATTTTTCGAAGTTTTTTTTGGGTGAAAATTTTTTTGGTCCGAAATTTTTTCGAAGTTTTTTTTGGGTGAAAATTTTTTTGGTCCGAAAATTTTTCGAAGTTTTTTTTTGGGTGAAAATTTTTTTGGTCCGAAAATTTTTCGAAGTTTTTTTTGGTCCACAATTTTTTTGGTCCGAAAATTTTTCGAAGTTTTTTTTGGTCCAAAATTTTTTTGGTCCGAAAATTTTTCGAAGTTTTTTTTGGGTGAAAATTTTTTTGGTCCGAAAATTTTTCGAAGTTTTTTTTTGGGTGAAAATTTTTTTGGTCCGAAAATTGTTCGAAGTTTTTTTTGGTCCAAAATTTTTTTGGTCCGAAAATTTTTCGAAGTTTTTTTGGGTGAAAATTTTTTTGGTCCGAAATTTTTTCGAAGTTTTTTTGGGTGAAAATTTTTTTGGTCCAAAATTTTTTTGGTCCGAAAATTTTTCTAAGTTTTTTTTGGGTGAAAATTTTTTTGGTCCGAAATTTTTTCGAATTTTTTTTTGGGTGAAAATTTTTTTGGTCCGAAAATTTTTCGAAGTTTTTTTTTGGGTGAAAATTTTTTTGGTCCAAAATTTTTTTGGTCCGAAAATTTTTCGAAGTTTTTTTTGGTCCAAAATTTTTTTGGTCCGAAAATTTTTCGAAGTTTTTTTTGGGTGAAAATTTTTTTGGTCCGAAAATTAAAGTTTTTTTGGGTGAAAATTTTTTTGGTCCGAAATTTTTTCGAAGTTTTTTTTGGGTGAAAATTTTTTTGGTCCAAAATTTTTTTTGTCCGAAAATTTTTCGAAGTTTTTTTTGGGTGAAAATTTTTTTGGTCCAAAATTTTTTTGGTCCAAAATTTTTTTTGTCCGAAAATTTTTCAAAGTTTTTTTTGGGTGAAAATTTTTTTGGTCCGAAATTTTTTCGAAGTTTTTTTTGGGTGAACATTTTTTTGGTCCGAAAATTTTTCGAAGTTTTTTTTTGGGTGAAAATTTTTTTGGTCCAAAATTTTTTTGGTCCGAAAATTTTTCGAAGTTTTTTTTGGGTGAAAATTTTTTTGGTCCGAAAATTTTTCGAAGTTTTTTTTGGGTGAAATTTTTTTTGGTCCGAAAATTTTTCGAAGTTTTTTTTGGTCCGAAATTTTTTTGGTCCGAAAATTTTTCTAAGTTTTTTTTGGGTGAAAATTTTTTTGGTCCGAAATTTTTTCGAAGTTTTTTTTGGGTGAAAATTTTTTTGGTCCGAAAATTTTTCGAAGTTTTTTTTTGGGTGAAAATTTTTTTGGTCCAAAATTTTTTTGGTCCGAAAATTTTTCGAAGTTTTTTTTGGTCCAAAATTTTTTTGGTCCGAAAATTTTTCGAAGTTTTTTTTGGGTGAAAATTTTTTTGGTCCGAAAATTAAAGTTTTTTTGGGTGAAAATTTTTTTGGTCCGAAATTTTTTCGAAGTTTTTTTTGGGTGAAAATTTTTTTGGTCCAAAATTTTTTTTGTCCGAAAATTTTTCGAAGTTTTTTTTGGGTGAAAATTTTTTTGGTCCAAAATTTTTTTGGTCCAAAATTTTTTTTGTCCGAAAATTTTTCAAAGTTTTTTTTGGGTGAAAATTTTTTTGGTCCGAAATTTTTTCGAAGTTTTTTTTGGGTGAACATTTTTTTGGTCCGAAAATTTTTCGAAGTTTTTTTTTGGGTGAAAATTTTTTTGGTCCAAAATTTTTTTGGTCCGAAAATTTTTCGAAGTTTTTTTTGGGTGAAAATTTTTTTGGTCCGAAAATTTTTCGAAGTTTTTTTTGGGTGAAATTTTTTTTGGTCCGAAAATTTTTCGAAGTTTTTTTTGGTCCGAAATTTTTTTGGTCCGAAAATTTTTCGAAGTTTTTTTTTGGGTGAAAATTTTTTTGGTCCGAAAATTTTTCGAAGTTTTTTTTGGTCCAAAATTATTTTGGTCCGAAAATTTTTCGAAGTTTTTTTTGGTCCAAAATTTTTTTGGTCCGAAAATTTTTCGAAGTTTTTTTTGGGTGAAAATTTTTTTGGTCCGAAAATTTTTCTAAGTTTTTTTTGGGTGAAAATTTTTTTGGTCCAAAAATTTTTCGAAGTTTTTTTTGGTCCAAAATTTTTTTGGTTCGAAAATTTTTCGAAGTTTTTTTTGGGTGAAAATTTTTTTGGTCCGAAAATTTTTCGAAGTTTTTTTTGGTCCAAAATTTTTTTGGTCCGAAAATTTTTCGAAGTTTTTTTTGGTCCAAAATTTTTTTGGTCCGAAAATTTTTCGAAGTTTTTTTTGGGTGAAAATTTTTTTGGTCCGAAAATTTTTCGAAGTTTTTTTTGGGTGAAAATTTTTTTGGTCCGAAAATTTTTCGAAGTTTTTTTTTGGGTGAAAATTTTTTTGGTCCGAAAATTTTTCGAAGTTTTTTTTGGGTGAAAATTTTTTTGGTCCGAAAATTTTTCGAAGTTTTTTTTGGTCCAAAATTTTTTTGGTCCGAAAATTTTTCGAAGTTTTTTTTGGGTGAAAATTTTTTTGGTCCGAAAATTAAAGTTTTTTTGGGTGAAAATTTTTTTGGTCCGAAATTTTTTCGAAGTTTTTTTTGGGTGAAAATTTTTTTGGTCCAAAATTTTTTTTGTCCGAAAATTTTTCGAAGTTTTTTTTGGGTGAAAATTTTTTTGGTCCAAAATTTTTTTGGTCCAAAATTTTTTTTGTCCGAAAATTTTTCAAAGTTTTTTTTGGGTGAAAATTTTTTTGGTCCGAAATTTTTTCGAAGTTTTTTTTGGGTGAACATTTTTTTGGTCCGAAAATTTTTCGAAGTTTTTTTTTGGGTGAAAATTTTTTTGGTCCAAAATTTTTTTGGTCCGAAAATTTTTCGAAGTTTTTTTTGGGTGAAAATTTTTTTGGTCCGAAAATTTTTCGAAGTTTTTTTTGGGTGAAATTTTTTTTGGTCCGAAAATTTTTCGAAGTTTTTTTTGGTCCGAAATTTTTTTGGTCCGAAAATTTTTCGAAGTTTTTTTTTGGGTGAAAAATTTTTTGGTCCGAAAATTTTTCGAAGTTTTTTTTGGTCCAAAATTATTTTGGTCCGAAAATTTTTCGAAGTTTTTTTTGGTCCAAAATTTTTTTGGTCCGAAAATTTTTCGAAGTTTTTTTTGGGTGAAAATTTTTTTGGTCCGAAAATTTTTCTAAGTTTTTTTTGGGTGAAAATTTTTTTGGTCCAAAAATTTTTCGAAGTTTTTTTTGGTCCAAAATTTTTTTGGTTCGAAAATTTTTCGAAGTTTTTTTTGGGTGAAAATTTTTTTGGTCCGAAAATTTTTCGAAGTTTTTTTTGGTCCAAAATTTTTTTGGTCCGAAAATTTTTCGAAGTTTTTTTTGGTCCAAAATTTTTTTGGTCCGAAAATTTTTCGAAGTTTTTTTTGGGTGAAAATTTTTTTGGTCCGAAAATTTTTCGAAGTTTTTTTTGGTCCAAAATTTTTTTGGTCCGAAAATTTTTCGAAGTTTTTTTTGGGTGAAAATTTTTTTGGTCCGAAAATTTTTTTGGTCCGAAAATTTTTCGAAGTTTTTTTTGGGTGAAAATTTTTTTGGTCCAAAATTTTTTTGGTCCGAAAATTTTTTGAAGTTTTTTTTGGGTGAAAATTTTTTTGGGTGAAAATTTTTTTGGTCCCAAAATTTTTCGAAGTTTTTTTTGGTCCAAAATTTTTTTGGTCCGAAAATTTTTCGAAGTTTTTTTTGGTCCAAAATTTTTTTGGTCCGAAAATTTTTCGAAGTTTTTTTTGGGTGAAATTTTTTTGGTCCGAAAATTTTTTTGGTCCGAAAATTTTTCGAAGTTTTTTTTGGGTGAATATTTTTTTGGTCAGAAATTTTTTCGAAGTTTTTTTGGGTGAAAATTTTTTTGGTCCGAAAATTGTTCGAAGTTTTTTTTGGGTGAATATTTTTTTGGTCAGAAAATTTTTCGAAGTTTTTTTTAGGTGAAAACTTTTTTGGTCCAAAATTTTTTTGGTCCGAAATTTTTTTGAAGTTTTTTTTGGGTGAAAATTTTTTTGGTCCAAAATTTTTTGGGTCCGAAAATTTTTCGAAGTTTTTTTTTGGGTGAAAATTTTTTTGGTCCGAAAATTTTTCGAAGTTTTTTTTGGGTGAAAATTTTTTTGGTCCGAAAATTTTTCGAAGTTTTTTTTGGGTGAAAATTTTTTTGGTCCGAAAATTTTTCGAAGTTTTTTTTGGGTGAAAATTTTTTTGGTCCGAAAATTTTTCGAAGTTTTTTTTGGGTCAAAATTTTTTTGGTCCGAAAATTTTTCGAAGTTTTTTTTGGGTCAAAATTTTTTTGGTCCGAAAATTTTTCGAAGTTTTTTTTGGGTGAAAATTTTTTTGGTCCGAAAATTTTTCGAAGTTTTTTTTGGTCCAAAATTTTTTTGGTCCGAAAATTTTTAGAAGTTTTTTTTGGGTGAAAATTTTTTTGGTCCGAAAATTTTTCGAAGTTTTTTTTGGTCCAAAATTTTTTTGGTCCGAAAATTTTTCGAAGTTTTTTTTGGTCCAAAATTTTTTTGGTTCGAAAATTGTTCGAAGTTTTTTTTGGGTGAAAATTTTTTTGGTCCGAAAATTTTTCGAAGTTTTTTTTGGTCCAAAATTTTTTGGGTCCGAAAATTTTTCGAAGTTTTTTTTTGGGTGAAAATTTTTTTGGTCCGAAAATTTTTCGAAGTTTTTTTTGGGTGAAAATTTTTTTGGTCCGAAAATTTTTCGAAGTTTTTTTTGGGTGAAAATTTTTTTGGTCCGAAAATTTTTCGAAGTTTTTTTTGGGTGAAAATTTTTTTGGTCCGAAAATTTTTCGAAGTTTTTTTTGGGTCAAAATTTTTTTGGTCCGAAAATTTTTCGAAGTTTTTTTTGGGTCAAAATTTTTTTGGTCCGAAAATTTTTCGAAGTTTTTTTTGGGTGAAAATTTTTTTGGTCCGAAAATTTTTCGAAGTTTTTTTTGGTCCAAAATTTTTTTGGTCCGAAAATTTTTAGAAGTTTTTTTTGGGTGAAAATTTTTTTGGTCCGAAAATTTTTCGAAGTTTTTTTTGGTCCAAAATTTTTTTGGTCCGAAAATTTTTCGAAGTTTTTTTTGGTCCAAAATTTTTTTGGTTCGAAAATTGTTCGAAGTTTTTTTTGGGTGAAAATTTTTTTGGTCCGAAAATTTTTCGAAGTTTTTTTTGGTCCAAAATTTTTTGGGTCCGAAAATTTTTCGAAGTTTTTTTTTGGGTGAAAATTTTTTTGGTCCGAAAATTTTTCGAAGTTTTTTTTGGGTGAAAATTTTTTTGGTCCGAAAATTTTTCTAAGTTTTTTTTGGTCCAAAATTTTTTTGGTCCGAAAATTTTTCGAAGTTTTTTTTGGTCCAAAATTTTTTTGGTTCGAAAATTTTTCGAAGTTTTTTTTTGGGTGAAAATTTTTTTGGTCCGAAAATTTTTCGAAGTTTTTTTTGGTCCAAAATTTTTTTGGTCCGAAAATTTTTCGAAGTTTTTTTGGGTGAAAATTTTTTTGGTCCGAAAATTTTTTTGGTCCGAAAATTTTTCGAAGTTTTTTTTGGGTGAAAATTTTTTTGGTCCGAAATTTTTTCGAAGTTTTTTTTGGGTGAAAATTTTTTTGGTCCGAAAATTTTTCGAAGTTTTTTTTTGGGTGAAAATTTTTTTGGTCCGAAAATTTTTCGAAGTTTTTTTTGGTCCACAATTTTTTTGGTCCGAAAATTTTTCGAAGTTTTTTTTGGTCCAAAATTTTTTTGGTCCGAAAATTTTTCGAAGTTTTTTTTGGGTGAAAATTTTTTTGGTCCGAAAATTTTTCGAAGTTTTTTTTTGGGTGAAAATTTTTTTGGTCCGAAAATTGTTCGAAGTTTTTTTTGGTCCAAAATTTTTTTGGTCCGAAAATTTTTCGAAGTTTTTTTGGGTGAAAATTTTTTTGGTCCGAAATTTTTTCGAAGTTTTTTTGGGTGAAAATTTTTTTGGTCCAAAATTTTTTTGGTCCGAAAATTTTTCTAAGTTTTTTTTGGGTGAAAATTTTTTTGGTCCGAAATTTTTTCGAAGTTTTTTTTGGGTGAAAATTTTTTTGGTCCGAAAATTTTTCGAAGTTTTTTTTTGGGTGAAAATTTTTTTGGTCCAAAATTTTTTTGGTCCGAAAATTTTTCGAAGTTTTTTTTGGTCCAAAATTTTTTTGGTCCGAAAATTTTTCGAAGTTTTTTTTGGGTGAAAATTTTTTTGGTCCGAAAATTAAAGTTTTTTTGGGTGAAAATTTTTTTGGTCCGAAATTTTTTCGAAGTTTTTTTTGGGTGAAAATTTTTTTGGTCCAAAATTTTTTTTGTCCGAAAATTTTTCGAAGTTTTTTTTGGGTGAAAATTTTTTTGGTCCAAAATTTTTTTGGTCCAAAAATTTTTTTGTCCGAAAATTTTTCAAAGTTTTTTTTGGGTGAAAATTTTTTTGGTCCGAAATTTTTTCGAAGTTTTTTTTGGGTGAACATTTTTTTGGTCCGAAAATTTTTCGAAGTTTTTTTTTGGGTGAAAATTTTTTTGGTCCAAAATTTTTTTGGTCCGAAAATTTTTCGAAGTTTTTTTTGGGTGAAAATTTTTTTGGTCCGAAAATTTTTCGAAGTTTTTTTTGGGTGAAATTTTTTTTGGTCCGAAAATTTTTCGAAGTTTTTTTTGGTCCGAAATTTTTTTGGTCCGAAAATTTTTCTAAGTTTTTTTTGGGTGAAAATTTTTTTGGTCCGAAATTTTTTCGAAGTTTTTTTTGGGTGAAAATTTTTTTGGTCCGAAAATTTTTCGAAGTTTTTTTTTGGGTGAAAATTTTTTTGGTCCAAAATTTTTTTGGTCCGAAAATTTTTCGAAGTTTTTTTTGGTCCAAAATTTTTTTGGTCCGAAAATTTTTCGAAGTTTTTTTTGGGTGAAAATTTTTTTGGTCCGAAAATTAAAGTTTTTTTGGGTGAAAATTTTTTTGGTCCGAAATTTTTTCGAAGTTTTTTTTGGGTGAAAATTTTTTTGGTCCAAAATTTTTTTTGTCCGAAAATTTTTCGAAGTTTTTTTTGGGTGAAAATTTTTTTGGTCCAAAATTTTTTTGGTCCAAAATTTTTTTTGTCCGAAAATTTTTCAAAGTTTTTTTTGGGTGAAAATTTTTTTGGTCCGAAATTTTTTCGAAGTTTTTTTTGGGTGAACATTTTTTTGGTCCGAAAATTTTTCGAAGTTTTTTTTTGGGTGAAAATTTTTTTGGTCCAAAATTTTTTTGGTCCGAAAATTTTTCGAAGTTTTTTTTGGGTGAAAATTTTTTTGGTCCGAAAATTTTTCGAAGTTTTTTTTGGGTGAAATTTTTTTTGGTCCGAAAATTTTTCGAAGTTTTTTTTGGTCCGAAATTTTTTTGGTCCGAAAATTTTTCGAAGTTTTTTTTTGGGTGAAAATTTTTTTGGTCCGAAAATTTTTCGAAGTTTTTTTTGGTCCAAAATTATTTTGGTCCGAAAATTTTTCGAAGTTTTTTTTGGTCCAAAATTTTTTTGGTCCGAAAATTTTTCGAAGTTTTTTTTGGGTGAAAATTTTTTTGGTCCGAAAATTTTTCTAAGTTTTTTTTGGGTGAAAATTTTTTTGGTCCAAAAATTTTTCGAAGTTTTTTTTGGTCCAAAATTTTTTTGGTTCGAAAATTTTTCGAAGTTTTTTTTGGGTGAAAATTTTTTTGGTCCGAAAATTTTTCGAAGTTTTTTTTGGTCCAAAATTTTTTTGGTCCGAAAATTTTTCGAAGTTTTTTTTGGTCCAAAATTTTTTTGGTCCGAAAATTTTTCGAAGTTTTTTTTGGGTGAAAATTTTTTTGGTCCGAAAATTTTTCGAAGTTTTTTTTGGGTGAAAATTTTTTTGGTCCGAAAATTTTTCGAAGTTTTTTTTTGGGTGAAAATTTTTTTGGTCCGAAAATTTTTCGAAGTTTTTTTTGGGTGAAAATTTTTTTGGTCCGAAAATTTTTCGAAGTTTTTTTTGGTCCAAAATTTTTTTGGTCCGAAAATTTTTCGAAGTTTTTTTTTGTCCAAAATTTTTTTGGTTCGAAAATTTTTCGAAGTTTTTTTTGGGTGAAAATTTTTTTGGTCCGAAAATTTTTCGAAGTTTTTTTTGGTCCAAAATTTTTTTGGTCCGAAAATTTTTCGAAGTTTTTTTTGGGTGAAAATTTTTTTGGTCCGAAAATTTTTTTGGTCCGAAAATTTTTCGAAGTTTTTTTTGGGTGAAAATTTTTTTGGTCCAAAATTTTTTTGGTCCGAAAATTTTTTGAAGTTTTTTTTGGGTGAAAATTTTTTTGGGTGAAAATTTTTTTGGTCCCAAAATTTTTCGAAGTTTTTTTTGGTCCAAAATTTTTTTGGTCCGAAAATTTTTCGAAGTTTTTTTTGGTCCAAAATTTTTTTGGTCCGAAAATTTTTCGAAGTTTTTTTTGGGTGAAATTTTTTTGGTCCGAAAATTTTTATGGTCCGAAAATTTTTCGAAGTTTTTTTTGGGTGAATATTTTTTTGGTCAGAAATTTTTTCGAAGTTTTTTTGGGTGAAAATTTTTTTGGTCCGAAAATTGTTCGAAGTTTTTTTTGGGTGAATATTTTTTTGGTCAGAAAATTTTTCGAAGTTTTTTTTAGGTGAAAACTTTTTTGGTCCAAAATTTTTTTGGTCCGAAATTTTTTTGAAGTTTTTTTTGGGTGAAAATTTTTTTGGTCCAAAATTTTTTGGGTCCGAAAATTTTTCGAAGTTTTTTTTTGGGTGAAAATTTTTTTGGTCCGAAAATTTTTCGAAGTTTTTTTTGGGTGAAAATTTTTTTGGTCCGAAAATTTTTCGAAGTTTTTTTTGGGTGAAAATTTTTTTGGTCCGAAAATTTTTCGAAGTTTTTTTTGGGTGAAAATTTTTTTGGTCCGAAAATTTTTCGAAGTTTTTTTTGGGTCAAAATTTTTTTGGTCCGAAAATTTTTCGAAGTTTTTTTTGGGTCAAAATTTTTTTGGTCCGAAAATTTTTCGAAGTTTTTTTTGGGTGAAAATTTTTTTGGTCCGAAAATTTTTCGAAGTTTTTTTTGGTCCAAAATTTTTTTGGTCCGAAAATTTTTAGAAGTTTTTTTTGGGTGAAAATTTTTTTGGTCCGAAAATTTTTCGAAGTTTTTTTTGGTCCAAAATTTTTTTGGTCCGAAAATTTTTCGAAGTTTTTTTTGGTCCAAAATTTTTTTGGTTCGAAAATTGTTCGAAGTTTTTTTTGGGTGAAAATTTTTTTGGTCCGAAAATTTTTCGAAGTTTTTTTTTGGTCCAAAATTTTTTGGGTCCGAAAATTTTTCGAAGTTTTTTTTTGGGTGAAAATTTTTTTGGTCCGAAAATTTTTCGAAGTTTTTTTTGGGTGAAAATTTTTTTGGTCCGAAAATTTTTCGAAGTTTTTTTTGGTCCAAAATTTTTTTGGTCCGAAAATTTTTCGAAGTTTTTTTTGGTCCAAAATTTTTTTGGTTCGAAAATTTTTCGAAGTTTTTTTTTGGGTGAAAATTTTTTTGGTCCGAAAATTTTTCGAAGTTTTTTTTTGGGTGAAAATTTTTTTGGTCCGAAAATTTTTCGAAGTTTTTTTTGGTCCAAAATTTTTTTGGTCCGAAAATTTTTCGAAGTTTTTTTGGGTGAAAATTTTTTTGGTCCGAAAATTTTTTTGGTCCGAAAATTTTTCGAAGTTTTTTTTGGGTGAAAATTTTTTTGGTCCGAAATTTTTTCGAAGTTTTTTTTGGGTGAAAATTTTTTTGGTCCGAAAATTTTTCGAAGTTTTTTTTTGGGTGAAAATTTTTTTGGTCCGAAAATTTTTCGAAGTTTTTTTTGGTCCACAATTTTTTTGGTCCGAAAATTTTTCGAAGTTTTTTTTGGTCCAAAATTTTTTTGGTCCGAAAATTTTTCGAAGTTTTTTTTGGGTGAAAATTTTTTTGGTCCGAAAATTTTTCGAAGTTTTTTTTTGGGTGAAAATTTTTTTGGTCCGAAAATTGTTCGAAGTTTTTTTTGGTCCAAAATTTTTTTGGTCCGAAAATTTTTCGAAGTTTTTTTGGGTGAAAATTTTTTTGGTCCGAAATTTTTTCGAAGTTTTTTTGGGTGAAAATTTTTTTGGTCCAAAATTTTTTTGGTCCGAAAATTTTTCGAAGTTTTTTTTGGGTGAAAATTTTTTTGGTCCGAAATTTTTTCGAAGTTTTTTTTGGGTGAAAATTTTTTTGGTCCGAAAATTTTTCGAAGTTTTTTTTTGGGTGAAAATTTTTTTGGTCCAAAATTTTTTTGGTCCGAAAATTTTTCGAAGTTTTTTTTGGGTGAAAATTTTTTTGGTCCGAAAATTAAAGTTTTTTTGGGTGAAAATTTTTTTGGTCCGAAATTTTTTCGAAGTTTTTTTTGGGTGAAAATTTTTTTGGTCCAAAATTTTTTTTGTCCGAAAATTTTTCGAAGTTTTTTTTGGGTGAAAATTTTTTTGGTCCAAAATTTTTTTGGTCCAAAATTTTTTTTGTCCGAAAATTTTTCAAAGTTTTTTTTGGGTGAAAATTTTTTTGGTCCGAAATTTTTTCGAAGTTTTTTTTGGGTGAACATTTTTTTGGTCCGAAAATTTTTCGAAGTTTTTTTTTGGGTGAAAATTTTTTTGGTCCAAAATTTTTTTGGTCCGAAAATTTTTCGAAGTTTTTTTTGGGTGAAAATTTTTTTGGTCCGAAAATTTTTCGAAGTTTTTTTTGGGTGAAATTTTTTTTGGTCCGAAAATTTTTCGAAGTTTTTTTTGGTCCGAAATTTTTTTGGTCCGAAAATTTTTCGAAGTTTTTTTTTGGGTGAAAATTTTTTTGGTCCGAAAATTTTTCGAAGTTTTTTTTGGTCCAAAATTATTTTGGTCCGAAAATTTTTCGAAGTTTTTTTTGGTCCAAAATTTTTTTGGTCCGAAAATTTTTCGAAGTTTTTTTTGGGTGAAAATTTTTTTGGTCCGAAAATTTTTCTAAGTTTTTTTTGGGTGAAAATTTTTTTGGTCCAAAAATTTTTCGAAGTTTTTTTTGGTCCAAAATTTTTTTGGTTCGAAAATTTTTCGAAGTTTTTTTTGGGTGAAAATTTTTTTGGTCCGAAAATTTTTCGAAGTTTTTTTTGGTCCAAAATTTTTTTGGTCCGAAAATTTTTCGAAGTTTTTTTTGGTCCAAAATTTTTTTGGTCCGAAAATTTTTCGAAGTTTTTTTTGGGTGAAAATTTTTTTGGTCCGAAAATTTTTCGAAGTTTTTTTTGGGTGAAAATTTTTTTGGTCCGAAAATTTTTCGAAGTTTTTTTTTGGGTGAAAATTTTTTTGGTCCGAAAATTTTTCGAAGTTTTTTTTGGGTGAAAATTTTTTTGGTCCGAAAATTTTTCGAAGTTTTTTTTGGTCCAAAATTTTTTTGGTCCGAAAATTTTTCGAAGTTTTTTTTTGTCCAAAATTTTTTTGGTTCGAAAATTTTTCGAAGTTTTTTTTGGGTGAAAATTTTTTTGGTCCGAAAATTTTTCGAAGTTTTTTTTGGTCCAAAATTTTTTTGGTCCGAAAATTTTTCGAAGTTTTTTTTGGGTGAAAATTTTTTTGGTCCGAAAATTTTTTTGGTCCGAAAATTTTTCGAAGTTTTTTTTGGGTGAAAATTTTTTTGGTCCAAAATTTTTTTGGTCCGAAAATTTTTTGAAGTTTTTTTTGGGTGAAAATTTTTTTGGGTGAAAATTTTTTTGGTCCCAAAATTTTTCGAAGTTTTTTTTGGTCCAAAATTTTTTTGGTCCGAAAATTTTTCGAAGTTTTTTTTGGTCCAAAATTTTTTTGGTCCGAAAATTTTTCGAAGTTTTTTTTGGGTGAAATTTTTTTGGTCCGAAAATTTTTTTGGTCCGAAAATTTTTCGAAGTTTTTTTTGGGTGAATATTTTTTTGGTCAGAAATTTTTTCGAAGTTTTTTTGGGTGAAAATTTTTTTGGTCCGAAAATTGTTCGAAGTTTTTTTTGGGTGAATATTTTTTGGTCAGAAAATTTTTCGAAGTTTTTTTTAGGTGAAAATTTTTTTGGTCCAAAATTTTTTTGGTCCGAAATTTTTTTGAAGTTTTTTTTGGGTGAAAATTTTTTTGGTCCGAAATTTTTTTGGTCCAAAAATTTTTCGAAGGTTTTTTTGGGTGAAAATTTTTTTGGTCCGAAAATTTTTCGAAGTTTTTTTTTGGGTGAAAATTTTTTTGGTCCGAAAATTTTTCGAAGTTTTTTTTGGTCCAAAATTTTTTTGGTCCGAAAATTTTTCGAAGTTTTTTTTTGGGTGAAAATTTTTTTGGTCCGAAAATTTTTCGAAGTTTTTTTTGGGTGAAAATTTTTTTGGTCCGAAAATTTTTCGATGTTTTTTTTGGGTGAAAATTTTTTTGGTCCGAAAATTTTTCGAAGTTTTTTTTGGTCCAAAATTTTTTTGGTCCGAAATTTTTTCGAAGTTTTTTTGGTGAAAATTTTTTTGGTCCGAAAATTTTTCGAAGTTTTTTTTTTGTGTGAAAATTTTTTGGGTCCGAAAATTTTTCGAAGTTTTTTTTTGGGTGAAAATTTTTTGGTCCGAAAATTTTTCGAAGTTTTTTTTGGGTGAAAATTTTTTTGGTCCGAAAATTTTTCGAAGTTTTTTTTGGTCCAAAATTTTTTTGGTCCGAAAATTTTTCGAAGTTTTTTTTGGTCCAAAATTTTTTTGGTCCGAAAATTTTTCGAAGTTTTTTTTGGTCCAAAATTTTTTTGGTCCGAAAATTTTTAGAAGTTTTTTTTGGTCCAAAATTTTTTTGGTCCGAAAATTTTTCGAAGTTTTTTTTGGTCCAAAATTTTTTTGGTCCAAAAATTTTTCGAAGGTTTTTTTGGGTGAAAATTTTTTTGGTCCGAAAATTTTTCGAAGTTTTTTTTTGGGTGAAAATTTTTTTGGTCCGAAAATTTTTCGAAGTTTTTTTTGGTCCAAAATTTTTTTGGTCCGAAAATTTTTCGAAGTTTTTTTTTGGGTGAAAATTTTTTTGGTCCGAAAATTTTTCGAAGTTTTTTTTGGGTGAAAATTTTTTTGGTCCGAAAATTTTTCGATGTTTTTTTTGGGTGAAAATTTTTTTGGTCCGAAAATTTTTCGAAGTTTTTTTTGGTCCAAAATTTTTTTGGTCCGAAATTTTTTCGAAGTTTTTTTGGTGAAATTTTTTTTGGTCCGAAAATTTTTCGAAGTTTTTTTTTTGTGTGAAAATTTTTTGGGTCCGAAAATTTTTCGAAGTTTTTTTTTGGGTGAAAATTTTTTGGTCCGAAAATTTTTCGAAGTTTTTTTTGGGTGAAAATTTTTTTGGTCCGAAAATTTTTCGAAGTTTTTTTTGGTCCAAAATTTTTTTGGTCCGAAAATTTTTAGAAGTTTTTTTTGGTCCAAAATTTTTTTGGTCCGAAAATTTTTCGAAGTTTTTTTTGGTCCAAAATTTTTTTGGTTCGAAAATTTTTCGAAGTTTTTTTTGGGTGAAAATTTTTTTTGGTCCGAAAATTTTTAGAAGTTTTTTTTGGTCCAAAATTTTTTTGGTCCGAAAATTTTTGCGAAGTTTTTTTTTGGGTGAAAATTTTTTTGGTCCGAAAATTTTTCGAATTTTTTTTTGGTCCAAAATTTTTTTGGTCCGAAAATTTTTCGAAGTTTTTTTTGGTCCAAAATTTTTTTGGTCCGAAAATTTTTAGAAGTTTTTTTTGGTCCAAAATTTTTTTGGTCCGAAAATTTTTCGAAGTTTTTTTTGGTCCAAAATTTTTTTGGTCCGAAAATTTTTCGAAGTTTTTTTTTGGGTGAAAATTTTTTTGGTCCGAAAATTTTTCGAAGTTTTTTTTGGTCCAAAATTTTTTTGGTCCGAAAATTTTTCGAAGTTTTTTTTGGTCCAAAATTTTTTTGGTCCGAAAATTTTTCGAAGTTTTTTTTGGGTGAAAATTTTTTTGGTCCGAAAATTTTTCTAAGTTTTTTTTGGTCCAAAATTTTTTTGGTCCAAAATTTTTTCGAAGTTTTTTTTGGTCCAAAATTTTTTTGGTCCGAAAATTTTTCGAAGTTTTTTTTGGTCCAAAATTTTTTTGGTCCAAAAATTTTTCGAAGTTTTTTTTGGTCCAAAATTTTTTTGGTTCGAAAATTTTTCGAAGTTTTTTTTGGGTGAAAATTTTTTTGGTCCGAAAATTTTTCTAAGTTTTTTTTGGTCCAATATTTTTTTGGTCCGAAAATTTTTCGAAGTTTTTTTTGGTCCAAAATTTTTTTGGTCCGAAAATTTTTCGAAGTTTTTTTTTGCGTGAAAATTTTTTTGGTCCGAAAATTTTTCGAAGTTTTTTTTGGTCCAAAATTTTTTTGGTCCGAAAATTTTTCGAAGTTTTTTTTTGGGTGAAAATTTTTTTGGTCCGAAAATTTTTCGAAGTTTTTTTTTGGGTGAAAATTTTTTTGGTCCGAAAATTTTTCGAAGTTTTTTTTTGGGTGAAAATTTTTTTGGTCCGAAAATTTTTCGAAGTTTTTTTTGGGTGAAAATTTTTTTGGTCCGAAAATTTTTCGAAGTTTTTTTTGGTCCAAAATTTTTTTGGTCCGAAAATCTTTAGAAGTTTTTTTTGGTCCAAAATTTTTTTGGTCCAAAAATTTTTCGAAGTTTTTTTTGGTCCAAAATTTTTTTGGTTCGAAAATTTTTCGAAGTTTTTTTTAGGTGAAAATTTTTTTGGTCCGAAAATTTTTCGAAGTTTTTTTTGGTCCAAAATTTTTTTGGTCCGAAAATTTTTCGAAGTTTTTTTTTGGGTGAAAATTTTTTTGGTCCGAAAATTTTTCGAAGTTTTTTTTGGGTGAAAATTTTTTTGGTCCAAAATTTTTTTGGTCCGAAAATTTTTTGAAGTTTTTTTTGGGTGAAAATTTTTTTGGGTGAAAATTTTTTTGGTCCGAAAATTTTTCGAAGTTTTTTTTGGGTGAAAATTTTTTTGGTCCCAAAATTTTTCGAAGTTTTTTTTGGTCCAAAATTTTTTTGGTCCAAAAATTTTTCGAAGTTTTTTTTGGTCCAAAATTTTTTTGGTCCGAAAATTTTTCGAAGTTTTTTTTGGTCCAAAATTTTTTTGGTCCGAAAATTTTTCGAAGTTTTTTTTTGGGTGAAAATTTTTTGGTCCGAAAATTTTTCGAAGTTTTTTTTGGTCCAAAATTTTTTTGGTCCGAAAATTTTTCGAAGTTTTTTTTGGTCCAAAATTTTTTTGGTCCGAAAATTTTTCGAAGTTTTTTTTGGGTGAAAATTTTTTTGGTCCGAAAATTTTTCGAAGTTTTTTTTGGTCCAAAATTTTTTTGGTCCGAAAATTTTTCGAAGTTTTTTTTTGTCCAAAATTTTTTTGGTTCGAAAATTTTTCGAAGTTTTTTTTGGGTGAAAATTTTTTTGGTCCGAAAATTTTTCGAAGTTTTTATTGGTCCAAAATTTTTTTGGTCCGAAAATTTTTCGAAGTTTTTTTTGGGTGAAAATTTTTTTGGTCCGAAAATTTTTTTGGTCCGAAAATTTTTCGAAGTTTTTTTTGGGTGAAAATTTTTTTGGTCCAAAATTTTTTTGGTCCGAAAATTTTTTGAAGTTTTTTTTGGGTGAAAATTTTTTTGGGTGAAAATTTTTTTGGTCCCAAAATTTTTCGAAGTTTTTTTTGGTCCAAAATTTTTTTGGTCCGAAAATTTTTCGAAGTTTTTTTTTGGGTGAAATTTTTTTGGTCCGAAAATTTTTTTGGTCCGAAAATTTTTCGAAGTTTTTTTTGGGTGAATATTTTTTTGGTCAGAAATTTTTTCGAAGTTTTTTTGGGTGAAAATTTTTTTGGTCCGAAAATTGTTCGAAGTTTTTTTTGGGTGAATATTTTTTTGGTCAGAAAATTTTTCGAAGTTTTTTTTAGGTGAAAATTTTTTTGGTCCAAAATTTTTTTGGTCCGAAATTATTTTGAAGTTTTTTTTGGGTGAAAATTTTTTTGGTCCGAAATTTTTTTGGTCCAAAAATTTTTCGAAGGTTTTTTTGGGTGAAAATTTTTTTGGTCCGAAAATTTTTCGAAGTTTTTTTTTGGGTGAAAATTTTTTTGGTCCGAAAATTTTTCGAAGTTTTTTTTGGTCCAAAATTTTTTTGGTCCGAAAATTTTTCGAAGTTTTTTTTTGGGTGAAAATTTTTTTGGTCCGAAAATTTTTCGAAGTTTTTTTTGGGTGAAAATTTTTTTGGTCCGAAAATTTTTCGAAGTTTTTTTTGGGTGAAAATTTTTTTGGTCCGAAAATTTTTCGAAGTTTTTTTTGGTCCAAAATTTTTTTGGTCCGAAATTTTTTCGAAGTTTTTTTGGTGAAAATTTTTTTGGTCCGAAAATTTTTCGAAGTTTTTTTTTTGTGTGAAAATTTTTTGGGTCCGAAAATTTTTCGAAGTTTTTTTTTGGGTGAAAATTTTTTGGTCCGAAAATTTTTCGAAGTTTTTTTTGGGTGAAAATTTTTTTGGTCCGAAAATTTTTCGAAGTTTTTTTTGGTCCAAAATTTTTTTGGTCCGAAAATTTTTAGAAGTTTTTTTTGGTCCAAAATTTTTCTAAGTTTTTTTTGGTCCAAAATTTTTTTGGTCCAAAATTTTTTCGAAGTTTTTTTTGGTCCAAAATTTTTTTGGTCCGAAAATTTTTCGAAGTTTTTTTTGGTCCAAAATTTTTTTGGTCCAAAAATTTTTCGAATTTTTTTTTTGGTCCAAAATTTTTTTGGTCCGAAAATTTTTCGAAGTTTTTTTTTGGGTGAAAATTTTTTTGGTCCGAAAATTTTTCTAAGTTTTTTTTGGTCCAATATTTTTTTGGTCCGAAAGTTTTTCGAAGTTTTTTTTGGTCCAAAATTTTTTTGGTCCGAAAATTTTTCGAAGTTTTTTTTTGCGTGAAAATTTTTTTGGTCCGAAAATTTTTCGAAGTTTTTTTTGGTCCAAAATTTTTTTGGTCCGAAAATTTTTCGAAGTTTTTTTTTGGGTGAAAATTTTTTTGGTCCGAAAATTTTTCGAAGTTTTTTTTGGTCCAAAATTTTTTTGGTTCGAAAATTTTTCGAAGTTTTTTTTGGTCCAAAATTTTTTTGGTCCGAAAATTTTTCGAAGTTTTTTTTTGGGTGAAAATTTTTTTGGTTCGAAAATTTTTCGAAGTTTTTTTTGTGTGAAAATTTTTTTGGTTCGAAAATTTTTCTAAGTTTTTTTTGGGTGAAAATTTTTTTGGTCCGAAAATTTTTCGAAGTTTTTTTTGGGTGAAAATTTTTTTGGTCCGAAAATTTTTCGAAGTTTTTTTTGGGTGAAAATTTTTTTGTTCCCAAAATTTTTAGAAGTTTTTTTTGGGTCAAAATTTTTTTGGTCCGAAAATTTTTCGAAGTTTTTTTTGGTCCAAAATTTTTTTGGTTCGAAAATTTTTCGAAGTTTTTTTTTGGGTGAAAATTTTTTTGGTCCGAAAATTTTTCGAAGTTTTTTTTGGGTGAAAATTTTTTTGGTCCGAAAATTTTTCGAAGTTTTTTTTGGTCCAAAATTTTTTTGGTCCGAAAATTTTTCGAAAATTTTTTTTGGGTGAAAATTTTTTTGGTCCGAAAATTTTTCGAAGTTTTTTTTGGGTGAAAATTTTTTTGGTCCGAAAATTTTTCGAAGTTTTTTTTGGTCCAAAATTTTTTTGGTCCGAAAATTTTTCGAAGTTTTTTTTTGGGTGATAATTTTTTTGGTCCGAAAATTTTTCGAAGTTTTTTTTGGGTGAAAATTTTTTTGGTCCGAAAATTTTCCGAAGTTTTTTTGGTCCAAAATTTTTTTGGTCCGAAAATTTTTCGAAATTTTTTTTTGGGTGAAAATTTTTTTGGTCCGAAAATTTTTCGAAGTTTTTTTTGGGTGAAAATTTTTTTGGTCCGAAAATTTTTCGAAGTTTTTTTTGGTCCAAAATTTTTTTGGTTCGAAAATTTTTCGAAGTTTTTTTTTGGGTGAAAATTTTTTTGGTCCGAAAATTTTTCGAAGTTTTTTTTGGGTGAAAATTTTTTTGGTCCGAAAATTTTTCGAAGTTTTTTTTGGTCCAAAATTTTTTTGGTCCGAAAATTTTTCGAAATTTTTTTTTGGGTGAAAATTTTTTTGGTCCGAAAATTTTTCGAAGTTTTTTTTGGGTGAAAATTTTTTTGGTCTGAAAATTTTTCGAAGTTTTTTTTGGTCCAAAATTTTTTTGGTCCGAAAATTTTTCGAAATTTTTTTTTGGGTGAAAATTTTTTTGGTCCGAAAATTTTTCGAAGTTTTTTTTGGGTGAAAATGTTTTTGGTCCGAAAATTTTTCGAAGTTTTTTTTGGTCCAAAATTTTTTTGGTCCGAAAATTTTTCGAAGTTTTTTTTTGGGTGAAAATTTTTTTGGTCCGAAAATTTTTCGAAGTTTTTTTTGGTCCAAAATTTTTTTGGTCCGAAAATTTTTCGAAATTTTTTTTTGGGTGAAAATTTTTTTGGTCCGAAAATTTTTCGAAGTTTTTTTTGGTCCAAAATTTTTTTGGTCCAAAATTTTTTCGAAGTTTTTTTGGGTGAAAATGTTTTTGGTCCGAAAATTTTTCGAAGTTTTTTTTGTGTGAAAATTTTTTGGGTCCGAAAATTTTTCGAAGTTTTTTTTTGGGTGAAAATTTTTTTGGTCCGAAAATTTTTCGAAGTTTTTTTGGGTGAAAATTTTTTGGGTCCGAACATTTTTCGAAGTTTTTTTTGGGTGAAAATTTTTTTGGTCCGAAAATTTTTCGAAGTTTTTTTTGGTCCAAAATTTTTTTGGTCCGAAAATTTTTCGAAGTTTTTTTTGGGTGAAAATTTTTTTGGTCCGAAAATTTTTCGAAGTTTTTTTTTGGGTGAAAATTTTTTTGGTCCGAAAATTTTTCGAAGTTTTTTTTGGTCCAAAATTTTTTTGGTCCGAAAATTTTTCGAAGTTTTTTTTGGTCCAAAATTTTTATGGTTCGAAAATTTTTTGAAGTTTTTTTTGGGTCAAAATTTTTTTGTTCCCAAAATTTTTAGAAGTTTTTTTTGGGTGAAAATTTTTTTGGTCCGAAAATTTTTAGAAGTTTTTTTTGGTCCAAAATTTTTTTGGTCCGAAAATTTTTCGAAGTTTTTTTTGGTCCAAAATTTTTTTGGTCCGAAAATTTTTCGAAGTTTTTTTGGGTGAAAATTTTTTTGGTCCGAAAATTTTTTTGGTCCGAAAATTTTTCGAAGTTTTTTTTGGGTGAAAATTTTTTTGGTCCGAAATTTTTTCGAAGTTTTTTTTGGGTGAAAATTTTTTTGGTCCGAAAATTTTTCGAAGTTTTTTTTTGGGTGAAAATTTTTTTGGTCCGAAAATTTTTCGAAGTTTTTTTTGGTCCACAATTTTTTTGGTCCGAAAATTTTTCGAAGTTTTTTTTGGTCCAAAATTTTTTTGGTCCGAAAATTTTTCGAAGTTTTTTTTTGGGTGAAAATTTTTTTGGTCCGAAAATTTTTCGAAGTTTTTTTTGGTCCAAAATTTTTTTGGTCCGAAAATTTTTCGAAGTTTTTTTTGGTCCAAAATTTTTATGGTTCGAAAATTTTTCGAAGTTTTTTTTGGGTCAAAATTTTTTTGTTCCCAAAATTTTTAGAAGTTTTTTTTGGGTGAAAATTTTTTTGGTCCGAAAATTTTTAGAAGTTTTTTTTGGTCCAAAATTTTTTTGGTCCGAAAATTTTTCGAAGTTTTTTTTGGTCCAAAATTTTTTTGGTCCGAAAATTTTTCGAAGTTTTTTTGGGTGAAAATTTTTTTGGTCCGAAAATTTTTTTGGTCCGAAAATTTTTCGAAGTTTTTTTTGGGTGAAAATTTTTTTGGTCCGAAATTTTTTCGAAGTTTTTTTTGGGTGAAAATTTTTTTGGTCCGAAAATTTTTCGAAGTTTTTTTTTTGGGTGAAAATTTTTTTGGTCCGAAAATTTTTCGAAGTTTTTTTTGGTCCACAATTTTTTTGGTCCGAAAATTTTTCGAAGTTTTTTTTGGTCCAAAATTTTTTTGGTCCGAAAATTTTTCGAAGTTTTTTTTGGGTGAAAATTTTTTTGGTCCGAAAATTTTTCGAAGTTTTTTTTTGGGTGAAAATTTTTTTGGTCCGAAAATTGTTCGAAGTTTTTTTTGGTCCAAAATTTTTTTGGTCCGAAAATTTTTCGAAGTTTTTTTGGGTGAAAATTTTTTTGGTCCGAAATTTTTTCGAAGTTTTTTTGGGTGAAAATTTTTTTGGTCCAAAATTTTTTTGGTCCGAAAATTTTTCGAAGTTTTTTTTGGGTGAAAATTTTTTTGGTCCGAAATTTTTTCGAAGTTTTTTTTGGGTGAAAATTTTTTTGGTCCGAAAATTTTTCGAAGTTTTTTTTTGGGTGAAAATTTTTTTGGTCCAAAATTTTTTTGGTCCGAAAATTTTTCGAAGTTTTTTTTGGTCCAAAATTTTTTTGGTCCGAAAATTTTTCGAAGTTTTTTTTGGGTGAAAATTTTTTTGGTCCGAAAATTAAAGTTTTTTTGGGTGAAAATTTTTTTGGTCCGAAATTTTTTCGAAGTTTTTTTTGGGTGAAAATTTTTTTGGTCCAAAATTTTTTTTGTCCGAAAATTTTTCGAAGTTTTTTTTGGGTGAAAATTTTTTTGGTCCAAAATTTTTTTGGTCCAAAATTTTTTTTGTCCGAAAATTTTTCAAAGTTTTTTTTGGGTGAAAATTTTTTTGGTCCGAAATTTTTTCGAAGTTTTTTTTGGGTGAACATTTTTTTGGTCCGAAAATTTTTCGAAGTTTTTTTTTGGGTGAAAATTTTTTTGGTCCAAAATTTTTTTGGTCCGAAAATTTTTCGAAGTTTTTTTTGGGTGAAAATTTTTTTGGTCCGAAAATTTTTCGAAGTTTTTTTTGGGTGAAATTTTTTTTGGTCCGAAAATTTTTCGAAGTTTTTTTTGGTCCGAAATTTTTTTGGTCCGAAAATTTTTCGAAGTTTTTTTTTGGGTGAAAATTTTTTTGGTCCGAAAATTTTTCGAAGTTTTTTTTGGTCCAAAATTATTTTGGTCCGAAAATTTTTCGAAGTTTTTTTTGGTCCAAAATTTTTTTGGTCCGAAAATTTTTCGAAGTTTTTTTTGGGTGAAAATTTTTTTGGTCCGAAAATTTTTCGAAGTTTTTTTTGGGTGAAATTTTTTTTGGTCCGAAAATTTTTCGAAGTTTTTTTTGGTCCGAAATTTTTTTGGTCCGAAAATTTTTCGAAGTTTTTTTTTGGGTGAAAATTTTTTTGGTCCGAAAATTTTTCGAAGTTTTTTTTGGTCCAAAATTATTTTGGTCCGAAAATTTTTCGAAGTTTTTTTTGGTCCAAAATTTTTTTGGTCCGAAAATTTTTCGAAGTTTTTTTTGGGTGAAAATTTTTTTGGTCCGAAAATTTTTCTAAGTTTTTTTTGGGTGAAAATTTTTTTGGTCCAAAAATTTTTCGAAGTTTTTTTTGGTCCAAAATTTTTTTGGTCCGAAAATTTTTCGAAGTTTTTTTTGGTCCAAAAATTTTTTGGTCCGAAAATTTTTCGAAGTTTTTTTTGGGTGAAAATTTTTTTGGTCCGAAAATTTTTCGAAGTTTTTTTTTGGGTGAAAATTTTTTTGGTCCGAAAATTGTTCGAAGTTTTTTTTGGTCCAAAATTTTTTTGGTCCGAAAATTTTTCGAAGTTTTTTTGGGTGAAAATTTTTTTGGTCCGAAATTTTTTCGAAGTTTTTTTGGGTGAAAATTTTTTTGGTCCAAAATTTTTTTGGTCCGAAAATTTTTCGAAGTTTTTTTTGGGTGAAAATTTTTTTGGTCCGAAATTTTTTCGAAGTTTTTTTTGGGTGAAAATTTTTTTGGTCCGAAAATTTTTCGAAGTTTTTTTTTGGGTGAAAATTTTTTTGGTCCAAAATTTTTTTGGTCCGAAAATTTTTCGAAGTTTTTTTTGGTCCAAAATTTTTTTGGTCCGAAAATTTTTCGAAGTTTTTTTTGGGTGAAAATTTTTTTGGTCCGAAAATTAAAGTTTTTTTGGGTGAAAATTTTTTTGGTCCGAAATTTTTTCGAAGTTTTTTTTGGGTGAAAATTTTTTTGGTCCAAAATTTTTTTTGTCCGAAAATTTTTCGAAGTTTTTTTTGGGTGAAAATTTTTTTGGTCCAAAATTTTTTTGGTCCAAAATTTTTTTTGTCCGAAAATTTTTCAAAGTTTTTTTTGGGTGAAAATTTTTTTGGTCCGAAATTTTTTCGAAGTTTTTTTTGGGTGAATATTTTTTTGGTCCGAAAATTTTTCGAAGTTTTTTTTTGGGTGAAAATTTTTTTGGTCCAAAATTTTTTTGGTCCGAAAATTTTTCGAAGTTTTTTTTGGGTGAAAATTTTTTTGGTCCGAAAATTTTTCGAAGTTTTTTTTGGGTGAAATTTTTTTTGGTCCGAAAATTTTTCGAAGTTTTTTTTGGTCCGAAATTTTTTTGGTCCGAAAATTTTTCGAAGTTTTTTTTTGGGTGAAATTTTTTTTGGTCCGAAAATTTTTCGAAGTTTTTTTTGGTCCAAAATTATTTTGGTCCGAAAATTTTTCGAAGTTTTTTTTGGTCCAAAATTTTTTTGGTCCGAAAATTTTTCGAAGTTTTTTTTGGGTGAAAATTTTTTTGGTCCGAAAATTTTTCTAAGTTTTTTTTGGGTGAAAATTTTTTTGGTCCAAAAATTTTTCGAAGTTTTTTTTGGTCCAAAATTTTTTTGGTTCGAAAATTTTCCGAAGTTTTTTTTGGGTGAAAATTTTTTTGGTCCGAAAATTTTTCGAAGTTTTTTTTGGTCCAAAATTTTTTTGGTCCGAAAATTTTTCGAAGTTTTTTTTGGTCCAAAATTTTTTTGGTCCGAAAATTTTTCGAAGTTTTTTTTGGGTGAAAATTTTTTTGGTCCGAAAATTTTTCGAAGTTTTTTTTGGGTGAAAATTTTTTTGGTCCGAAAATTTTTCGAAGTTTTTTTTTGGGTGAAAATTTTTTTGGTCCGAAAATTTTTCGAAGTTTTTTTTGGGTGAAAATTTTTTTGGTCCGAAAATTTTTCGAAGTTTTTTTTGGTCCAAAATTTTTTTGGTCCGAAAATTTTTCGAAGTTTTTTTTTGTCCAAAATTTTTTTGGTTCGAAAATTTTTCGAAGTTTTTTTTGGGTGAAAATTTTTTTGGTCCGAAAATTTTTCGAAGTTTTTTTTGGTCCAAAATTTTTTTGGTCCGAAAATTTTTCGAAGTTTTTTTTGGGTGAAAATTTTTTTGGTCCGAAAATTTTTTTGGTCCGAAAATTTTTCGAAGTTTTTTTTGGGTGAAAATTTTTTTGGTCCAAAATTTTTTTGGTCCGAAAATTTTTTGAAGTTTTTTTTGGGTGAAAATTTTTTTGGGTGAAAATTTTTTTGGTCCCAAAATTTTTCGAAGTTTTTTTTGGTCCAAAATTTTTTTGGTCCGAAAATTTTTCGAAGTTTTTTTTGGTCCAAAATTTTTTTGGTCCGAAAATTTTTCGAAGTTTTTTTTGGGTGAAATTTTTTTGGTCCGAAAATTTTTTTGGTCCGAAAATTTTTCGAAGTTTTTTTTGGGTGAATATTTTTTTGGTCAGAAATTTTTTCGAAGTTTTTTTGGGTGAAAATTTTTTTGGTCCGAAAATTGTTCGAAGTTTTTTTTGGGTGAATATTTTTTTGGTCAGAAAATTTTTCGAAGTTTTTTTTAGGTGAAAATTTTTTTGGTCCAAAATTTTTTTGGTCCGAAATTTTTTTGAAGTTTTTTTTGGGTGAAAATTTTTTTGGTCCGAAATTTTTTTGGTCCAAAAATTTTTCGAAGGTTTTTTTGGGTGAAAATTTTTTTGGTCCGAAAATTTTTCGAAGTTTTTTTTTGGGTGAAAATTTTTTTGGTCCGAAAATTTTTCGAAGTTTTTTTTGGTCCAAAATTTTTTTGGTCCGAAAATTTTTCGAAGTTTTTTTTTGGGTGAAAATTTTTTTGGTCCGAAAATTTTTCGAAGTTTTTTTTGGTTGAAAATTTTTTTGGTCCGAAAATTTTTCGATGTTTTTTTTGGGTGAAAATTTTTTTGGTCCGAAAATTTTTCGAAGTTTTTTTTGGTCCAAAATTTTTTTGGTCCGAAATTTTTTCGAAGTTTTTTTGGTGAAAATTTTTTTGGTCCGAAAATTTTTCGAAGTTTTTTTTTTGTGTGAAAATTTTTTGGGTCCGAAAATTTTTCGAAGTTTTTTTTTGGGTGAAAATTTTTTGGTCCGAAAATTTTTCGAAGTTTTTTTTGGGTGAAAATTTTTTTGGTCCGAAAATTTTTCGAAGTTTTTTTTGGTCCAAAATTTTTTTGGTCCGAAAATTTTTAGAAGTTTTTTTTGGTCCAAAATTTTTTTGGTCCGAAAATTTTTCGAAGTTTTTTTTGGTCCAAAATTTTTTTGGTTCGAAAATTTTTCGAAGTTTTTTTTGGGTGAAAATTTTTTTTGGTCCGAAAATTTTTAGAAGTTTTTTTTGGTCCAAATTTTTTTTGGTCCGAAAATTTTTGCGAAGTTTTTTTTTGGGTGAAAATTTTTTTGGTCCGAAAATTTTTCGAAGTTTTTTTTGGTCCAAAATTTTTTTGGTCCGAAAATTTTTCGAAGTTTTTTTTGGTCCAAAATTTTTTTGGTCCGAAAATTTTTAGAAGTTTTTTTTGGTCCAAAATTTTTTTGGTCCGAAAATTTTTCGAAGTTTTTTTTGGTCCAAAATTTTTTTGGTCCGAAAATTTTTCGAAGTTTTTTTTTGGGTGAAAATTTTTTTGGTCCGAAAATTTTTCGAAGTTTTTTTTGGTCCAAAATTTTTTTGGTCCGAAAATTTTTCGAAGTTTTTTTTGGTCCAAAATTTTTTTGGTCCGAAAATTTTTCGAAGTTTTTTTTGGGTGAAAATTTTTTTGGTCCGAAAATTTTTCTAAGTTTTTTTTGGTCCAAAATTTTTTTGGTCCAAAATTTTTTCGAAGTTTTTTTTGGTCCAAAATTTTTTTGGTCCGAAAATTTTTCGAAGTTTTTTTTGGTCCAAAATTTTTTTGGTCCAAAAATTTTTCGAAGTTTTTTTTGGTCCAAAATTTTTTTGGTTCGAAAATTTTTCGAAGTTTTTTTTGGGTGAAAATTTTTTTGGTCCGAAAATTTTTCTAAGTTTTTTTTGGTCCAATATTTTTTTGGTCCGAAAATTTTTCGAAGTTTTTTTTGGTCCAAAATTTTTTTGGTCCGAAAATTTTTCGAAGTTTTTTTTTGCGTGAAAATTTTTTTGGTCCGAAAATTTTTCGAAGTTTTTTTTGGTCCAAAATTTTTTTGGTCCGAAAATTTTTCGAAGTTTTTTTTTGGGTGAAAATTTTTTTGGTCCGAAAATTTTTCGAAGTTTTTTTTTGGGTGAAAATTTTTTTGGTCCGAAAATTTTTCGAAGTTTTTTTTTGGGTGAAAATTTTTTTGGTCCGAAAATTTTTCGAAGTTTTTTTTGGGTGAAAATTTTTTTGGTCCGAAAATTTTTCGAAGTTTTTTTTGGTCCAAAATTTTTTTGGTCCGAAAATCTTTAGAAGTTTTTTTTGGTCCAAAATTTTTTTGGTCCAAAAATTTTTCGAAGTTTTTTTTGGTCCAAAATTTTTTTGGTTCGAAAATTTTTCGAAGTTTTTTTTGGGTGAAAATTTTTTTGGTCCGAAAATTTTTCGAAGTTTTTTTTGGTCCAAAATTTTTTTGGTCCGAAAATTTTTCGAAGTTTTTTTTTGGGTGAAAATTTTTTTGGTCCGAAAATTTTTCGAAGTTTTTTTTGGGTGAAAATTTTTTTAGTCCAAAATTTTTTTGGTCCGAAAATTTTTTGAAGTTTTTTTTGGGTGAAAATTTTTTTGGGTGAAAATTTTTTTGGTCCGAAAATTTTTCGAAGTTTTTTTTGGGTGAAAATTTTTTTGGTCCCAAAATTTTTCGAAGTTTTTTTTGGTCCAAAATTTTTTTGGTCCAAAAATTTTTCGAAGTTTTTTTTGGTCCAAAATTTTTTTGGTCCGAAAATTTTTCGAAGTTTTTTTTGGTCCAAAATTTTTTTGGTCCGAAAATTTTTCGAAGTTTTTTTTTGGGTGAAAATTTTTTGGTCCGAAAATTTTTCGAAGTTTTTTTTGGTCCAAAATTTTTTTGGTCCGAAAATTTTTCGAAGTTTTTTTTGGTCCAAAATTTTTTTGGTCCGAAAATTTTTCGAAGTTTTTTTTGGGTGAAAATTTTTTTGGTCCGAAAATTTTTCGAAGTTTTTTTTGGTCCAAAATTTTTTTGGTCCGAAAATTTTTCGAAGTTTTTTTTTGTCCAAAATTTTTTTGGTTCGAAAATTTTTCGAAGTTTTTTTTGGGTGAAAATTTTTTTGGTCCGAAAATTTTTCGAAGTTTTTTTTGGTCCAAAATTTTTTTGGTCCGAAAATTTTTCGAAGTTTTTTTTGGGTGAAAATTTTTTTGGTCCGAAAATTTTTTTGGTCCGAAAATTTTTCGAAGTTTTTTTTGGGTGAAAATTTTTTTGGTCCAAAATTTTTTTGGTCCGAAAATTTTTTGAAGTTTTTTTTGGGTGAAAATTTTTTTGGGTGAAAATTTTTTTGGTCCCAAAATTTTTCGAAGTTTTTTTTGGTCCAAAATTTTTTTGGTCCGAAAATTTTTCGAAGTTTTTTTTGGTCCAAAATTTTTTTGGTCCGAAAATTTTTCGAAGTTTTTTTTGGGTGAAATTTTTTTGGTCCGAAAATTTTTTTGGTCCGAAAATTTTTCGAAGTTTTTTTTGGGTGAATATTTTTTTGGTCAGAAATTTTTTCGAAGTTTTTTTGGGTGAAAATTTTTTTGGTCCGAAAATTGTTCGAAGTTTTTTTTGGGTGAATATTTTTTTGGTCAGAAAATTTTTCGAAGTTTTTTTTAGGTGAAAATTTTTTTGGTCCAAAATTTTTTTGGTCCGAAATTATTTTGAAGTTTTTTTTGGGTGAAAATTTTTTTGGTCCGAAATTTTTTTGGTCCAAAAATTTTTCGAAGGTTTTTTTGGGTGAAAATTTTTTTGGTCCGAAAATTTTTCGAAGTTTTTTTTTGGGTGAAAATTTTTTTGGTCCGAAAATTTTTCGAAGTTTTTTTTGGTCCAAAATTTTTTTGGTCCGAAAATTTTTCGAAGTTTTTTTTTGGGTGAAAATTTTTTTGGTCCGAAAATTTTTCGAAGTTTTTTTTGGGTGAAAATTTTTTTGGTCCGAAAATTTTTCGATGTTTTTTTTGGGTGAAAATTTTTTTGGTCCGAAAATTTTTCGAAGTTTTTTTTGGTCCAAAATTTTTTTGGTCCGAAATTTTTTCGAAGTTTTTTTGGTGAAAATTTTTTTGGTCCGAAAATTTTTCGAAGTTTTTTTTTTGTGTGAAAATTTTTTGGGTCCGAAAATTTTTCGAAGTTTTTTTTTGGGTGAAAATTTTTTGGTCCGAAAATTTTTCGAAGTTTTTTTTGGGTGAAAATTTTTTTGGTCCGAAAATTTTTCGAAGTTTTTTTTGGTCCAAAATTTTTTTGGTCCGAAAATTTTTAGAAGTTTTTTTTGGTCCAAAATTTTTTTGGTCCGAAAATTTTTCGAAGTTTTTTTTGGTCCAAAATTTTTTTGGTTCGAAAATTTTTCGAAGTTTTTTTTGGGTGAAAATTTTTTTTGGTCCGAAAATTTTTAGAAGTTTTTTTTGGTCCAAATTTTTTTTGGTCCGAAAATTTTTGCGAAGTTTTTTTTTGGGTGAAAATTTTTTTGGTCCGAAAATTTTTCGAAGTTTTTTTTGGTCCAAAATTTTTTTGGTCCGAAAATTTTTCGAAGTTTTTTTTGGTCCAAAATTTTTTTGGTCCGAAAATTTTTAGAAGTTTTTTTTGGTCCAAAATTTTTTTGGTCCGAAAATTTTTCGAAGTTTTTTTTGGTCCAAAATTTTTTTGGTCCGAAAATTTTTCGAAGTTTTTTTTTGGGTGAAAATTTTTTTGGTCCGAAAATTTTTCGAAGTTTTTTTTGGTCCAAAATTTTTTTGGTCCGAAAATTTTTCGAAGTTTTTTTTGGTCCAAAATTTTTTTGGTCCGAAAATTTTTCGAAGTTTTTTTTGGGTGAAAATTTTTTTGGTCCGAAAATTTTTCTAAGTTTTTTTTGGTCCAAAATTTTTTTGGTCCAAAATTTTTTCGAAGTTTTTTTTGGTCCAAAATTTTTTTGGTCCGAAAATTTTTCGAAGTTTTTTTTGGTCCAAAATTTTTTTGGTCCAAAAATTTTTCGAAGTTTTTTTTGGTCCAAAATTTTTTTGGTTCGAAAATTTTTCGAAGTTTTTTTTGGGTGAAAATTTTTTTGGTCCGAAAATTTTTCTAAGTTTTTTTTGGTCCAATATTTTTTTGGTCCGAAAATTTTTCGAAGTTTTTTTTGGTCCAAAATTTTTTTGGTCCGAAAATTTTTCGAAGTTTTTTTTTGCGTGAAAATTTTTTTGGTCCGAAAATTTTTCGAAGTTTTTTTTGGTCCAAAATTTTTTTGGTCCGAAAATTTTTCGAAGTTTTTTTTTGGGTGAAAATTTTTTTGGTCCGAAAATTTTTCGAAGTTTTTTTTTGGGTGAAAATTTTTTTGGTCCGAAAATTTTTCGAAGTTTTTTTTTGGGTGAAAATTTTTTTGGTCCGAAAATTTTTCGAAGTTTTTTTTGGGTGAAAATTTTTTTGGTCCGAAAATTTTTCGAAGTTTTTTTTGGTCCAAAATTTTTTTGGTCCGAAAATCTTTAGAAGTTTTTTTTGGTCCAAAATTTTTTTGGTCCAAAAATTTTTCGAAGTTTTTTTTGGTCCAAAATTTTTTTGGTTCGAAAATTTTTCGAAGTTTTTTTTGGGTGAAAATTTTTTTGGTCCGAAAATTTTTCGAAGTTTTTTTTGGTCCAAAATTTTTTTGGTCCGAAAATTTTTCGAAGTTTTTTTTTGGGTGAAAATTTTTTTGGTCCGAAAATTTTTCGAAGTTTTTTTTGGGTGAAAATTTTTTTAGTCCAAAATTTTTTTGGTCCGAAAATTTTTTGAAGTTTTTTTTGGGTGAAAATTTTTTTGGGTGAAAATTTTTTTGGTCCGAAAATTTTTCGAAGTTTTTTTTGGGTGAAAATTTTTTTGGTCCCAAAATTTTTCGAAGTTTTTTTTGGTCCAAAATTTTTTTGGTCCAAAAATTTTTCGAAGTTTTTTTTGGTCCAAAATTTTTTTGGTCCGAAAATTTTTCGAAGTTTTTTTTGGTCCAAAATTTTTTTGGTCCGAAAATTTTTCGAAGTTTTTTTTTGGGTGAAAATTTTTTGGTCCGAAAATTTTTCGAAGTTTTTTTTGGTCCAAAATTTTTTTGGTCCGAAAATTTTTCGAAGTTTTTTTTGGTCCAAAATTTTTTTGGTCCGAAAATTTTTCGAAGTTTTTTTTGGGTGAAAATTTTTTTGGTCCGAAAATTTTTCGAAGTTTTTTTTGGTCCAAAATTTTTTTGGTCCGAAAATTTTTCGAAGTTTTTTTTTGTCCAAAATTTTTTTGGTTCGAAAATTTTTCGAAGTTTTTTTTGGGTGAAAATTTTTTTGGTCCGAAAATTTTTCGAAGTTTTTTTTGGTCCAAAATTTTTTTGGTCCGAAAATTTTTCGAAGTTTTTTTTGGGTGAAAATTTTTTTGGTCCGAAAATTTTTTTGGTCCGAAAATTTTTCGAAGTTTTTTTTGGGTGAAAATTTTTTTGGTCCAAAATTTTTTTGGTCCGAAAATTTTTTGAAGTTTTTTTTGGGTGAAAATTTTTTTGGGTGAAAATTTTTTTGGTCCCAAAATTTTTCGAAGTTTTTTTTGGTCCAAAATTTTTTTGGTCCGAAAATTTTTCGAAGTTTTTTTTGGTCCAAAATTTTTTTGGTCCGAAAATTTTTCGAAGTTTTTTTTGGGTGAAATTTTTTTGGTCCGAAAATTTTTTTGGTCCGAAAATTTTTCGAAGTTTTTTTTGGGTGAATATTTTTTTGGTCAGAAATTTTTTCGAAGTTTTTTTGGGTGAAAATTTTTTTGGTCCGAAAATTGTTCGAAGTTTTTTTTGGGTGAATATTTTTTTGGTCAGAAAATTTTTCGAAGTTTTTTTTAGGTGAAAATTTTTTTGGTCCAAAATTTTTTTGGTCCGAAATTATTTTGAAGTTTTTTTTGGGTGAAAATTTTTTTGGTCCGAAATTTTTTTGGTCCAAAAATTTTTCGAAGGTTTTTTTGGGTGAAAATTTTTTTGGTCCGAAAATTTTTCGAAGTTTTTTTTTGGGTGAAAATTTTTTTGGTCCGAAAATTTTTCGAAGTTTTTTTTGGTCCAAAATTTTTTTGGTCCGAAAATTTTTCGAAGTTTTTTTTTGGGTGAAAATTTTTTTGGTCCGAAAATTTTTCGAAGTTTTTTTTGGGTGAAAATTTTTTTGGTCCGAAAATTTTTCGAAGTTTTTTTTGGGTGAAAATTTTTTTGGTCCGAAAATTTTTCGAAGTTTTTTTTGGTCCAAAATTTTTTTGGTCCGAAATTTTTTCGAAGTTTTTTTGGTGAAAATTTTTTTGGTCCGAAAATTTTTCGAAGTTTTTTTTTTGTGTGAAAATTTTTTGGGTCCGAAAATTTTTCGAAGTTTTTTTTTGGGTGAAAATTTTTTGGTCCGAAAATTTTTCGAAGTTTTTTTTGGGTGAAAATTTTTTTGGTCCGAAAATTTTTCGAAGTTTTTTTTGGTCCAAAATTTTTTTGGTCCGAAAATTTTTAGAAGTTTTTTTTGGTCCAAAATTTTTCTAAGTTTTTTTTGGTCCAAAATTTTTTTGGTCCAAAATTTTTTCGAAGTTTTTTTTGGTCCAAAATTTTTTTGGTCCGAAAATTTTTCGAAGTTTTTTTTGGTCCAAAATTTTTTTGGTCCAAAAATTTTTCGAAGTTTTTTTTGGTCCAAAATTTTTTTGGTCCGAAAATTTTTCGAAGTTTTTTTTTGGGTGAAAATTTTTTTGGTCCGAAAATTTTTCTAAGTTTTTTTTGGTCCAATATTTTTTTGGTCCGAAAGTTTTTCGAAGTTTTTTTTGGTCCAAAATTTTTTTGGTCCGAAAATTTTTCGAAGTTTTTTTTTGCGTGAAAATTTTTTTGGTCCGAAAATTTTTCGAAGTTTTTTTTGGTCCAAAATTTTTTTGGTCCGAAAATTTTTCGAAGTTTTTTTTTGGGTGAAAATTTTTTTGGTCCGAAAATTTTTCGAAGTTTTTTTTGGTCCAAAATTTTTTTGGTTCGAAAATTTTTCGAAGTTTTTTTTGGTCCAAAATTTTTTTGGTCCGAAAATTTTTCGAAGTTTTTTTTTGGGTGAAAATTTTTTTGGTTCGAAAATTTTTCGAAGTTTTTTTTGTGTGAAAATTTTTTTGGTTCGAAAATTTTTCGAAGTTTTTTTTGGGTGAAAATTTTTTTGGTCCGAAAATTTTTCGAAGTTTTTTTTGGGTGAAAATTTTTTTGGTCCGAAAATTTTTAGAAGTTTTTTTTGGGTCAAAATTTTTTTGTTCCCAAAATTTTTAGAAGTTTTTTTTGGGTCAAAATTTTTTTGGTCCGAAAATTTTTCGAAGTTTTTTTTGGTCCAAAATTTTTTTGGTTCGAAAATTTTTCGAAGTTTTTTTTTGGGTGAAAATTTTTTTGGTCCGAAAATTTTTCGAAGTTTTTTTTGGGTGAAAATTTTTTTGGTCCGAAAATTTTTCGAAGTTTTTTTTGGTCCAAAATTTTTTTGGTCCGAAAATTTTTCGAAAATTTTTTTTGGGTGAAAATTTTTTTGGTCCGAAAATTTTTCGAAGTTTTTTTTGGGTGAAAATTTTTTTGGTCCGAAAATTTTTCGAAGTTTTTTTTGGTCCAAAATTTTTTTGGTCCGAAAATTTTTCGAAGTTTTTTTTTGGGTGAAAATTTTTTTGGTCCGAAAATTTTTCGAAGTTTTTTTTGGGTGAAAATTTTTTTGGTCCGAAAATTTTTCGAAGTTTTTTTGGTCCAAAATTTTTTTGGTCCGAAAATTTTTCGAAATTTTTTTTTGGGTGAAAATTTTTTTGGTCCGAAAATTTTTCGAAGTTTTTTTTGGGTGAAAATTTTTTTGGTCCGAAAATTTTTCGAAGTTTTTTTTGGTCCAAAATTTTTTTGGTTCGAAAATTTTTCGAAGTTTTTTTTTGGGTGAAAATTTTTTTGGTCCGAAAATTTTTCGAAGTTTTTTTTGGGTGAAAATTTTTTTGGTCCGAAAATTTTTCGAAGTTTTTTTTGGTCCAAAATTTTTTTGGTCCGAAAATTTTTCGAAATTTTTTTTTGGGTGAAAATTTTTTTGGTCCGAAAATTTTTCGAAGTTTTTTTTGGGTGAAAATTTTTTTGGTCCGAAAATTTTTCGAAGTTTTTTTTGGTCCAAAATTTTTTTGGTCCGAAAATTTTTCGAAATTTTTTTTGGGTGAAAATTTTTTTGGTCCGAAAATTTTTCGAAGTTTTTTTTGGGTGAAAATGTTTTTGGTCCGAAAATTTTTCGAAGTTTTTTTTGGTCCAAAATTTTTTTGGTCCGAAAATTTTTCGAAGTTTTTTTTTGGGTGAAAATTTTTTTGGTCCGAAAATTTTTCGAAGTTTTTTTTGGTCCAAAATTTTTTTGGTCCGAAAATTTTTCGAAATTTTTTTTTGGGTGAAAATTTTTTTGGTCCGAAAATTTTTCGAAGTTTTTTTTGGTCCAAAATTTTTTTGGTCCAAAATTTTTTCGAAGTTTTTTTGGGTGAAAATGTTTTTGGTCCGAAAATTTTTCGAAGTTTTTTTTGTGTGAAAATTTTTTGGGTCCGAAAATTTTTCGAAGTTTTTTTTTGGGTGAAAATTTTTTTGGTCCGAAAATTTTTAGAAGTTTTTTTTGGTCCGAAAATTTTTCGAAGTTTTTTTTGGTCCAAAATTTTTTTGGTCCGAAAATTTTTCGAAGTTTTTTTTGGGTCAAAATTTTTTTGTTCCGAAAATTTTTCGAAGTTTTTTTTGGGTGAAAATTTTTTTGGTCCGAAAATTTTTCGAAGTTTTTTTTTGGGTGAAAATTTTTTTGGTCCGAAAATTTTTCGAAGTTTTTTTTGGTCCAAAATTTTTTTGGTCCGAAAATTTTTCGAAGTTTTTTTTGGTCCAAAATTTTTATGGTTCGAAAATTTTTCGAAGTTTTTTTTGGGTCAAAATTTTTTTGTTCCCAAAATTTTTAGAAGTTTTTTTTGGGTGAAAATTTTTTTGGTCCGAAAATTTTTAGAAGTTTTTTTTGGTCCAAAATTTTTTTGGTCCGAAAATTTTTCGAAGTTTTTTTTGGTCCAAAATTTTTTTGGTCCGAAAATTTTTCGAAGTTTTTTTTTGGGTGAAAATTTTTTTGGTCCAAAAATTTTTCGAAGTTTTTTTGGGTGAAAATTTTTTGGGTCCGAAAATTTTTCGAAGTTTTTTTTGGGTGAAAATTTTTTTGGTCCGAAAATTTTTCGAAGTTTTTTTTTGGGTGAAAATTTTTTTGGTCCGAAAATTTTTCGAAGTTTTTTTTGGGTGAAAATTTTTTTGGTCCGAAAATTTTTCGAAGTTTTTTTTGGTCCAAAATTTTTTTGGTCCGAAAATTTTTCGAAGTTTTTTTTGGGTCAAAATTTTTTTGTTCCGAAAATTTTTCGAAGTTTTTTTTGGGTGAAAATTTTTTTGGTCCGAAAATTTTTCGAAGTTTTTTTTTGGGTGAAAATTTTTTTGGTCCGAAAATTTTTCGAAGTTTTTTTTGGTCCAAAATTTTTTTGGTCCGAAAATTTTTCGAAGTTTTTTTTGGTCCAAAATTTTTTTGGTTCGAAAATTTTTCGAAGTTTTTTTTGGGTCAAAATTTTTTTGTTCCCAAAATTTTTAGAAGTTTTTTTTGGGTGAAAATTTTTTTGGTCCGAAAATTTTTAGAAGTTTTTTTTGGTCCAAAATTTTTTTGGTCCGAAAATTTTTCGAAGTTTTTTTTGGTCCAAAATTTTTTTGGTCCGAAAATTTTTCGAAGTTTTTTTTTGGGTGAAAATTTTTTTGGTCCGAAAATTTTTCGAAGTTTTTTTTGGTCCAAAATTTTTTTGGTCCGAAAATTTTTCGAAGTTTTTTTTGGTCCAAAATTTTTTTGGTTCGAAAATTTTTCGAAGTTTTTTTTGGGTCAAAATTTTTTTGGTCCGAAAATTTTTCGAAGTTTTTTTTTGGGTGAAAATTTTTTTGGTCCGAAAATTTTTCGAAGTTTTTTTTGGTCCAAAATTTTTTTGGTCCGAAAATTTTTCGAAGTTTTTTTTGGTCCAAAATTTTTTTGGTTCGAAAATTTTTCGAAGTTTTTTTTGGGTCAAAATTTTTTTGTTCCCAAAATTTTTAGAAGTTTTTTTTGGGTGAAAATTTTTTTGGTCCGAAAATTTTTCGAAGTTTTTTTTGGTCCAAAATTTTTTTGGTCCGAAAATTTTTCGAAGTTTTTTTTGGTCCAAAATTTTTTTGGTCCGAAAATTTTTCGAAGTTTTTTTTGGTCCAAAATTTTTATGGTTCGAAAATTTTTCGAAGTTTTTTTTGGGTCAAAATTTTTTTGTTCCCAAAATTTTTAGAAGTTTTTTTTGGGTGAAAATTTTTTTGGTCCGAAAATTTTTAGAAGTTTTTTTTGGTCCAAAATTTTTTTGGTCCGAAAATTTTTCGAAGTTTTTTTTGGTCCAAAATTTTTTTGGTCCGAAAATTTTTCGAAGTTTTTTTTTGGGTGAAAATTTTTTTGGTCCAAAAATTTTTCGAAGTTTTTTTGGGTGAAAATTTTTTGGGTCCGAAAATTTTTCGAAGTTTTTTTTGGGTGAAAATTTTTTTGGTTCGAAAATTTTTCGAAGTTTTTTTTGGGTGAAAATTTTTTTGTTCCCAAAATTTTTAGAAGTTTTTTTTGGGTGAAAATTTTTTTGGTCCGAAAATTTTTCGAAGTTTTTTTTGGTCCAAAATTTTTTTGGTTCGAAAATTTTTCGAAGTTTTTTTTGGGTCAAAATTTTTTTGGTCCGAAAATTTTTCGAAGTTTTTTTTTGGGTGAAAATTTTTTTGGTCCGAAAATTTTTCGAAGTTTTTTTTGGTCCAAAATTTTTTTGGTCCGAAAATTTTTCGAAGTTTTTTTTGGTCCAAAATTTTTTTGGTTCGAAAATTTTTCGAAGTTTTTTTTGGGTCAAAATTTTTTTGTTCCCAAAATTTTTAGAAGTTTTTTTTGGGTGAAAATTTTTTTGGTCCGAAAATTTTTAGAAGTTTTTTTTGGTCAAAAATTTTTTTGGTCCGAAAATTTTTCGAAGTTTTTTTTGGTCCAAAATTTTTTTGGTCCGAAAATTTTTCGAAGTTTTTTTTTGGGTGAAAATTTTTTTGGTCCGAAAATTTTTCGAAGTTTTTTTTGGTCCAAAATTTTTTTGGTCCGAAAATTTTTCGAAGTTTTTTTTGGTCCAAAATTTTTTTGGTTCGAAAATTTTTCGAAGTTTTTTTTGGGTCAAAATTTTTTTGGTCCGAAAATTTTTAGAAGTTTTTTTTGGTCCAAAAATTTTTTGGTCCGAAAATTTTTCGAAGTTTTTTTTGGTCCAAAATTTTTTTGGTTCGAAAATTTTTCGAAGTTTTTTTTGGGTGAAAATTTTTTTTGGTCCGGAAATTTTTAGAAGTTTTTTTTGGTCCAAAATTTTTTTGGTCCGAAAATTTTTCGAAGTTTTTTTTTGTGTGAAAATTTTTTTGGTCCGAAAATTTTTCGAAGTTTTTTTTGGGTGAAAATGTTTTTGGTCCGAAAATTTTTCGAAGTTTTTTTTGGTCCAAAATTTTTTTGGTCCGAAAATTTTTCGAAGTTTTTTTTGGTCCAAAATTTTTTTGGTCCGAAAATTTTTCGAAGTTTTTTTTAGGTGAAAATTTTTTTGGTCCGAAAATTTTTCGAAGTTTTTTTTGGGTGAACATTTTTTTGGTCCGAAAATTTTTAGAAGTTTTTTTTGGTCCAAAATTTTTTTGGTCCGAAAATTTTTCGAAGTTTTTTTTGGTCCAAAATTTTTTTCGTTCGAAAATTTTTCGAAGTTTTTTTTGGGTGAAAATTTTTTTGGTCCGAAAATTTTTCGAAGTTTTTTTTGGGTGAAAATTTTTTTGGTCCGAAAATTTTTCGAAGTTTTTTTTGGGTGAAAATTTTTTTGGTCCGAAAATTTTTCGAAGTTTTTTTTGGGTGAAAATTTTTTTGGTCCGAAATTTTTTCGAAGTTTTTTTGGGTGAAAATGTTTTTGGTCCGAAAATTTTTCGAAGTTTTTTTTGTGTGAAAATTTTTTGGGTCCGAAAATTTTTCGAAGTTTTTTTTTGGGTGAAAATTTTTTTGGTCCGAAAATTTTTCGAAGTTTTTTTTGTGTGAAAATTTTTTTGGTCCGAAAATTTTTCGAAGTTTTTTTTGGGTGAAAATTTTTTTGGTCCGAAAATTTTTCGAAGTTTTTTTTGGTCCAAAATTTTTTTGGTCCGAAAATTTTTCGAAGTTTTTTTTGGTCCAAAATTTTTTTCGTTCGAAAATTTTTCGAAGTTTTTTTTGGTCCAAAATTTTTTTGGTCCGAAAATTTTTCGAAGTTTTTTTTGGGTGAAAATTTTTTTGGTCCGAAAATTTTTCGAAGTTTTTTTTGGTCCAAAATGTTTTTGGTCCGAAAATTTTTCGAAGTTTTTTTTGGTCCAAAATTTTTTTGGTTCGAAAATTTTTCGAAGTTTTTTTTTGGGTGAAAATTTTTCGCAGTTTTTTTTGGGTGAAAATTTTTTTGGTCCGAAAATTTTTCGAAGTTTTTTTTGGTCCAACATTTTTTTGGTCCGAAAATTTTTCGAAGTTTTTTTTGGGTGAAAATTTTTTTGGTCCAAAATTTTTTTGGTCCGAAACTTTTTCGAAGTTTTTTTTGGGTGAAAATTTTTTTGGTCCAAAATTATTTTGGTCCGAAAATTTTTCGAAGTTTTTTTTGGTCCAAAATTTTTTTGGTTCGAAAATTTTTCGAAGTTTTTTTTTGGGTGAAAATTTTTCGCAGTTTTTTTTGGGTGAAAATTTTTTTGGGTGAAAATTTTTTTGGTCCGAAAATTTTTCGAAGTTTTTTTTGGTCCAAAATTTTTTTGGTCCGAAAATTTTTCGAAGTTTTTTTTGGGTTAAAATTTTTTTGGTCCGAAAATTTTTCGAAGTTTTTTTTGGTCCAAAATTTTTTTGGTCCGAAATTTTTTCGAAGTTTTTTTGGGTGAAAATTTTTTTGGGTGAAAATTTTTTTGGTCCGAAAATTTTTCGAAGTTTTTTTTGGTCCAAAATTTTTTTGGTCCGAAAATTTTTCGAAGTTTTTTTTGGTCCAAAATTTTTTTGGTCCGAAAATTTTTTTGGTCCAAAATTTTTTTGGTCCGAAAATTTTTCGAAGTTTTTTTTGTGTCCGAAAATTTTTCGAAGTTTTTTTTGGGTCAAAATTTTTTTGGTCCGAAAATTTTTCGAAGTTTTTTTTGGGTGAAAATTTTTTTGGTCCGAAAATTTTTCGAAGTTTTTTTTAGGTGAAAATTTTTTTGGTCCGAAAATTTTTCGAAGTTTTTTTTGGGTGAAAATTTTTTTGGTCCGAAAATTTTTCGAAGTTTTTTTTGGTCCAAAATTTTTTTGGTCCGAAAATTTTTCGAAGTTTTTTTTGTGTGAAAATTTTTTGGGTCCGAAAATTTTTCGAAGTTTTTTTTTGGGTGAAAATTTTTTTGGTCCGAAAATTTTTCGAAGTTTTTTTTGTGTGAAAATTTTTTTGGTCCGAAAATTTTTCGAAGTTTTTTTTGGGTGAAAATTTTTTTGGTCCGAAAATTTTTCGAAGTTTTTTTTGGTCCAAAATTTTTTTGGTCCGAAAATTTTTCGAAGTTTTTTTTGGTCCAAAATTTTTTTCGTTCGAAAATTTTTCGAAGTTTTTTTTGGTCCAAAATTTTTTGGGTCCGAAAATTTTTCGAAGTTTTTTTTGGGTGAAAATTTTTTTGGTCCGAAAATTTTTCGAAGTTTTTTTTGGTCCAAAATGTTTTTGGTCCGAAAATTTTTCGAAGTTTTTTTTGGTCCAAAATTTTTTTGGTTCGAAAATTTTTCGAAGTTTTTTTTTGGGTGAAAATTTTTCGCAGTTTTTTTTGGGTGAAAATTTTTTTGGTCCGAAAATTTTTCGAAGTTTTTTTTGGTCCAACATTTTTTTGGTCCGAAAATTTTTCGAAGTTTTTTTTGGGTGAAAATTTTTTTGGTCCAAAATTTTTTTGGTCCGAAACTTTTTCGAAGTTTTTTTTGGGTGAAAATTTTTTTGGTCCAAAATTATTTTGGTCCGAAAATTTTTCGAAGTTTTTTTTGGGTGAAAATTTTTTTGGGTGAAAATTTTTTTGGTCCGAAAATTTTTCGAAGTTTTTTTTGGTCCAAAATTTTTTTGGTCCGAAAATTTTTCGAAGTTTTTTTTGGGTTAAAATTTTTTTGGTCCGAAAATTTTTCGAAGTTTTTTTTGGTCCAAAATTTTTTTGGTCCGAAATTTTTTCGAAGTTTTTTTGGGTGAAAATTTTTTTGGGTGAAAATTTTTTTGGTCCGAAAATTTTTCGAAGTTTTTTTTGGTCCAAAATTTTTTTGGTCCGAAAATTTTTCGAAGTTTTTTTTGGTCCAAAATTTTTTTGGTCCGAAAATTTTTTTGGTCCAAAATTTTTTTGGTCCGAAAATTTTTCGAAGTTTTTTTTGTGTGAAAATTTTTTTGGTCCGAAAATTTTTCGAAGTTTTTTTTGGGTGAAAATTTTTTTGGTCCGAAAATTTTTCGAAGTTTTTTTTAGGTGAAAATTTTTTTGGTCCGAAAATTTTTCGAAGTTTTTTTTGGTCCAAAATTTTTTTGGTCCGAAATTTTTTCGAAGTTTTTTTGGTGAAAATTTTTTGGTCCGAAAATTTTTCGAAGTTTTTTTTGTGTGAAAATTTTTTGGGTCCGAAAATTTTTCGAAGTTTTTTTTTTGGGTGAAAATTTTTTTGGTCCGAAAATTTTTCGAAGTTTTTTTTGGTCCAAAATTTTTTTCGTTCGAAAATTTTTCGAAGTTTTTTTTGGTCCAAAATTTTTTTGGTCCGAAAATTTTTCGAAGTTTTTTTTGGGTGAAAATTTTTTTGGTCCGAAAATTTTTCGAAGTTTTTTTTGGTCCAAAATGTTTTTGGTCCGAAAATTTTTCGAAGTTTTTTTTGGTCCAAAATTTTTTTGGTTCGAAAATTTTTCGAAGTTTTTTTTTGGGTGAAAATTTTTCGCAGTTTTTTTTGGGTGAAAATTTTTTTGGTCCGAAAATTTTTCGAAGTTTTTTTTGGTCCAACATTTTTTTGGTCCGAAAATTTTTCGAAGTTTTTTTTGGGTGAAAATTTTTTTGGTCCAAAATTTTTTTGGTCCGAAACTTTTTCGAAGTTTTTTTTGGGTGAAAATTTTTTTGGTCCAAAATTATTTTGGTCCGAAAATTTTTCGAAGTTTTTTTTGGGTGAAAATTTTTTTGGGTGAAAATTTTTTTGGTCCGAAAATTTTTCGAAGTTTTTTTTGGTCCAAAATTTTTTTGGTCCAAAAATTTTTCGAAGTTTTTTTTGGGTTAAAATTTTTTTGGTCCGAAAATTTTTCGAAGTTTTTTTTGGTCCAAAATTTTTTTGGTCCGAAATTTTTTCGAAGTTTTTTTGGGTGAAAATTTTTTTGGGTGAAATTTTTTTTGGTCCGAAAATTTTTCGAAGTTTTTTTTGGTCCAAAATTTTTTTGGTCCGAAAATTTTTCGAAGTTTTTTTTGGTCCAAAATTTTTTTGGTCCGAAAATTTTTTTGGTCCAAAATTTTTTTGGTCCGAAAATTTTTCGAAGTTTTTTTTGTGTGAAAATTTTTTTGGTCCGAAAATTTTTCGAAGTTTTTTTTGGGTCAAAATTTTTTTGGTCCGAAAATTTTTCGAAGTTTTTTTTGGGTGAAAATTTTTTTGGTCCGAAAATTTTTCGAAGTTTTTTTTAGGTGAAAAGTTTTTTGGTCCGAAAATTTTTCGAAGTTTTTTTTGGGTGAAAATTTTTTTGGTCCGAAAATTTTTCGAAGTTTTTTTTGGTCCAAAATTTTTTTGGTCCGAAAATTTTTCGAAGTATTTTTTGTGTGAAAATTTTTTGGGTCCGAAAATTTTTCGAAGTTTTTTTTTGGGTGAAAATTTTTTTGGTCCGAAAATTTTTCGAAGTTTTTTTTGTGTGAAAATTTTTTTGGTCCGAAAATTTTTCGAAGTTTTTTTTGGGTGAAAATTTTTTTGGTCCGAAAATTTTTCGAAGTTTTTTTTGGTCCAAAATTTTTTTGGTCCGAAAATTTTTCGAAGTTTTTATTGGTCCAAAATTTTTTTCGTTCGAAAATTTTTCGAAGTTTTTTTTGGTCCAAAATTTTTTTGGTCCGAAAATTTTTCGAAGTTTTTTTTGGGTGAAAATTTTTTTGGTCCGAAAATTTTTCGAAGTTTTTTTTGGTCCAAAATGTTTTTGGTCCGAAAATTTTTCGAAGTTTTTTTTGGTCCAAAATTTTTTTGGTTCGAAAATTTTTCGAAGTTTTTTTTTGGGTGAAAATTTTTCGAAGTTTTTTTTGGGTGAAAATTTTTTTGGTCCGAAAATTTTTCGAAGTTTTTTTTGGTCCAAAATTTTTCGAAGTTTTTTTTGGGTTAAAATTTTTTTGGTCCGAAAATTTTTCGAAGTTTTTTTTGGGTTAAAATTTTTTTGGTCCGAAAATTTTTCGAAGTTTTTTTTGGTCCAAAATTTTTTTGGTCCGAAATTTTTTCGAAGTTTTTTTGGGTGAAAATTTTTTTGGGTGAAAATTTTTTTGGTCCGAAAATTTTTCGAAGTTTTTTTTGGTCCAAAATTTTTTTGGTCCGAAAATTTTTCGAAGTTTTTTTTGGTCCAAAATTTTTTTGGTCCGAAAATTTTTTTGGTCCAAAATTTTTTTGGTCCGAAAATTTTTCGAAGTTTTTTTTGTGTGAAAATTTTTTTGGTCCGAAAATTTTTCGAAGTTTTTTTTGGGTCAAAATTTTTTTGGTCCGAAAATTTTTCGAAGTTTTTTTTGGGTGAAAATTTTTTTGGTCCGAAAATTTTTCGAAGTTTTTTTTGGGTGAAAATTTTTTTGGTCCGAAAATTTTTCGAAGTTTTTTTTGGTCCAAAATGTTTTTGGTCCGAAAATTTTTCGAAGTTTTTTTTGGTCCAAAATTTTTTTGGTTCGAAAATTTTTCGAAGTTTTTTTTTGGGTGAAAATTTTTCGCAGTTTTTTTTGGGTGAAAATTTTTTTGGTCCGAAAATTTTTCGAAGTTTTTTTTGGTCCAACATTTTTTTGGTCCGAAAATTTTTCGAAGTTTTTTTTGGGTGAAAATTTTTTTGGTCCAAAATTTTTTTGGTCCGAAACTTTTTCGAAGTTTTTTTTGGGTGAAAATTTTTTTGGTCCAAAATTATTTTGGTCCGAAAATTTTTCGAAGTTTTTTTTGGGTGAAAATTTTTTTGGGTGAAAATTTTTTTGGTCCGAAAATTTTTCGAAGTTTTTTTTGGTCCAAAATTTTTTTGGTCCGAAAATTTTTCGAAGTTTTTTTTGGGTTAAAATTTTTTTGGTCCGAAAATTTTTCGAAGTTTTTTTTGGTCCCAAATTTTTTTGGTCCGAAATTTTTTCGAAGTTTTTTTGGGTGAAAATTTTTTTGGGTGAAAATTTTTTTGGTCCGAAAATTTTTCGAAGTTTTTTTTGGTCCAAAATTTTTTTGGTCCGAAAATTTTTCGAAGTTTTTTTTGGTCCAAAATTTTTTTGGTCCGAAAATTTTTTTGGTCCAAAATTTTTTTGGTCCGAAAATTTTTCGAAGTTTTTTTTGTGTGAAAATTTTTTTGGTCCGAAAATTTTTCGAAGTTTTTTTTGGGTCAAAATTTTTTTGGTCCGAAAATTTTTCGAAGTTTTTTTTGGGTGAAAATTTTTTTGGTCCGAAAATTTTTCGAAGTTTTTTTTAGGTGAAAATTTTTTTGGTCCGAAAATTTTTCGAAGTTTTTTTTGGTCCAAAATTTTTTTGGTCCGAAAATTTTTCGAAGTTTTTTTTGGGTGAAAATTTTTTTGGTCCGAAAATTTTTCGAAGTTTTTTTTGGTCCAAAATTTTTCGAAGTTTTTTTTGGGTTAAAATTTTTTTGGTCCGAAAATTTTTCGAAGTTTTTTTTGGGTTAAAATTTTTTTGGTCCGAAAATTTTTCGAAGTTTTTTTTGGTCCAAAATTTTTTTGGTCCGAAATTTTTTCGAAGTTTTTTTGGGTGAAAATTTTTTTGGGTGAAAATTTTTTTGGTCCGAAAATTTTTCGAAGTTTTTTTTGGTCCAAAATTTTTTTGGTCCGAAAATTTTTCGAAGTTTTTTTTGGTCCAAAATTTTTTTGGTCCGAAAATTTTTTTGGTCCAAAATTTTTTTGGTCCGAAAATTTTTCGAAGTTTTTTTTGTGTGAAAATTTTTTTGGTCCGAAAATTTTTCGAAGTTTTTTTTGGGTCAAAATTTTTTTGGTCCGAAAATTTTTCGAAGTTTTTTTTGGGTGAAAATTTTTTTGGTCCGAAAATTTTTCGAAGTTTTTTTTAGGTGAAAATTTTTTTGGTCCGAAAATTTTTCGAAGTTTTTTTTGGTCCAAAATTTTTTTGGTCCGAAAATTTTTCGAAGTTTTTTTTGGGTGAAAATTTTTTTGGTCCGAAAATTTTTCGAAGTTTTTTTTGGTCCAAAATTTTTCGAAGTTTTTTTTGGGTTAAAATTTTTTTGGTCCGAAAATTTTTCGAAGTTTTTTTTGGTCCAAAATTTTTTTGGTCCGAAATTTTTTCGAAGTTTTTTTGGGTGAAAATGTTTTTGGTCCGAAAATTTTTCGAAGTTTTTTTTGTGTGAAAATTTTTTGGGTCCGAAAATTTTTCGAATTTTTTTTTTGGGTGAAAATTTTTTTGGTCCGAAAATTTTTCGAAGTTTTTTTTGTGTGAAAATTTTTTGGGTCCGAAAATTTTTCGAAGTTTTTTTTGGGTGAAAATTTTTTTGGTCCGAAAATTTTTCGAAGTTTTTTTTGGTCCAAAATTTTTTTGGTCCGAAAATTTTTTGAAGTTTTTTTTTGGGTGAAAATTTTTTTGGTCCGAAAATTTTTCGAAGTTTTTTTTGGTCCAAAATTTTTTTGGTTCGAAAATTTTTCGAAGTTTTTTTTGGGTGAAAATGTTTTTGGTCCGAAAATTTTTCGAAGTTTTTTTTGGTCCAAAATTTTTTTGGTTCGAAAATTTTTCGAAGTTTTTTTTTGGTCCAAAATTTTTTTGGTCCGAAAATTTTTCGAAGTTTTTTTTGGTCCAAAATTTTTTTGGTCCGAAAATTTTTCGAAGTTTTTTTTGGGTCAAAATTTTTTTGTTCCGAAAATTTTTCGAAGTTTTTTTTGGGTGAAAATTTTTTTGGTCCGAAAATTTTTCGAAGTTTTTTTTTGGGTGAAAATTTTTTTGGGTGAAAATTTTTTTGGTCCGAAAATTTTTCGAAGTTTTTTTTGGTCCAAAATTTTTTTGGTCCGAAAATTTTTCGAAGTTTTTTTTGGGTTAAAATTTTTTTGGTCCGAAAATTTTTCGAAGTTTTTTTTGGTCCCAAATTTTTTTGGTCCGAAATTTTTTCGAAGTTTTTTTGGGTGAAAATTTTTTTGGGTGAAAATTTTTTTGGTCCGAAAATTTTTCGAAGTTTTTTTTGGTCCAAAATTTTTTTGGTCCGAAAATTTTTCGAAGTTTTTTTTGGTCCAAAATTTTTTTGGTCCGAAAATTTTTTTGGTCCAAAATTTTTTTGGTCCGAAAATTTTTCGAAGTTTTTTTTGTGTGAAAATTTTTTTGGTCCGAAAATTTTTCGAAGTTTTTTTTGGGTCAAAATTTTTTTGGTCCGAAAATTTTTCGAAGTTTTTTTTGGGTGAAAATTTTTTTGGTCCGAAAATTTTTCGAAGTTTTTTTTAGGTGAAAATTTTTTTGGTCCGAAAATTTTTCGAAGTTTTTTTTGGTCCAAAATTTTTTTGGTCCGAAAATTTTTCGAAGTTTTTTTTGGGTGAAAATTTTTTTGGTCCGAAAATTTTTCGAAGTTTTTTTTGGTCCAAAATTTTTCGAAGTTTTTTTTGGGTTAAAATTTTTTTGGTCCGAAAATTTTTCGAAGTTTTTTTTGGGTTAAAATTTTTTTGGTCCGAAAATTTTTCGAAGTTTTTTTTGGTCCAAAATTTTTTTGGTCCGAAATTTTTTCGAAGTTTTTTTGGGTGAAAATTTTTTTGGGTGAAAATTTTTTTGGTCCGAAAATTTTTCGAAGTTTTTTTTGGTCCAAAATTTTTTTGGTCCGAAAATTTTTCGAAGTTTTTTTTGGTCCAAAATTTTTTTGGTCCGAAAATTTTTTTGGTCCAAAATTTTTTTGGTCCGAAAATTTTTCGAAGTTTTTTTTGTGTGAAAATTTTTTTGGTCCGAAAATTTTTCGAAGTTTTTTTTGGGTCAAAATTTTTTTGGTCCGAAAATTTTTCGAAGTTTTTTTTGGGTGAAAATTTTTTTGGTCCGAAAATTTTTCGAAGTTTTTTTTAGGTGAAAATTTTTTTGGTCCGAAAATTTTTCGAAGTTTTTTTTGGTCCAAAATTTTTTTGGTCCGAAAATTTTTCGAAGTTTTTTTTGGGTGAAAATTTTTTTGGTCCGAAAATTTTTCGAAGTTTTTTTTGGTCCAAAATTTTTCGAAGTTTTTTTTGGGTTAAAATTTTTTTGGTCCGAAAATTTTTCGAAGTTTTTTTTGGTCCAAAATTTTTTTGGTCCGAAATTTTTTCGAAGTTTTTTTGGGTGAAAATGTTTTTGGTCCGAAAATTTTTCGAAGTTTTTTTTGTGTGAAAATTTTTTGGGTCCGAAAATTTTTCGAATTTTTTTTTTGGGTGAAAATTTTTTTGGTCCGAAAATTTTTCGAAGTTTTTTTTGTGTGAAAATTTTTTGGGTCCGAAAATTTTTCGAAGTTTTTTTTGGGTGAAAATTTTTTTGGTCCGAAAATTTTTCGAAGTTTTTTTTGGTCCAAAATTTTTTTGGTCCGAAAATTTTTTGAAGTTTTTTTTTGGGTGAAAATTTTTTTGGTCCGAAAATTTTTCGAAGTTTTTTTTGGTCCAAAATTTTTTTGGTTCGAAAATTTTTCGAAGTTTTTTTTGGGTGAAAATGTTTTTGGTCCGAAAATTTTTCGAAGTTTTTTTTGGTCCAAAATTTTTTTGGTTCGAAAATTTTTCGAAGTTTTTTTTTGGTCCAAAATTTTTTTGGTCCGAAAATTTTTCGAAGTTTTTTTTGGTCCAAAATTTTTTTGGTCCGAAAATTTTTCGAAGTTTTTTTTGGGTCAAAATTTTTTTGTTCCGAAAATTTTTCGAAGTTTTTTTTGGGTGAAAATTTTTTTGGTCCGAAAATTTTTCGAAGTTTTTTTTTGGGTGAAAATTTTTTTGGTCCGAAAATTTTTCGAAGTTTTTTTTGGTCCAAAATTTTTTTGGTCCAAAAATTTCTTTGGTCCGAAACTTTTTCGAAGTTTTTTTTGGGTGAAAATTTTTTTGGTCCAAAATTTTTTTGGTCCGAAAATTTTTCGAAGTTTTTTTTGGGTGAAAATTTTTTTGGGTGAAAATTTTTTTGGTCCGAAAATTTTTCGAAGTTTTTTTTGGTCCAAAATTTTTTTGGTCCGAAAATTTTTCGAAGTTTTTTTTGGTCCAAAATTTTTTTGGTCCAAAAATTTTTTTGGTCCGAAAATTTTTCGAAGTTTTTTTTGGGTGAAAATTTTTTTGGTCCAAAATTTTTTTGGTCCGAAAATTTTTCGAAGTTTTTTTTGGGTGAAAATTTTTTTGGGTGAAAATTTTTTTGGTCCGAAAATTTTTCGAAGTTTTTTTTGGTCCAAAATTTTTTTGGTCCGAAAATTTTTCGAAGTTTTTTTTGGTCCAAAATTTTTTTGGTCCGAAAATTTTTCGAAGATTTTTTTGGGTGAAAATTTTTTTGGTCCGAAAATTTTTTTGGTCCGAAAATTTTTCGAAGTTTTTTTTGGGTGAATATTTTTTTGGTCAGAAATTTTTTCGAAGTTTTTTTGGGTGAAATTTTTTTTGGTCCGAAAATTTTTCGAAGTTTTTTTTGGTCCAAAATTTTTTTGGTCCGAAATTTTTTCGAAGTTTTTTTGGTGAAAATTTTTTTGGTCCGAAAATTTTTCGAAGTTTTTTTTGTGTGAAAATTTTTTTGGTCCGAAAATTTTTCAAAGTTTTTTTTGGGTCAAAATTTTTTTGGTCCGAAAATTTTTCGAAGTTTTTTTTGGGTGAAAATTTTTTTGGTCCGAAAATTTTTCGAAGTTTTTTTTGGTCCAAAATTTTTTTGGTCCGAAAATTTTTCGAAGTTTTTTTTGGGTGAAAATTTTTTTGGTCCGAAAATTTTTCGAAGTTTTTTTTTTTGGTCCAAAATTTTTTTGGTTCGAAAATTTTTCGAAGTTTTTTTTTGGTCCAAAATTTTTTTGGTTCGAAAATTTTTCGAAGTTTTTTTTGGGTGAAAATTTTTTTGGTCCGAAAATTTTTCGAAGTTTTTTTTGGTCCAAAATTTTTTTGGTCCGAAATTTTTTCGAAGTTTTTTTGGGTGAAAATGTTTTTGGTCCGAAAATTTTTCGAAGTCTTTTTTGTGTGAAAATTTTTTGGGTCCGAAAATTTTTCGAAGTTTTTTTTTGGGTGAAAATTTTTTTGGTCCGAAAATTTTTCGAAGTTTTTTTTGTCAGAAATTTTTTGGGTCCGAAAATTTTTCGAAGTTTTTTTGGGTGAAAATTTTTTTGGTCCGAAAATTTTTTTGGTCCGAAAATTTTTCGAAGTTTTTTTTGGGTGAAAATTTTTTTGGTCCGAAATTTTTTCGAAGTTTTTTTGGGTGAAAATTTTTTTGGTCCGAAAATTTTTCGAAGTTTTTTTTGGGTGAAAATATTTTTGGTCCAAAATTTTTTCGAAGTTTTTTTTGGGTGAAAATTTTCTTGGTCTGAAAATTTTTCGAAGTTTTTTTTGGGTGAAAATTTTTTTGGTCCGAAAATTTTTTTGGTCCGAAAATTTTTCGAAGTTTTTTTTGGGTGAAAATTTTTTTGGTCCGAAAATTTTTCGAAGTTTTTTTTGGTCCAAAATTTTTTTGGTCCGAATATTTTTCGAAGTTTTTTTGGGTGAAAATTTTTTTGGTCCAAAATTTTTTCGAAGTTTTTTTTGGGTGAAAATTTTCTTGGTCTGAAAATTTTTCGAAGTTTTTTTTGGGTGAAAATTTTTTTGGTCCGAAAATTTTTCGAAGTTTTTTTTGGTCCAAAATTTTTTTGGTCCGAATATTTTTCGAAGTTTTTTTGGGTGAAAATTTTTTTGGTCCGAAAATTTTTTTGGTCCGAAAATTTTTCGAAGTTTTTTTTGGGTGAAAATTTTTTTGGTCCGAAATTTTTTCGAAGTTTTTTTTGGGTCAAAATTTTTTTGGTTCGAAAATTTTTCGAAGTTTTTTTTGGGTCAAAATTTTTTTTGGTCCGAAAATTTTTAGAAGTTTTTTTTGGTCCAAAATTTTTTTGGTCCGAAAATTTTTCGAAGTTTTTTTTTGGGTGAAAATTTTTTTGGTCCGAAAATTTTTCGAAGTTTTTTTTGGGTGAAAATGTTTTTGGTCCGAAAATTTTTTGAAATTTTTTTTGGTCCAAAATTTTTTTGGTCCGAAAATTTTTCGAAGTTTTTTTTGGTCCAAAATTTTTTTGGTCCGAAAATTTTTCGAAGTTTTTTTTGGGTGAAAATGTTTTTGGTCCGAAAATTTTTCGAAATTTTTTTTGGTCCAAAATTTTTTTGGTCCGAAAATTTTTCGAAGTTTTTTTTTAGGTGAAAAGTTTTTTGGTCCGAAAATTTTTCGAAGTTTTTTTTGGGTGAAAATTTTTTTGGTCCGAAAATTTTTCGAAGTTTTTTTTGGTCCAAAATTTTTTTGGTCCGAAAATTTTTCGAAGTATTTTTTGTGTGAAAATTTTTTGGGTCCGAAAATTTTTCGAAGTTTTTTTTTGGGTGAAAATTTTTTTGGTCCGAAAATTTTTCGAAGTTTTTTTTGTGTGAAAATTTTTTTGGTCCGAAAATTTTTCGAAGTTTTTTTTGGGTGAAAATTTTTTTGGTCCGAAAATTTTTCGAAGTTTTTTTTGGTCCAAAATTTTTTTGGTCCGAAAATTTTTCGAAGTTTTTATTGGTCCAAAATTTTTTTCGTTCGAAAATTTTTCGAAGTTTTTTTTGGTCCAAAATTTTTTTGGTCCGAAAATTTTTCGAAGTTTTTTTTGGGTGAAAATTTTTTTGGTCCGAAAATTTTTCGAAGTTTTTTTTGGTCCAAAATGTTTTTGGTCCGAAAATTTTTCGAAGTTTTTTTTGGTCCAAAATTTTTTTGGTTCGAAAATTTTTCGAAGTTTTTTTTTGGGTGAAAATTTTTCGAAGTTTTTTTTGGGTGAAAATTTTTTTGGTCCGAAAATTTTTCGAAGTTTTTTTTGGTCCAAAATTTTTCGAAGTTTTTTTTGGGTTAAAATTTTTTTGGTCCGAAAATTTTTCGAAGTTTTTTTTGGGTTAAAATTTTTTTGGTCCGAAAATTTTTCGAAGTTTTTTTTGGTCCAAAATTTTTTTGGTCCGAAATTTTTTCGAAGTTTTTTTGGGTGAAAATTTTTTTGGGTGAAAATTTTTTTGGTCCGAAAATTTTTCGAAGTTTTTTTTGGTCCAAAATTTTTTTGGTCCGAAAATTTTTCGAAGTTTTTTTTGGTCCAAAATTTTTTTGGTCCGAAAATTTTTTTGGTCCAAAATTTTTTTGGTCCGAAAATTTTTCGAAGTTTTTTTTGTGTGAAAATTTTTTTGGTCCGAAAATTTTTCGAAGTTTTTTTTGGGTCAAAATTTTTTTGGTCCGAAAATTTTTCGAAGTTTTTTTTGGGTGAAAATTTTTTTGGTCCGAAAATTTTTCGAAGTTTTTTTTGGGTGAAAATTTTTTTGGTCCGAAAATTTTTCGAAGTTTTTTTTGGTCCAAAATGTTTTTGGTCCGAAAATTTTTCGAAGTTTTTTTTGGTCCAAAATTTTTTTGGTTCGAAAATTTTTCGAAGTTTTTTTTTGGGTGAAAATTTTTCGCAGTTTTTTTTGGGTGAAAATTTTTTTGGTCCGAAAATTTTTCGAAGTTTTTTTTGGTCCAACATTTTTTTGGTCCGAAAATTTTTCGAAGTTTTTTTTGGGTGAAAATTTTTTTGGTCCAAAATTTTTTTGGTCCGAAACTTTTTCGAAGTTTTTTTTGGGTGAAAATTTTTTTGGTCCAAAATTATTTTGGTCCGAAAATTTTTCGAAGTTTTTTTTGGGTGAAAATTTTTTTGGGTGAAAATTTTTTTGGTCCGAAAATTTTTCGAAGTTTTTTTTGGTCCAAAATTTTTTTGGTCCGAAAATTTTTCGAAGTTTTTTTTGGTCCCAAATTTTTTTGGTCCGAAATTTTTTCGAAGTTTTTTTGGGTGAAAATTTTTTTGGGTGAAAATTTTTTTGGTCCGAAAATTTTTCGAAGTTTTTTTTGGTCCAAAATTTTTTTGGTCCGAAAATTTTTCGAAGTTTTTTTTGGTCCAAAATTTTTTTGGTCCGAAAATTTTTTTGGTCCAAAATTTTTTTGGTCCGAAAATTTTTCGAAGTTTTTTTTGTGTGAAAATTTTTTTGGTCCGAAAATTTTTCGAAGTTTTTTTTGGGTCAAAATTTTTTTGGTCCGAAAATTTTTCGAAGTTTTTTTTGGGTGAAAATTTTTTTGGTCCGAAAATTTTTCGAAGTTTTTTTTAGGTGAAAATTTTTTTGGTCCGAAAATTTTTCGAAGTTTTTTTTGGTCCAAAATTTTTTTGGTCCGAAAATTTTTCGAAGTTTTTTTTGGGTGAAAATTTTTTTGGTCCGAAAATTTTTCGAAGTTTTTTTTGGTCCAAAATTTTTCGAAGTTTTTTTTGGGTTAAAATTTTTTTGGTCCGAAAATTTTTCGAAGTTTTTTTTGGGTTAAAATTTTTTTGGTCCGAAAATTTTTCGAAGTTTTTTTTGGTCCAAAATTTTTTTGGTCCGAAATTTTTTCGAAGTTTTTTTGGGTGAAAATTTTTTTGGGTGAAAATTTTTTTGGTCCGAAAATTTTTCGAAGTTTTTTTTGGTCCAAAATTTTTTTGGTCCGAAAATTTTTCGAAGTTTTTTTTGGTCCAAAATTTTTTTGGTCCGAAAATTTTTTTGGTCCAAAATTTTTTTGGTCCGAAAATTTTTCGAAGTTTTTTTTGTGTGAAAATTTTTTTGGTCCGAAAATTTTTCGAAGTTTTTTTTGGGTCAAAATTTTTTTGGTCCGAAAATTTTTCGAAGTTTTTTTTGGGTGAAAATTTTTTTGGTCCGAAAATTTTTCGAAGTTTTTTTTAGGTGAAAATTTTTTTGGTCCGAAAATTTTTCGAAGTTTTTTTTGGTCCAAAATTTTTTTGGTCCGAAAATTTTTCGAAGTTTTTTTTGGGTGAAAATTTTTTTGGTCCGAAAATTTTTCGAAGTTTTTTTTGGTCCAAAATTTTTCGAAGTTTTTTTTGGGTTAAAATTTTTTTGGTCCGAAAATTTTTCGAAGTTTTTTTTGGTCCAAAATTTTTTTGGTCCGAAATTTTTTCGAAGTTTTTTTGGGTGAAAATGTTTTTGGTCCGAAAATTTTTCGAAGTTTTTTTTGTGTGAAAATTTTTTGGGTCCGAAAATTTTTCGAATTTTTTTTTTGGGTGAAAATTTTTTTGGTCCGAAAATTTTTCGAAGTTTTTTTTGTGTGAAAATTTTTTGGGTCCGAAAATTTTTCGAAGTTTTTTTTGGGTGAAAATTTTTTTGGTCCGAAAATTTTTCGAAGTTTTTTTTGGTCCAAAATTTTTTTGGTCCGAAAATTTTTTGAAGTTTTTTTTTGGGTGAAAATTTTTTTGGTCCGAAAATTTTTCGAAGTTTTTTTTGGTCCAAAATTTTTTTGGTTCGAAAATTTTTCGAAGTTTTTTTTGGGTGAAAATGTTTTTGGTCCGAAAATTTTTCGAAGTTTTTTTTGGTCCAAAATTTTTTTGGTTCGAAAATTTTTCGAAGTTTTTTTTTGGTCCAAAATTTTTTTGGTCCGAAAATTTTTCGAAGTTTTTTTTGGTCCAAAATTTTTTTGGTCCGAAAATTTTTCGAAGTTTTTTTTGGGTCAAAATTTTTTTGTTCCGAAAATTTTTCGAAGTTTTTTTTGGGTGAAAATTTTTTTGGTCCGAAAATTTTTCGAAGTTTTTTTTTGGGTGAAAATTTTTTTGGTCCGAAAATTTTTCGAAGTTTTTTTTGGTCCAAAATTTTTTTGGTCCAAAAATTTCTTTGGTCCGAAACTTTTTCGAAGTTTTTTTTGGGTGAAAATTTTTTTGGTCCAAAATTTTTTTGGTCCGAAAATTTTTCGAAGTTTTTTTTGGGTGAAAATTTTTTTGGGTGAAAATTTTTTTGGTCCGAAAATTTTTCGAAGTTTTTTTTGGTCCAAAATTTTTTTGGTCCGAAAATTTTTCGAAGTTTTTTTTGGTCCAAAATTTTTTTGGTCCAAAAATTTTTTTGGTCCGAAAATTTTTCGAAGTTTTTTTTGGGTGAAAATTTTTTTGGTCCAAAATTTTTTTGGTCCGAAAATTTTTCGAAGTTTTTTTTGGGTGAAAATTTTTTTGGGTGAAAATTTTTTTGGTCCGAAAATTTTTCGAAGTTTTTTTTGGTCCAAAATTTTTTTGGTCCGAAAATTTTTCGAAGTTTTTTTTGGTCCAAAATTTTTTTGGTCCGAAAATTTTTCGAAGTTTTTTTTGGGTGAAAATTTTTTTGGTCCGAAAATTTTTTTGGTCCGAAAATTTTTCGAAGTTTTTTTTGGGTGAATATTTTTTTGGTCAGAAATTTTTTCGAAGTTTTTTTGGGTGAAATTTTTTTTGGTCCGAAAATTTTTCGAAGTTTTTTTTGGTCCAAAATTTTTTTGGTCCGAAATTTTTTCGAAGTTTTTTTGGTGAAAATTTTTTTGGTCCGAAAATTTTTCGAAGTTTTTTTTGTGTGAAAATTTTTTTGGTCCGAAAATTTTTCAAAGTTTTTTTTGGGTCAAAATTTTTTTGGTCCGAAAATTTTTTGAAGTTTTTTTTGGGTGAAAATTTTTTTGGTCCGAAAATTTTTCGAAGTTTTTTTTAGGTGAAAATTTTTTTGGTCCGAAAATTTTTCGAAGTTTTTTTTGGGTGAAAATTTTTTTGGTCCGAAAATTTTTCGAAGTTTTTTTTGGTCCAAAATTTTTTTGGTCCGAAAATTTTTCGAAGTTTTTTTTGGGTGAAAATTTTTTTGGTCCGAAAATTTTTCGAAGTTTTTTTTTTTGGTCCAAAATTTTTTTGGTTCGAAAATTTTTCGAAGTTTTTTTTTGGTCCAAAATTTTTTTGGTTCGAAAATTTTTCGAAGTTTTTTTTGGGTGAAAATTTTTTTGGTCCGAAAATTTTTCGAAGTTTTTTTTGGTCCAAAATTTTTTTGGTCCGAAATTTTTTCGAAGTTTTTTTGGGTGAAAATGTTTTTGGTCCGAAAATTTTTCGAAGTCTTTTTTGTGTGAAAATTTTTTGGGTCCGAAAATTTTTCGAAGTTTTTTTTTGGGTGAAAATTTTTTTGGTCCGAAAATTTTTCGAAGTTTTTTTTGTCAGAAATTTTTTGGGTCCGAAAATTTTTCGAAGTTTTTTTGGGTGAAAATTTTTTTGGTCCGAAAATTTTTTTGGTCCGAAAATTTTTCGAAGTTTTTTTTGGGTGAAAATTTTTTTGGTCCGAAATTTTTTCGAAGTTTTTTTGGGTGAAAATTTTTTTGGTCCGAAAATTTTTCGAAGTTTTTTTTGGGTGAAAATATTTTTGGTCCAAAATTTTTTCGAAGTTTTTTTTGGGTGAAAATTTTCTTGGTCTGAAAATTTTTCGAAGTTTTTTTTGGGTGAAAATTTTTTTGGTCCGAAAATTTTTTTGGTCCGAAAATTTTTCGAAGTTTTTTTTGGGTGAAAATTTTTTTGGTCCGAAAATTTTTCGAAGTTTTTTTTGGTCCAAAATTTTTTTGGTCCGAATATTTTTCGAAGTTTTTTTGGGTGAAAATTTTTTTGGTCCAAAATTTTTTCGAAGTTTTTTTTGGGTGAAAATTTTCTTGGTCTGAAAATTTTTCGAAGTTTTTTTTGGGTGAAAATTTTTTTGGTCCGAAAATTTTTCGAAGTTTTTTTTGGTCCAAAATTTTTTTGGTCCGAATATTTTTCGAAGTTTTTTTGGGTGAAAATTTTTTTGGTCCGAAAATTTTTTTGGTCCGAAAATTTTTCGAAGTTTTTTTTGGGTGAAAATTTTTTTGGTCCGAAATTTTTTCGAAGTTTTTTTTGGGTCAAAATTTTTTTGGTTCGAAAATTTTTCGAAGTTTTTTTTGGGTCAAAATTTTTTTTGGTCCGAAAATTTTTAGAAGTTTTTTTTGGTCCAAAATTTTTTTGGTCCGAAAATTTTTCGAAGTTTTTTTTTGGGTGAAAATTTTTTTGGTCCGAAAATTTTTCGAAGTTTTTTTTGGGTGAAAATGTTTTTGGTCCGAAAATTTTTTGAAATTTTTTTTGGTCCAAAATTTTTTTGGTCCGAAAATTTTTCGAAGTTTTTTTTGGTCCAAAATTTTTTTGGTCCGAAAATTTTTCGAAGTTTTTTTTGGGTGAAAATGTTTTTGGTCCGAAAATTTTTCGAAATTTTTTTTGGTCCAAAATTTTTTTGGTCCGAAAATTTTTCGAAGTTTTTTTTGGTCCAAAATTTTTTTGGTCCGAAAATTTTTCGAAGTTTTTTTTAGGTGAAAATTTTTTTGGTCCGAAAATTTTTCGAAGTTTTTTTTGGGTGAAAATTTTTTTGGTCCGAAAATTTTTAGAAGTTTTTTTTGGTCCAAAATTTTTTTGGTCCGAAAATTTTTCGAAGTTTTTTTGGTCCAAAATTTTTTTGGTTTGAAAATTTTTCGAAGTTTTTTTTGGGTGAAAATTGTTTTGGTCCGAAAATTTTTCGAAGTTTTTTTTTGGTCCAAAATTTTTTTGGTCCGAAAATTTTTCGAAGTTTTTTTTTGGGTGAAAATTTTTTTGGTCCGAAAATTTTTCGAAGTTTTTTTTGGGTGAAAATTTTTTTGGTCCGAAAATTTTTAGAAGTTTTTTTTGGTCCAAAATTTTTTTGGTCCGAAAATTTTTCGAAGTTTTTTTTTTTGGTCCAAAATTTTTTTGGTTCGAAAATTTTTCGAAGTTTTTTTTTGGTCCAAAATTTTTTTGGTTCGAAAATTTTTCGAAGTTTTTTTTGGGTGAAAATTTTTTTGGTCCGAAAATTTTTCGAAGTTTTTTTTGGTCCAAAATTTTTTTGGTCCGAAATTTTTTCGAAGTTTTTTTGGGTGAAAATGTTTTTGGTCCGAAAATTTTTCGAAGTCTTTTTTGTGTGAAAATTTTTTGGGTCCGAAAATTTTTCGAAGTTTTTTTTTGGGTGAAAATTTTTTTGGTCCGAAAATTTTTCGAAGTTTTTTTTGTCAGAAATTTTTTGGGTCCGAAAATTTTTCGAAGTTTTTTTGGGTGAAAATTTTTTTGGTCCGAAAATTTTTTTGGTCCGAAAATTTTTCGAAGTTTTTTTTGGGTGAAAATTTTTTTGGTCCGAAATTTTTTCGAAGTTTTTTTGGGTGAAAATTTTTTTGGTCCGAAAATTTTTCGAAGTTTTTTTTGGGTGAAAATATTTTTGGTCCAAAATTTTTTCGAAGTTTTTTTTGGGTGAAAATTTTCTTGGTCTGAAAATTTTTCGAAGTTTTTTTTGGGTGAAAATTTTTTTGGTCCGAAAATTTTTTTGGTCCGAAAATTTTTCGAAGTTTTTTTTGGGTGAAAATTTTTTTGGTCCGAAAATTTTTCGAAGTTTTTTTTGGTCCAAAATTTTTTTGGTCCGAATATTTTTCGAAGTTTTCTTGGGTGAAAATTTTTTTGGTCCAAAATTTTTTCGAAGTTTTTTTTGGGTGAAAATTTTCTTGGTCTGAAAATTTTTCGAAGTTTTTTTTGGGTGAAAATTTTTTTGGTCCGAAAATTTTTCGAAGTTTTTTTTGGTCCAAAATTTTTTTGGTCCGAATATTTTTCGAAGTTTTTTTGGGTGAAAATTTTTTTGGTCCGAAAATTTTTTTGGTCCGAAAATTTTTCGAAGTTTTTTTTGGGTGAAAATTTTTTTGGTCCGAAATTTTTTCGAAGTTTTTTTTGGGTCAAAATTTTTTTGGTTCGAAAATTTTTCGAAGTTTTTTTTGGGTCAAAATTTTTTTTGGTCCGAAAATTTTTAGAAGTTTTTTTTGGTCCAAAATTTTTTTGGTCCGAAAATTTTTCGAAGTTTTTTTTTGGGTGAAAATTTTTTTGGTCCGAAAATTTTTCGAAGTTTTTTTTGGGTGAAAATGTTTTTGGTCCGAAAATTTTTCGAAATTTTTTTTGGTCCAAAATTTTTTTGGTCCGAAAATTTTTCGAAGTTTTTTTTGGGTGAAAATGTTTTTGGTCCGAAAATTTTTCGAAGTTTTTTTTGGGTGAAAATGTTTTTGGTCCGAAAATTTTTCGAAATTTTTTTTGGTCCAAAATTTTTTTGATCCGAAAATTTTTCGAAGTTTTTTTTGGGTGAAAATGTTTTTGGTCCGAAAATTTTTCGAAATTTTTTTTGGTCCAAAATTTTTTTGGTCCGAAAATTTTTCGAAGTTTTTTTTGGTCCAAAATTTTTTTGGTCCGAAAATTTTTCGAAGTTTTTTTTAGGTGAAAATTTTTTTGGTCCGAAAATTTTTCGAAGTTTTTTTTGGGTGAAAATTTTTTTGGTCCGAAAATTTTTAGAAGTTTTTTTTGGTCCAAAATTTTTTTGGTCCGAAAATTTTTCGAAGTTTTTTTGGTCCAAAATTTTTTTGGTTTGAAAATTTTTCGAAGTTTTTTTTGGGTGAAAATTGTTTTGGTCCGAAAATTTTTCGAAGTTTTTTTTGGTCCAAAATTTTTTTGGTCCGAAAATTTTTCGAAGTTTTTTTTTGGGTGAAAATTTTTTTGGTCCGAAAATTTTTCGAAGTTTTTTTTGGGTGAAAATTTTTTTGGTCCGAAAATTTTTCGAAGTTTTTTTTTTTGGTCCAAAATTTTTTTGGTTCGAAAATTTTTCGAAGTTTTTTTTGGTCCAAAATTTTTTTGGTCCGAAAATTTTTCGAAGTTTTTTTTGTCAGAAATTTTTTGGGTCCGAAAATTTTTCGAAGTTTTTTTGGGTGAAAATTTTTTTGGTCCGAAAATTTTTTTGGTCCGAAAATTTTTCGAAGTTTTTTTTGGGTGAAAATTTTTTTGGTCCGAAATTTTTTCGAAGTTTTTTTGGGTGAAAATTTTTTTGGTCCGAAAATTTTTCGAAGTTTTTTTTGGGTGAAAATATTTTTGGTCCAAAATTTTTTCGAAGTTTTTTTTGGGTGAAAATTTTCTTGGTCTGAAAATTTTTCGAAGTTTTTTTTGGGTGAAAATTTTTTTGGTCCGAAAATTTTTTTGGTCCGAAAATTTTTCGAAGTTTTTTTTGGGTGAAAATTTTTTTGGTCCGAAAATTTTTCGAAGTTTTTTTTGGTCCAAAATTTTTTTGGTCCGAATATTTTTCGAAGTTTTTTTGGGTGAAAATTTTTTTGGTCCAAAATTTTTTCGAAGTTTTTTTTGGGTGAAAATTTTCTTGGTCTGAAAATTTTTCGAAGTTTTTTTTGGGTGAAAATTTTTTTGGTCCGAAAATTTTTCGAAGTTTTTTTTGGTCCAAAATTTTTTTGGTCCGAATATTTTTCGAAGTTTTTTTGGGTGAAAATTTTTTTGGTCCGAAAATTTTTTTGGTCCGAAAATTTTTCGAAGTTTTTTTTGGGTGAAAATTTTTTTGGTCCGAAATTTTTTCGAAGTTTTTTTTGGGTCAAAATTTTTTTGGTTCGAAAATTTTTCGAAGTTTTTTTTGGGTCAAAATTTTTTTTGGTCCGAAAATTTTTAGAAGTTTTTTTTGGTCCAAAATTTTTTTGGTCCGAAAATTTTTCGAAGTTTTTTTTTGGGTGAAAATTTTTTTGGTCCGAAAATTTTTCGAAGTTTTTTTTGGGTGAAAATGTTTTTGGTCCGAAAATTTTTCGAAATTTTTTTTGGTCCAAAATTTTTTTGGTCCGAAAATTTTTCGAAGTTTTTTTTGGTCCAAAATTTTTTTGGTCCGAAAATTTTTCGAAGTTTTTTTTGGGTGAAAATGTTTTTGGTCCGAAAATTTTTCGAAATTTTTTTTGGTCCAAAATTTTTTTGGTCCGAAAATTTTTCGAAGTTTTTTTTGGCCCAAAATTTTTTTGGTCCGAAAATTTTTCGAAGTTTTTTTTAGGTGAAAATTTTTTTGGTCCGAAAATTTTTCGAAGTTTTTTTTGGGTGAAAATTTTTTTGGTCCGAAAATTTTTAGAAGTTTTTTTTGGTCCAAAATTTTTTTGGTCCGAAAATTTTTCGAAGTTTTTTTGGTCCAAAATTTTTTTGGTTTGAAAATTTTTCGAAGTTTTTTTTGGGTGAAAATTGTTTTGGTCCGAAAATTTTTCGAAGTTTTTTTTTGGTCCAAAATTTTTTTGGTCCGAAAATTTTTCGAAGTTTTTTTTTGGGTGAAAATTTTTTTGGTCCGAAAATTTTTCGAAGTTTTTTTTGGGTGAAAATTTTTTTGGTCCGAAAATTTTTCGAAGTTTTTTTTTTTGGTCCAAAATTTTTTTGGTTCGAAAATTTTTCGAAGTTTTTTTTGGTCCAAAATTTTTTTGGTTCGAAAATTTTTTGAATTTTTTTTTGGGTGAAAATTTTTTTGGTCCGAAAATTTTTCGAAGTTTTTTTTGGTCCAAAATTTTTTTGGTCCGAAAATTTTTCGAAGTTTTTTTTTGGGTGAAAATTTTTTTGGTCCGAAAATTTTTCGAAGTTTTTTTTGGGTGAAAATTTTTTTGGTACGAAAATTTTTCGAAGTTTTTTTTGGGTGAAAATTTTTTTGGTCCGAAAATTTTTCGAAGTTTTTTTTGGGTCAAAATTTTTTTGGTCCGAAAATTTTTCGAAGTTTTTTTTGGGTGAAATTTTTTTTGGTCCGAAAATTTTTCGAAGTTTTTTTTGGTCCAAAATTTTTTTGGTCCGAAAATTTTTCGAAGTTTTTTTTGGGTGAAAATTTTTTTGGTCCAAAAATTTTTCGAAGTTTTTTTTGGTCCAAAATTTTTTTGGTTCGAAAATTTTTCAAAGTTTTTTTTGGTCCAAAATTTTTTTGGTTCGAAAATTTTTCGAAGTTTTTTTTGGGTGAAAATTTTTTTGGTCCGAAAATTTTTCGAAGTTTTTTTTGGTCCAAAATTTTTTTGGTTCGAAAATTTTTCGAAGTTTTTTTTTGGGTGAAAATTTTTTTGGTCCGAAAATTTTTCGAAGTTTTTTTTGGGTGAAAATTTTTTTGGTCCGAAAATTTTTCGAAGTTTTTTTTGGTCCAAAATTTTTTTGGTCCGAAAATTTTTCGAAGTTTTTCTTGGTCCAAAATTTTTTTGGTCCAAAAATTTTTTTGGTCCGAAACTTTTTCGAAGTTTTTTTTGGGTGAAAATTTTTTTGGTCCAAAATTATTTTGGTCCGAAAATTTTTCGAAGTTTTTTTTGGGTGAAAATTTTTTTGGGTGAAAATTTTTTTGGTCCGAAAATTTTTCGAAGTTTTTTTTGGTCCAAAATTTTTTTGGTCCGAAAATTTTTCGAAGTTTTTTTTGGGTTAAAATTTTTTTGGTCCGAAAATTTTTTGAAGTTTTTTTTGGTCCAAAATTTTTTTGGTCCGAAATTTTTTCGAAGTTTTTTTGGGTGAAAATTTTTTTGGGTGAAAATTTTTTTGGTCCGAAAATTTTTCGAAGTTTTTTTTGGTCCAAAATTTTTTTGGTCCAAAAATTTTTTTGGTCCGAAAATTTTTGGAAGTTTTTTTTGGGTGAAAATTTTTTTGGGTGAAAATTTTTTTGGTCCGAAAATTTTTCGAAGTTTTTTTTGGTCCAAAATTTTTTTGGTCCAAAAATTTTTTTGGTCCGAAAATTTTTCGAAGTTTTTTTTGGGTGAAAATTTTTTTGGTCCAAATTTTTTTTGGTCCGAAAATTTTTCGAAGTTTTTTTTGGGTGAAAATTTTTTTGGGTGAAAATTTTTTTGGTCCGAAAATTTTTCGAAGTTTTTTTTGGTCCAAAATTTTTTTGGTCCGAAAATTTTTCGAAGTTTTTTTTGGTGCAAATTTTTTTTGGTCCGAAAATTTTTCGAAGTTTTTTTTGGGTGAATATTTTTTTGGTCAGAAATTTTTTCGAAGTTTCTTTGGGTGAAATGTTTTTTTGGTCCGAAAATTTTTCCAATTTTTTTTTTCGTCCAAAATTTTTTTGGTCCGAAAATTTTTCGAAGTTTTTTTGTGTGAAAATTTTTTTGGTCCGAAAATTTTTCGAAGGTTGTTTTGGGTGAAAATTTTTTTGGTCCGAAAATTTTTCGAAGTTTTTTTTGGTCCAAAATTTTTTTGGTCCGAAAATTTTTCGAAGTTTTTTTTGGGTGAAAATTTTTTTGGTCCGAAAATTTTTCGAAGTTTTTTTTTTTGGTCCAAAATTTTTTTTGTTCGAAAATTTTTCGAAGTTTTTTTTGGTCCAAAATTTTTTTGGTTCGAAAATTTTTCGAAGTTTTTTTTGGGTGAAAATTTTTTTGGTCCGAAAATTTTTCGAAGTTTTTTTTGGTCCAAAATTTTTTTGGTCCGAAAATTTTTCGAAGTTTTTTTTGGTCCAAAATTTTTTTGGTCCGAAAATTTTTCGAAGTTTTTTTTGGGTGAATATTTTTTTGGTCCGAAAATTTTTCGAAGTTTTTTTGGGTGAAATTTTTTTTGGTCCGAAAATTTTTCGAAGTTTTTTTTGATCCAAAATTTTTTTGGTCCGAAATTTTTTCGAAGTTTTTTTGGTGAAATTTTTTTGGTCCGAAAATTTTTCGAAGTTTTTTTTGGGTGAAAATTTTTTTGGTCCGAAAATTTTTCGAAGTTTTTTTTGGGTTAAAATTTTTTTGGTCCGAAAATTTTTTGAAGTTTTTTTTGGTCCAAAATTTTTTTGGTCCGAAATTTTTTCGAAGTTTTTTTGGGTGAAAATTTTTTTGGGTGAAAATTTTTTTGGTCCGAAAATTTTTCGAAGTTTTTTTTGGTCCAAAATTTTTTTGGTCCAAAAATTTTTTTGGTCCGAAAATTTTTGGAAGTTTTTTTTGGGTGAAAATTTTTTTGGGTGAAAATTTTTTTGGTCCGAAAATTTTTCGAAGTTTTTTTTGGTCCAAAATTTTTTTGGTCCAAAAATTTTTTTGGTCCGAAAATTTTTCGAAGTTTTTTTTGGGTGAAAATTTTTTTGGTCCAAATTTTTTTTGGTCCGAAAATTTTTCGAAGTTTTTTTTGGGTGAAAATTTTTTTGGGTGAAAATTTTTTTGGTCCGAAAATTTTTCGAAGTTTTTTTTGGTCCAAAATTTTTTTGGTCCGAAAATTTTTCGAAGTTTTTTTTGGTGCAAATTTTTTTTGGTCCGAAAATTTTTCGAAGTTTTTTTTGGGTGAATATTTTTTTGGTCAGAAATTTTTTCGAAGTTTCTTTGGGTGAAATGTTTTTTTGGTCCGAAAATTTTTCCAATTTTTTTTTTCGTCCAAAATTTTTTTGGTCCGAAAATTTTTCGAAGTTTTTTTGTGTGAAAATTTTTTTGGTCCGAAAATTTTTCGAAGGTTGTTTTGGGTGAAAATTTTTTTGGTCCGAAAATTTTTCGAAGTTTTTTTTGGTCCAAAATTTTTTTGGTCCGAAAATTTTTCGAAGTTTTTTTTGGGTGAAAATTTTTTTGGTCCGAAAATTTTTCGAAGTTTTTTTTTTTGGTCCAAAATTTTTTTTGTTCGAAAATTTTTCGAAGTTTTTTTTGGTCCAAAATTTTTTTGGTTCGAAAATTTTTCGAAGTTTTTTTTGGGTGAAAATTTTTTTGGTCCGAAAATTTTTCGAAGTTTTTTTTGGTCCAAAATTTTTTTGGTCCGAAAATTTTTCGAAGTTTTTTTTGGTCCAAAATTTTTTTGGTCCGAAAATTTTTCGAAGTTTTTTTTGGGTGAATATTTTTTTGGTCCGAAAATTTTTCGAAGTTTTTTTGGGTGAAATTTTTTTTGGTCCGAAAATTTTTCGAAGTTTTTTTTGATCCAAAATTTTTTTGGTCCGAAATTTTTTCGAAGTTTTTTTGGTGAAATTTTTTTGGTCCGAAAATTTTTCGAAGTTTTTTTTGGGTGAAAATTTTTTTGGTCCGAAAATTTTTCGAAGTTTTTTTTGGGTGAAAATTTTTTTGGTCCGAAAATTTTTCGAAGTTTTTTTTAGGTGAAAATTTTTTTGGTCCGAAAATTTTTCGAAGTTTTTTTTGGGTGAAAATTTTTTTGGTCCGAAAATTTTTCGAAGTTTTTTTTGGTCTAAAATTTTTTTTGTTCGAAAATTTTTCGAAGTTTTTTTTGGTCCAAAATTTTTTTGGTTCGAAAATTTTTCGAAGTTTTTTTTGGGTGAAAATTTTTTTGGTCCGAAAATTTTTCGAAGTTTTTTTTGGTCCAAAATTTTTTTGGTCCGAAAATTTTTCGAAGTTTTTTTTGGTCCAAAATTTTTTTGGTCCGAAAATTTTTCGAAGTTTTTTTTGGGTGAATATTTTTTTGGTCCGAAAATTTTTCGAAGTTTTTTTGGGTGAAATTTTTTTTGGTCCGAAAATTTTTCGAAGTTTTTTTTGATCCAAAATTTTTTTGGTCCGAAATTTTTTCGAAGTTTTTTTGGTGAAATTTTTTTGGTCCGAAAATTTTTCGAAGTTTTTTTTGGGTGAAAATTTTTTTGGTCCGAAAATTTTTCGAAGTTTTTTTTGGGTGAAAATTTTTTTGGTCCGAAAATTTTTCGAAGTTTTTTTTAGGTGAAAATTTTTTTGGTCCGAAAATTTTTCGAAGTTTTTTTTGGGTGAAAATTTTTTTGGTCCGAAAATTTTTCGAAGTTTTTTTTGGTCCAACATTTTTTTGGTCCGAAAATTTTTCGAAATTTTTTTTGGGTGAAAATTTTTTTGGTCCGAAAATTTTTCGAAGTTTTTTTTGGTCCAACATTTTTTTGGTCCGAAAATTTTTCGAAGTTTTTTTTGGGTGAAAATTTTTTTGGTCCGAAAATTTTTCGAAGTTTTTTTTGGTCCAACATTTTTTTGGTCCGAAAATTTTTCGAAGTTTTTTTTGGGTGAAAATTTTTTTGGTCCGAAAATTTTTCGAAGTTTTTTTTGGTTCGAAAATTTTTCGAAGTTTTTTTTGGTCCAAAATTTTTTTGGTTCGAAAATTTTTCGAAGTTTTTTTTGGGTGAAAATTTTTTTGGTCCGAAAATTTTTCGAAGTTTTTTTTGGGTGAAAATTTTTTTGGTCCGAAAATTTTTCGAAGTTTTTTTTGGTCCAAAATTTTTTTGGTCCGAAAATTTTTCGAAGTTTTTTTTTGGGTGAAAATTTTTTTGGTCCGAAAATTTTTCGAAGTTTTTTTTGGGTGAAAATTTTTTTGGTCCGAAAATTTTTCGAAGTTTTTTTTGGGTGAAAATTTTTTTGGTCCGAAAATTTTTCGAAGTTTTTTTTGGTCCAAAATTTTTTTGGTCCGAATATTTTTCGAAGTTTTTTTGGGTGAAAATTTTTTTGGTCCAAAATTTTTTCGAAGTTTTTTTTGGGTGAAAATTTTCTTGGTCTGAAAATTTTTCGAAGTTTTTTTTGGGTGAAAATTTTTTTGGTCCGAAAATTTTTCGAAGTTTTTTTTGGTCCAAAATTTTTTTGGTCCGAATATTTTTCGAAGTTTTTTTGGGTGAAAATTTTTTTGGTCCGAAAATTTTTTTGGTCCGAAAATTTTTCGAAGTTTTTTTTGGGTGAAAATTTTTTTGGTCCGAAATTTTTTCGAAGTTTTTTTTGGGTCAAAATTTTTTTGGTTCGAAAATTTTTCGAAGTTTTTTTTGGGTCAAAATTTTTTATGGTCCGAAAATTTTTAGAAGTTTTTTTTGGTCCAAAATTTTTTTGGTCCGAAAATTTTTCGAAGTTTTTTTTTGGGTGAAAATTTTTTTGGTCCGAAAATTTTTCGAAGTTTTTTTTGGGTGAAAATGTTTTTGGTCCGAAAATTTTTCGAAATTTTTTTTGGTCCAAAATTTTTTTGGTCCGAAAATTTTTCGAAGTTTTTTTTGGTCCAAAATTTTTTTGGTCCGAAAATTTTTCGAAGTTTTTTTTGGGTGAAAATGTTTTTGGTCCGAAAATTTTTCGAAATTTTTTTTGGTCCAAAATTTTTTTGGTCCGAAAATTTTTCGAAGTTTTTTTTGGTCCAAAATTTTTTTGGTCCGAAAATTTTTCGAAGTTTTTTTTAGGTGAAAATTTTTTTGGTCCGAAAATTTTTCGAAGTTTTTTTTGGGTGAAAATTTTTTTGGTCCGAAAATTTTTAGAAGTTTTTTTTGGTCCAAAATTTTTTTGGTCCGAAAATTTTTCGAAGTTTTTTTGGTCCAAAATTTTTTTGGTTTGAAAATTTTTCGAAGTTTTTTTTGGGTGAAAATTGTTTTGGTCCGAAAATTTTTCGAAGTTTTTTTTTGGTCCAAAATTTTTTTGGTCCGAAAATTTTTCGAAGTTTTTTTTTGGGTGAAAATTTTTTTGGTCCGAAAATTTTTCGAAGTTTTTTTTGGGTGAAAATTTTTTTGGTCCGAAAATTTTTAGAAGTTTTTTTTGGTCCAAAATTTTTTTGGTCCGAAAATTTTTCGAAGTTTTTTTTTTTGGTCCAAAATTTTTTTGGTTCGAAAATTTTTCGAAGTTTTTTTTTGGTCCAAAATTTTTTTGGTTCGAAAATTTTTCGAAGTTTTTTTTGGGTGAAAATTTTTTTGGTCCGAAAATTTTTCGAAGTTTTTTTTGGTCCAAAATTTTTTTGGTCCGAAATTTTTTCGAAGTTTTTTTGGGTGAAAATGTTTTTGGTCCGAAAATTTTTCGAAGTCTTTTTTGTGTGAAAATTTTTTGGGTCCGAAAATTTTTCGAAGTTTTTTTTTGGGTGAAAATTTTTTTGGTCCGAAAATTTTTCGAAGTTTTTTTTGTCAGAAATTTTTTGGGTCCGAAAATTTTTCGAAGTTTTTTTGGGTGAAAATTTTTTTGGTCCGAAAATTTTTTTGGTCCGAAAATTTTTCGAAGTTTTTTTTGGGTGAAAATTTTTTTGGTCCGAAATTTTTTCGAAGTTTTTTTGGGTGAAAATTTTTTTGGTCCGAAAATTTTTCGAAGTTTTTTTTGGGTGAAAATATTTTTGGTCCAAAATTTTTTCGAAGTTTTTTTTGGGTGAAAATTTTCTTGGTCTGAAAATTTTTCGAAGTTTTTTTTGGGTGAAAATTTTTTTGGTCCGAAAATTTTTCGAAGTTTTTTTTAGGTGAAAATTTTTTTGGTCCGAAAATTTTTCGAAGTTTTTTTTGGGTGAAAATTTTTTTGGTCCGAAAATTTTTTTGGTCCGAAAATTTTTCGAAGTTTTTTTTGGGTGAAAATTTTTTTGGTCCGAAAATTTTTCGAAGTTTTTTTTGGTCCAAAATTTTTTTGGTCCGAATATTTTTCGAAGTTTTTTTGGGTGAAAATTTTTTTGGTCCAAAATTTTTTCGAAGTTTTTTTTGGGTGAAAATTTTCTTGGTCTGAAAATTTTTCGAAGTTTTTTTTGGGTGAAAATTTTTTTGGTCCGAAAATTTTTCGAAGTTTTTTTTGGTCCAAAATTTTTTTGGTCCGAATATTTTTCGAAGTTTTTTTGGGTGAAAATTTTTTTGGTCCGAAAATTTTTTTGGTCCGAAAATTTTTCGAAGTTTTTTTTGGGTGAAAATTTTTTTGGTCCGAAATTTTTTCGAAGTTTTTTTTGGGTCAAAATTTTTTTGGTTCGAAAATTTTTCGAAGTTTTTTTTGGGTCAAAATTTTTTTTTTGTCCGAAAATTTTTAGAAGTTTTTTTTGGTCCAAAATTTTTTTGGTCCGAAAATTTTTCGAAGTTTTTTTTTGGGTGAAAATTTTTTTGGTCCGAAAATTTTTCGAAGTTTTTTTTGGGTGAAAATGTTTTTGGTCCGAAAATTTTTCGAAATTTTTTTTGGTCCAAAATTTTTTTGGTCCGAAAATTTTTCGAAGTTTTTTTTGGGTGAAAATGTTTTTGGTCCGAAAATTTTTCGAAGTTTTTTTTGGGTGAAAATGTTTTTGGTCCGAAAATTTTTCGAAATTTTTTTTGGTCCAAAATTTTTTTGGTCCGAAAATTTTTCGAAGTTTTTTTTGGGTGAAAATGTTTTTGGTCCGAAAATTTTTCGAAATTTTTTTTGGTCCAAAATTTTTTTGGTCCGAAAATTTTTCGAAGTTTTTTTTGGTCCAAAATTTTTTTGGTCCGAAAATTTTTCGAAGTTTTTTTTAGGTGAAAATTTTTTTGGTCCGAAAATTTTTCGAAGTTTTTTTTGGGTGAAAATTTTTTTGGTCCGAAAATTTTTAGAAGTTTTTTTTGGTCCAAAATTTTTTTGGTCCGAAAATTTTTCGAAGTTTTTTTGGTCCAAAATTTTTTTGGTTTGAAAATTTTTCGAAGTTTTTTTTGGGTGAAAATTGTTTTGGTCCGAAAATTTTTCGAAGTTTTTTTTGGTCCAAAATTTTTTTGGTCCGAAAATTTTTCGAAGTTTTTTTTTGGGTGAAAATTTTTTTGGTCCGAAAATTTTTCGAAGTTTTTTTTGGGTGAAAATTTTTTTGGTCCGAAAATTTTTCGAAGTTTTTTTTTTGGGTCCAAAATTTTTTTGGTTCGAAAATTTTTCGAAGTTTTTTTTGGTCCAAAATTTTTTTGGTCCGAAAATTTTTCGAAGTTTTTTTTGTCAGAAATTTTTTGGGTCCGAAAATTTTTCGAAGTTTTTTTGGGTGAAAATTTTTATGGTCCGAAAATTTTTTTGGTCCGAAAATTTTTCGAAGTTTTTTTTGGGTGAAAATTTTTTTGGTCCGAAAATTTTTCGAAGTTTTTTTTGGTCCAAAATTTTTTTGGTCCGAATATTTTTCGAAGTTTTTTTGGGTGAAAATTTTTTTGGTCCGAAAATTTTTTTGGTCCGAAAATTTTTCGAAGTTTTTTTTGGGTGAAAATTTTTTTGGTCCGAAATTTTTTCGAAGTTTTTTTTGGGTCAAAATTTTTTTGGTTCGAAAATTTTTCGAAGTTTTTTTTGGGTCAAAATTTTTTATGGTCCGAAAATTTTTAGAAGTTTTTTTTGGTCCAAAATTTTTTTGGTCCGAAAATTTTTCGAAGTTTTTTTTTGGGTGAAAATTTTTTTGGTCCGAAAATTTTTCGAAGTTTTTTTTGGGTGAAAATGTTTTTGGTCCGAAAATTTTTCGAAATTTTTTTTGGTCCAAAATTTTTTTGGTCCGAAAATTTTTCGAAGTTTTTTTTGGTCCAAAATTTTTTTGGTCCGAAAATTTTTCGAAGTTTTTTTTGGGTGAAAATGTTTTTGGTCCGAAAATTTTTCGAAATTTTTTTTGGTCCAAAATTTTTTTGGTCCGAAAATTTTTCGAAGTTTTTTTTGGTCCAAAATTTTTTTGGTCCGAAAATTTTTCGAAGTTTTTTTTAGGTGAAAATTTTTTTGGTCCGAAAATTTTTCGAAGTTTTTTTTGGGTGAAAATTTTTTTGGTCCGAAAATTTTTAGAAGTTTTTTTTGGTCCAAAATTTTTTTGGTCCGAAAATTTTTCGAAGTTTTTTTGGTCCAAAATTTTTTTGGTTTGAAAATTTTTCGAAGTTTTTTTTGGGTGAAAATTGTTTTGGTCCGAAAATTTTTCGAAGTTTTTTTTTGGTCCAAAATTTTTTTGGTCCGAAAATTTTTCGAAGTTTTTTTTTGGGTGAAAATTTTTTTGGTCCGAAAATTTTTCGAAGTTTTTTTTGGGTGAAAATTTTTTTGGTCCGAAAATTTTTAGAAGTTTTTTTTGGTCCAAAATTTTTTTGGTCCGAAAATTTTTCGAAGTTTTTTTTTTTGGTCCAAAATTTTTTTGGTTCGAAAATTTTTCGAAGTTTTTTTTTGGTCCAAAATTTTTTTGGTTCGAAAATTTTTCGAAGTTTTTTTTGGGTGAAAATTTTTTTGGTCCGAAAATTTTTCGAAGTTTTTTTTGGTCCAAAATTTTTTTGGTCCGAAATTTTTTCGAAGTTTTTTTGGGTGAAAATGTTTTTGGTTCCGAAAATTTTTCGAAGTCTTTTTTGTGTGAAAATTTTTTGGGTCCGAAAATTTTTCGAAGTTTTTTTTTGGGTGAAAATTTTTTTGGTCCGAAAATTTTTCGAAGTTTTTTTTGTCAGAAATTTTTTGGGTCCGAAAATTTTTCGAAGTTTTTTTGGGTGAAAATTTTTTTGGTCCGAAAATTTTTTTGGTCCGAAAATTTTTCGAAGTTTTTTTTGGGTGAAAATTTTTTTGGTCCGAAATTTTTTCGAAGTTTTTTTGGGTGAAAATTTTTTTGGTCCGAAAATTTTTCGAAGTTTTTTTTGGGTGAAAATATTTTTGGTCCAAAATTTTTTCGAAGTTTTTTTTGGGTGAAAATTTTCTTGGTCTGAAAATTTTTCGAAGTTTTTTTTGGGTGAAAATTTTTTTGGTCCGAAAATTTTTTTGGTCCGAAAATTTTTCGAAGTTTTTTTTGGGTGAAAATTTTTTTGGTCCGAAAATTTTTCGAAGTTTTTTTTGGTCCAAAATTTTTTTGGTCCGAATATTTTTCGAAGTTTTTTTGGGTGAAAATTTTTTTGGTCCAAAATTTTTTCGAAGTTTTTTTTGGGTGAAAATTTTCTTGGTCTGAAAATTTTTCGAAGTTTTTTTTGGGTGAAAATTTTTTTGGTCCGAAAATTTTTTTGGTCCGAAAATTTTTCGAAGTTTTTTTTGGGTGAAAATTTTTTTGGTCCGAAAATTTTTCGAAGTTTTTTTTGGTCCAAAATTTTTTTGGTCCGAATATTTTTCGAAGTTTTTTTGGGTGAAAATTTTTTTGGTCCGAAAATTTTTTTGGTCCGAAAATTTTTCGAAGTTTTTTTTGGGTGAAAATTTTTTTGGTCCGAAATTTTTTCGAAGTTTTTTTTGGGTCAAAATTTTTTTGGTTCGAAAATTTTTCGAAGTTTTTTTTGGGTCAAAATTTTTTTTTTGTCCGAAAATTTTTAGAAGTTTTTTTTGGTCCAAAATTTTTTTGGTCCGAAAATTTTTCGAAGTTTTTTTTTGGGTGAAAATTTTTTTGGTCCGAAAATTTTTCGAAGTTTTTTTTGGGTGAAAATGTTTTTGGTCCGAAAATTTTTCGAAATTTTTTTTGGTCCAAAATTTTTTTGGTCCGAAAATTTTTCGAAGTTTTTTTTGGGTGAAAATGTTTTTGGTCCGAAAATTTTTCGAAGTTTTTTTTGGGTGAAAATGTTTTTGGTCCGAAAATTTTTCGAAATTTTTTTTGGTCCAAAATTTTTTTGGTCCGAAAATTTTTCGAAGTTTTTTTTGGGTGAAAATGTTTTTGGTCCGAAAATTTTTCGAAATTTTTTTTGGTCCAAAATTTTTTTGGTCCGAAAATTTTTCGAAGTTTTTTTTGGTCCAAAATTTTTTTGGTCCGAAAATTTTTCGAAGTTTTTTTTAGGTGAAAATTTTTTTGGTCCGAAAATTTTTCGAAGTTTTTTTTGGGTGAAAATTTTTTTGGTCCGAAAATTTTTAGAAGTTTTTTTTGGTCCAAAATTTTTTTGGTCCGAAAATTTTTCGAAGTTTTTTTGGTCCAAAATTTTTTTGGTTTGAAAATTTTTCGAAGTTTTTTTTGGGTGAAAATTGTTTTGGTCCGAAAATTTTTCGAAGTTTTTTTTGGTCCAAAATTTTTTTGGTCCGAAAATTTTTCGAAGTTTTTTTTTGGGTGAAAATTTTTTTGGTCCGAAAATTTTTCGAAGTTTTTTTTGGGTGAAAATTTTTTTGGTCCGAAAATTTTTCGAAGTTTTTTTTTTGGGTCCAAAATTTTTTTGGTTCGAAAATTTTTCGAAGTTTTTTTTGGTCCAAAATTTTTTTGGTCCGAAAATTTTTCGAAGTTTTTTTTGTCAGAAATTTTTTGGGTCCGAAAATTTTTCGAAGTTTTTTTGGGTGAAAATTTTTATGGTCCGAAAATTTTTTTGGTCCGAAAATTTTTCGAAGTTTTTTTTGGGTGAAAATTTTTTTGGTCCGAAATTTTTTCGAAGTTTTTTTGGGTGAAAATTTTTTTGGTCCGAAAATTTTTCGAAGTTTTTTTTGGGTGAAAATATTTTTGGTCCAAAATTTTTTCGAAGTTTTTTTTGGGTGAAAATTTTCTTGGTCTGAAAATTTTTCGAAGTTTTTTTTGGGTGAAAATTTTTTTGGTCCGAAAATTTTTTTGGTCCGAAAATTTTTCGAAGTTTTTTTTGGGTGAAAATTTTTTTGGTCCGAAAATTTTTCGAAGTTTTTTTTGGTCCAAAATTTTTTTGGTCCGAATATTTTTCGAAGTTTTTTTGGGTGAAAATTTTTTTGGTCCAAAATTTTTTCGAAGTTTTTTTTGGGTGAAAATTTTCTTGGTCTGAAAATTTTTCGAAGTTTTTTTTGGGTGAAAATTTTTTTGGTCCGAAAATTTTTCGAAGTTTTTTTTGGTCCAAAATTTTTTTGGTCCGAATATTTTTCGAAGTTTTTTTGGGTGAAAATTTTTTTGGTCCGAAAATTTTTTTGGTCCGAAAATTTTTCGAAGTTTTTTTTGGGTGAAAATTTTTTTGGTCCGAAATTTTTTCGAAGTTTTTTTTGGGTCAAAATTTTTTTGGTTCGAAAATTTTTCGAAGTTTTTTTTGGGTCAAAATTTTTTTTGGTCCGAAAATTTTTAGAAGTTTTTTTTGGTCCAAAATTTTTTTGGTCCGAAAATTTTTCGAAGTTTTTTTTTGGGTGAAAATTTTTTTGGCCCGAAAATTTTTCGAAGTTTTTTTTGGGTGAAAATGTTTTTGGTCCGAAAATTTTTCGAAATTTTTTTTGGTCCAAAATTTTTTTGGTCCGAAAATTTTTCGAAGTTTTTTTTGGTCCAAAATTGTTTTGGTCCGAAAATTTTTCGAAGTTTTTTTTGGGTGAAAATGTTTTTGGTCCGAAAATTTTTCGAAATTTTTTTTGGTCCAAAATTTTTTTGGTCCGAAAATTTTTCGAAGTTTTTTTTGGTCCAAAATTTTTTGGTCCGAAAATTTTTCGAAGTTTTTTTTAGGTGAAAATTTTTTTGGTCCGAAAATTTTTCGAAGTTTTTTTTGGGTGAAAATTTTTTTGGTCCGAAAATTTTTAGAAGTTTTTTTTGGTCCAAAATTTTTTTGGTCCGAAAATTTTTCGAAGTTTTTTTGGTCCAAAATTTTTTTGGTTTGAAAATTTTTCGAAGTTTTTTTTGGGTGAAAATTGTTTTGGTCCGAAAATTTTTCGAAGTTTTTTTTTGGTCCAAAATTTTTTTGGTCCGAAAATTTTTCGAAGTTTTTTTTTGGGTGAAAATTTTTTTGGTCCGAAAATTTTTCGAAGTTTTTTTTGGGTGAAAATTTTTTTGGTCCGAAAATTTTTCGAAGTTTTTTTTTTTGGTCCAAAATTTTTTTGGTTCGAAAATTTTTCGAAGTTTTTTTTGGTCCAAAATTTTTTTGGTTCGAAAATTTTTCGAATTTTTTTTTGGGTGAAAATTTTTTTGGTCCGAAAATTTTTCAAAGTTTTTTTTGGGTGAAAATTTTTTTGGTACGAAAATTTTTCGAAGTTTTTTTTGGGTGAAAATTTTTTTGGTCCGAAAATTTTTCGAAGTTTTTTTTGGGTCAAAATTTTTTTGGTCCGAAAATTTTTCGAAGTTTTTTTTGGGTGAAATTTTTTTTGGTCCGAAAATTTTTCGAAGTTTTTTTTGGTCCAAAATTTTTTTGGTCCGAAAATTTTTCGAAGTTTTTTTTGGGTGAAAATTTTTTTGGTCCAAAAATTTTTCGAAGTTTTTTTTGGTCCAAAATTTTTTTGGTTCGAAAATTTTTCGAAGTTTTTTTTGGTCCAAAATTTTTTTGGTTCGAAAATTTTTCGAAGTTTTTTTTGGGTGAAAATTTTTTTGGTCCGAAAATTTTTCGAAGTTTTTTTTGGTCCAAAATTTTTTTGGTTCGAAAATTTTTCGAAGTTTTTTTTTGGGTGAAAATTTTTTTGGTCCGAAAATTTTTCGAAGTTTTTTTTGGGTGAAAATTTTTTTGGTCCGAAAATTTTTCGAAGTTTTTTTTGGTCCAAAATTTTTTTGGTCCGAAAATTTTTCGAAGTTTTTCTTGGTCCAAAATTTTTTTGGTCCAAAAATTTTTTTGGTCCGAAACTTTTTCGAAGTTTTTTTTGGGTGAAAATTTTTTTGGTCCAAAATTATTTTGGTCCGAAAATTTTTCGAAGTTTTTTTTGGGTGAAAATTTTTTTGGGTGAAAATTTTTTTGGTCCGAAAATTTTTCGAAGTTTTTTTTGGTCCAAAATTTTTTTGGTCCGAAAATTTTTCGAAGTTTTTTTTGGGTTAAAATTTTTTTGGTCCGAAAATTTTTCGAAGTTTTTTTTGGTCCAAAATTTTTTTGGTCCGAAATTTTTTCGAAGTTTTTTTGGGTGAAAATTTTTTTGGGTGAAAATTTTTTTGGTCCGAAAATTTTTCGAAGTTTTTTTTGGTCCAAAATTTTTTTGGTCCAAAAATTTTTTTGGTCCGAAAATTTTTGGAAGTTTTTTTTGGGTGAAAATTTTTTTGGGTGAAAATTTTTTTGGTCCGAAAATTTTTCGAAGTTTTTTTTGGTCCAAAATTTTTTTGGTCCAAAAATTTTTTTGGTCCGAAAATTTTTCGAAGTTTTTTTTGGGTGAAAATTTTTTTGGTCCAAATTTTTTTTGGTCCGAAAATTTTTCGAAGTTTTTTTTGGGTGAAAATTTTTTTGGGTGAAAATTTTTTTGGTCCGAAAATTTTTCGAAGTTTTTTTTGGTCCAAAATTTTTTTGGTCCGAAAATTTTTCGAAGTTTTTTTTGGTGCAAATTTTTTTTGGTCCGAAAATTTTTCGAAGTTTTTTTTGGGTGAATATTTTTTTGGTCAGAAATTTTTTCGAAGTTTCTTTGGGTGAAATGTTTTTTTGGTCCGAAAATTTTTCGAAGTTTTTTTTGGTCCAAAATTTTTTTGGTCCGAAAATTTTTCGAAGTTTTTTTGTGTGAAAATTTTTTTGGTCCGAAAATTTTTCGAAGGTTGTTTTGGGTGAAAATTTTTTTGGTCCGAAAATTTTTCGAAGTTTTTTTTGGTCCAAAATTTTTTTGGTCCAAAAATTTTTTTGGTCCGAAAATTTTTGGAAGTTTTTTTTGGGTGAAAATTTTTTTGGGTGAAAATTTTTTTGGTCCGAAAATTTTTCGAAGTTTTTTTTGGTCCAAAATTTTTTTGGTCCAAAAATTTTTTTGGTCCGAAAATTTTTCGAAGTTTTTTTTGGGTGAAAATTTTTTTGGTCCAAATTTTTTTTGGTCCGAAAATTTTTCGAAGTTTTTTTTGGGTGAAAATTTTTTTGGGTGAAAATTTTTTTGGTCCGAAAATTTTTCGAAGTTTTTTTTGGTCCAAAATTTTTTTGGTCCGAAAATTTTTCGAAGTTTTTTTTGGTGCAAATTTTTTTTGGTCCGAAAATTTTTCGAAGTTTTTTTTGGGTGAATATTTTTTTGGTCAGAAATTTTTTCGAAGTTTCTTTGGGTGAAATGTTTTTTTGGTCCGAAAATTTTTCGAAGTTTTTTTTGGTCCAAAATTTTTTTGGTCCGAAAATTTTTCGAAGTTTTTTTGTGTGAAAATTTTTTTGGTCCGAAAATTTTTCGAAGGTTGTTTTGGGTGAAAATTTTTTTGGTCCGAAAATTTTTCGAAGTTTTTTTTGGTCCAAAATTTTTTTGGTCCGAAAATTTTTCGAAGTTTTTTTTGGGTGAAAATTTTTTTGGTCCGAAAATTTTTCGAAGTTTTTTTTTTTGGTCCAAAATTTTTTTTGTTCGAAAATTTTTCGAAGTTTTTTTTGGTCCAAAATTTTTTTGGTTCGAAAATTTTTCGAAGTTTTTTTTGGGTGAAAATTTTTTTGGTCCGAAAATTTTTCGAAGTTTTTTTTGGTCCAAAATTTTTTTGGTCCGAAAATTTTTCGAAGTTTTTTTTGGTCCAAAATTTTTTTGGTCCGAAAATTTTTCGAAGTTTTTTTTGGGTGAATATTTTTTTGGTCCGAAAATTTTTCGAAGTTTTTTTGGGTGAAATTTTTTTTGGTCCGAAAATTTTTCGAAGTTTTTTTTGATCCAAAATTTTTTTGGTCCGAAATTTTTTCGAAGTTTTTTTGGTGAAATTTTTTTGGTCCGAAAATTTTTCGAAGTTTTTTTTGGGTGAAAATTTTTTTGGTCCGAAAATTTTTCGAAGTTTTTTTTGGGTGAAAATTTTTTTGGTCCGAAAATTTTTCGAAGTTTTTTTTAGGTGAAAATTTTTTTGGTCCGAAAATTTTTCGAAGTTTTTTTTGGGTGAAAATTTTTTTGGTCCGAAAATTTTTCGAAGTTTTTTTTGGTCCAACATTTTTTTGGTCCGAAAATTTTTCGAAATTTTTTTTGGGTGAAAATTTTTTTGGTCCGAAAATTTTTCGAAGTTTTTTTTGGTCCAACATTTTTTTGGTCCGAAAATTTTTTGAAGTTTTTTTTGGGTGAAAATTTTTTTGGTCCGAAAATTTTTCGAAGTTTTTTTTGGGTGAAAATTTTTTTGGTCCGAAAATTTTTCGAAGTTTTTTTTAGGTGAAAATTTTTTTGGTCCGAAAATTTTTCGAAGTTTTTTTTGGGTGAAAATTTTTTTGGTCCGAAAATTTTTCGAAGTTTTTTTTGGTCCAACATTTTTTTGGTCCGAAAATTTTTCGAAATTTTTTTTGGGTGAAAATTTTTTTGGTCCGAAAATTTTTCGAAGTTTTTTTTGGTCCAACATTTTTTTGGTCCGAAAATTTTTCGAAGTTTTTTTTGGGTGAAAATTTTTTTGGTCCGAAAATTTTTCGAAGTTTTTTTTGGTCCAACATTTTTTTGGTCCGAAAATTTTTCGAAGTTTTTTTTGGGTGAAAATTTTTTTGGTCCGAAAATTTTTCGAAGTTTTTTTTGGTTCGAAAATTTTTCGAAGTTTTTTTTGGTCCAAAATTTTTTTGGTTCGAAAATTTTTCGAAGTTTTTTTTGGGTGAAAATTTTTTTGGTCCGAAAATTTTTCGAAGTTTTTTTTGGGTGAAAATTTTTTTGGTCCGAAAATTTTTCGAAGTTTTTTTTGGTCCAAAATTTTTTTGGTCCGAAAATTTTTCGAAGTTTTTTTTTGGGTGAAAATTTTTTTGGTCCGAAAATTTTTCGAAGTTTTTTTTGGGTGAAAATTTTTTTGGTCCGAAAATTTTTCGAAGTTTTTTTTGGGTGAAAATTTTTTTGGTCCGAAAATTTTTCGAAGTTTTTTTTGGTCAAAAATTTTTTTGGTCCGAAATTTTTTCGAAGTTTTTTTGTGTGAAAATTTTTTGGGTCCGAAAATTTTTCGAAGTTTTTTTTTGGGTGAAAAATTTTTTGGTCCGAAAATTTTTCGAAGTTTTTTTTGTCAGAAATTTTTTGGGTCCGAAAATTTTTCGAAGTTTTTTTGGGTGAAAATTTTTTTGGTCCGAAAATTTTTTTGGTCCGAAAATTTTTCGAAGTTTTTTTTGGGTGAAAATATTTTTGGTCCAAAATTTTTTCGAAGTTTTTTTTGGGTGAAAATTTTCTTGGTCTGAAAATTTTTCGAAGTTTTTTTTGGGTGAAAATTTTTTTGGTCCGAAAATTTTTTTGGTCCGAAAATTTTTCGAAGTTTTTTTTGGGTGAAAATTTTTTTGGTCCGAAAATTTTTCGAAGTTTTTTTTGGTCCAAAATTTTTTTGGTCCGAATATTTTTCGAAGTTTTTTTGGGTGAAAATTTTTTTGGTCCGAAAATTTTTTTGGTCCGAAAATTTTTCGAAGTTTTTTTTGGGTGAAAATTTTTTTGGTCCGAAATTTTTTCGAAGTTTTTTTGGGTGAAAATTTTTTTGGTCCGAAAATTTTTCGAAGTTTTTTTTGGGTGAAAATATTTTTGGTCCGAAATTTTTTCGAAGTTTTTTGGGTGAAAATTTTTTTCGTCGGAAAATTTTTCGAAGTTTTTTTCGGTCCAAAATTTTTCGAAGTTTTTTTTGGTCCAAAATTTTTTTGGTCCGAAAATTTTTAGAAGTTTTTTTTGGTCCAAAATTTTTTTGGTCTGAAAATTTTTCGAAGTTTTTTTTGGTCCAAAATTTTTTTGGTTCGAAAATTTTTCGAAGTTTTTTTTGGTCCAAAATTTTTTTGGTCCGAAAATTTTTCGAAGTTTTTTTTTGGGTGAAAATTTTTTTGGTCCGAAAATTTTTCGAAGTTTTTTTTGGGTGAAAATTTTTTTGGTCCGAAAATTTTTCGAAGTTTTTTTTGGGTGAAAATTTTTTTGGTCCGAAAATTTTTCGAAGTTTTTTTTGGTCCAAAATTTTTTTGGTCCGAAATTTTTTCGAAGTTTTTTTGGGTGAAAATGTTTTTGGTCCGAAAATTTTTCGAAGTTTTTTTTGTGTGAAAATTTTTTGGGTCCGAAAATTTTTCGAAGTTTTTTTTTGGGTGAAAATTTTTTTGGTCCGAAAATTTTTCGAAGTTTTTTTTGTCAGAAATTTTTTGGGTCCGAAAATTTTTCGAAGTTTTTTTGGGTGAAAATTTTTTTGGTCCGAAAATTTTTTTGGTCCGAAAATTTTTCGAAGTTTTTTTTGGGTGAAAATTTTTTTGGTCCGAAATTTTTTCGAAGTTTTTTTGGGTGAAAATTTTTTTGGTCCGAAAATTTTTCGAAGTTTTTTTTGGGTGAAAATATTTTTGGTCCAAAATTTTTTCGAAGTTTTTTTTGTGTGAAAATTTTCTTGGTCTGAAAATTTTTCGAAGTTTTTTTTGGGTGAAAATTTTTTTGGTCCGAAAATTTTTTTGGTCCGAAAATTTTTCGAAGTTTTTTTTGGGTGAAAATTTTTTTTGGTCCGAAAATTTTTCGAAGTTTTTTTTGGTCCAAAATTTTTTTGGTCCGAATATTTTTCGAAGTTTTTTTGGGTGAAAATTTTTTTGGTCCGAAAATTTTTTTGGTCCGAAAATTTTTCGAAGTTTTTTTTGGGTGAAAATTTTTTTGGTCCGAAATTTTTTCGAAGTTTTTTTGGGTGAAAATTTTTTTGGTCCAAAATTTTTTCGAAGTTTTTTTTGGGTGAAAATTTTCTTGGTCTGAAAATTTTTCGAATTTTTTTTTGGGTGAAAATTTTTTTGGTCCGAAAATTTTTTTGGTCCGAAAATTTTTCGAAGTTTTTTTTGGGTGAAAATTTTTTTGGTCCGAAAATTTTTCGAAGTTTTTTTTGGTCCAAAATTTTTTTGGTCCGAATATTTTTCGAAGTTTTTTTGGGTGAAAATTTTTTTGGTCCGAAAATTTTTTTGGTCCGAAAATTTTTCGAAGTTTTTTTTGGGTGAAAATTTTTTTGGTCCGAAATTTTTTCGAAGTTTTTTTGGGTGAAAATTTTTTTGGTCCGAAAATTTTTCGAAGTTTTTTTTGGGTGAAAATATTTTTGGTCCGAAATTTTTTCGAAGTTTTTTTGGGTGAAAATTTTTTTGGTCCGAAAATTTTTCGAAGTTTTTTTTGGGTGAAAATATTTTTGGTCCGAAATTTTTTCGAAGTTTTTTGGGTGAAAATTTTTTTCGTCGGAAAATTTTTCGAAGTTTTTTTCGGTCCAAAATTTTTCGAAGTTTTTTTTGGTCCAAAATTTTTTTGGTCCGAAAATTTTTAGAAGTTTTTTTTGGTCCAAAATTTTTTGGTCTGAAAATTTTTAGAAGTTTTTTTTGGTCCAAAATTTTTTTGGTTCGAAAATTTTTCGAAGTTTTTTTTGGTCCAAAATTTTTTTGGTCCGAAAATTTTTCGAAGTTTTTTTTTGGGTGAAAATTTTTTTGGTCCGAAAATTTTTCGAAGTTTTTTTTGGGTGAAAATTTTTTTGGTCCGAAAATTTTTCGAAGTTTTTTTTGGGTGAAAATTTTTTTGGTCCGAAAATTTTTCGAAGTTTTTTTTGGTCCAAAATTTTTTTGGTCCGAAAATTTTTCGAAGTTTTTTTGGGTGAAAATGTTTTTGGTCCGAAAATTTTTCGAAGTTTTTTTTGTGTGAAAATTTTTTGGGTCCGAAAATTTTTCGAAGTTTTTTTTTGGGTGAAAATTTTTTTGGTCCGAAAATTTTTCGAAGTTTTTTTTGTCAGAAATTTTTTGGGTCCGAAAATTTTTCGAAGTTTTTTTGGGTGAAAATTTTTTTGGTCCGAAAATTTTTTTGGTCCGAAAATTTTTCGAAGTTTTTTTTGGGTGAAAATTTTTTTGGTCCGAAATTTTTTCGAAGTTTTTTTGGGTGAAAATATTTTTGGTCCAAAATTTTTTCGAAGTTTTTTTTGGGTGAAAATTTTCTTGGTCTGAAAATTTTTCGAAGTTTTTTTTGGGTGAAAATTTTTTTGGTCCGAAAATTTTTTTGGTACAAAAATTTTTCGAAGTTTTTTTTGGGTGAAAATTTTTTTGGTCCGAATATTTTTCGAAGTTTTTTTGGGTGAAAATTTTTTTGGTCCGAAAATTTTTTTGGTCCGAAAATTTTTCGAAGTTTTTTTTGGGTGAAAATTTTTTTGGTCCGAAATTTTTTCGAAGTTTTTTTGGGTGAAAATTGTTTTGGTCCGAAAATTTTTCGAAGTTTTTTTTGGGTGAAAATATTTTTGGTCCGAAATTTTTTCGAAGTTTTTTTGGGTGAAAATTTTTTTGGTCCGAAAATTTTTCGAAGTTTTTTTTGGGTGAAAATATTTTTGGGTCCGAAAATTTTTCGAAGTTTTTTTGGGTGAAAATTTTTTTGGTCCGAAAATTTTTTTGGTCCGAAAATTTTTCGAAGTTTTTTTTGGGTGAAAATATTTTTGGTCCAAAATTTTTTCGAAGTTTTTTTTGGTCCAAAATTTTTTTGGTTCGAAAATTTTTCGAAGTTTTTTTTGGTCCAAAATTTTTTTGGTCCGAAAATTTTTCGAAGTTTTTTTTTGGGTGAAAATTTTTTTGGTCCGAAAATTTTTCGAAGTTTTTTTTGGGTGAAAATTTTTTTGGTCCGAAAATTTTTCGAAGTTTTTTTTGGGTGAAAATGTTTTTGGTCCGAAAATTTTTCGAAGTTTTTTTTGGTCCAAAATTTTTTTGGTCCGAAACTTTTTCGAAGTTTTTTTTGGGTGAAAATTTTTTTGGTCCAAAACTTTTTTTGGTCCGAAAATTTTTCGAAGTTTTTTGTGGGTGAAAATTTTTTTGGGTGAAAATTTTTTTGGTCCGAAAATTTTTCGAAGTTTTTTTTGGTCCAAAATTTTTTTGGTCCGAAAATTTTTCGAAGTTTTTTTTGGTCCAAAATTTTTTTGGTCCGAAAATTTTTCAAAGTTTTTTTTGGGTGAAAATTGTTTTGGTCCGAAAATTTTTCGAAGTTTTTTTTGGTCCAAAATTTTTTTGGTCCGAAAATTTTTCGAAGTTTTTTTTTGGGTGAAAATTTTTTTGGTCCGAAAATTTTTCGAAGTATTTTTTGGGTGAAAACTTTTTTGGTTCGAAAATTTTTCAAAGTTTTTTTTTGGGTGAAAATTTTTTTGGTCCGAAAATTTTTCGAAGTTTTTTTTGGGTGAAAATTTTTTTGGTCCGAAAATTTTTCGAAGTTTTTTTTGGTCCAAAATTTTTTTGGTCCGAAAATTTTTAGAAGTTTTTTTTGGTCCAAAATTTTTTTGGTCCGAAAATTTTTCGAAGTTTTTTTTGTGTGAAAATTTTTTGGGTCCGAAAATTTTTCGAAGTTTTTTTTTGGGTGAAATTTTTTTTGGTCCGAAAATTTTTCGAAGTTTTTTTTGGGTGAAAATTTTTTTGGTCCGAAAATTTTTAGAAGTTTTTTTTGGTCCAAAATTTTTTTGGTCCGAAAATTTTTCGAAGTTTTTTTTGGTCCGAAAATTTTTAGAAGTTTTTTTTGGTCCAAAATTTTTTTGGTCTGAAAATTTTTCGAAGTTTTTTTTGGTCCAAAATTTTTTTGGTCCGAAAATTTTTAGAAGTTTTTTTTGGTCCAAAATTTTTTTGGTCTGAAAATTTTTCGAAGTTTTTTTTGGGTCAAAATTTTTTTTGGTCCGAAAATTTTTAGAAGTTTTTTTTGGTCCAAAATTTTTTTGGTCCGAAAATTTTTCGAAGTTTTTTTTTGGGTGAAAATTTTTTTGGTCCGAAAATTTTTCGAAGTTTTTTTTGGGTGAAAATGTTTTTGGTCCGAAAATTTTTCGAAGTTTTTTTTGGGTGAAAATTTTTTTGGTCCGAAAATTTTTCTAAATTTTTTTTTGTCCAAAATTTTTTGGTCCTAAAATTTTTCGAAGTTTTTTTTGGGTGAAAATTTTTTTGGTCCGAAAATTTTTCGAAGTTTTTTTTGGTCCAAAATTTTTTTGGTCCGAAAATTTTTCGAAGTTTTTTTTGGTCCAAAATTTTTTTGGTCCGAAAATTTTTCGAAGTTTTTTTTGGGTGAAAATTTTTTTGGTCCGAAAATTTTTCGAAGTTTTTTTTGGGTGAAATTTTTTTTGTTCCGAAAATTTTTAGAAGTTTTTTTTGGTCCAAAATTTTTTTGGTCAGAAATTTTTTCGAAGTTTTTTTGGGTGAAAATTGTTTTGGTCCGAAAATTTTTCGAAGTTTTTTTTGGGTGAAAATATTTTTGGTCCGAAATTTTTTCGAAGTTTTTTTGGGTGAAAATTTTTTTGGTCCGAAAATTTTTCGAAGTTTTTTTTGGGTGAAAATATTTTTGGGTCCGAAAATTTTTCGAAGTTTTTTTGGGTGAAAATTTTTTTGGTCCGAAAATTTTTTTGGTCCGAAAATTTTTCGAAGTTTTTTTTGGGTGAAAATATTTTTGGTCCAAAATTTTTTCGAAGTTTTTTTTGGTCCAAAATTTTTTTGGTTCGAAAATTTTTCGAAGTTTTTTTTGGTCCAAAATTTTTTTGGTCCGAAAATTTTTCGAAGTTTTTTTTTGGGTGAAAATTTTTTTGGTCCGAAAATTTTTCGAAGTTTTTTTTGGGTGAAAATTTTTTTGGTCCGAAAATTTTTCGAAGTTTTTTTTGGGTGAAAATGTTTTTGGTCCGAAAATTTTTCGAAGTTTTTTTTGGTCCAAAATTTTTTTGGTCCGAAACTTTTTCGAAGTTTTTTTTGGGTGAAAATTTTTTTGGTCCAAAACTTTTTTTGGTCCGAAAATTTTTCGAAGTTTTTTGTCGGTGAAAATTTTTTTGGGTGAAAATTTTTTTGGTCCGAAAATTTTTCGAAGTTTTTTTTGGTCCAAAATTTTTTTGGTCCGAAAATTTTTCGAAGTTTTTTTTGGTCCAAAATTTTTTTGGTCCGAAAATTTTTCGAAGTTTTTTTTGGGTGAAAATTGTTTTGGTCCGAAAATTTTTCGAAGTTTTTTTTGGTCCAAAATTTTTTTGGTCCGAAAATTTTTCGAAGTTTTTTTTTGGGTGAAAATTTTTTTGGTCCGAAAATTTTTCGAAGTATTTTTTGTGTGAAAACTTTTTTGGTTCGAAAATTTTTCAAAGTTTTTTTTTGGGTGAAAATTTTTTTGGTCCGAAAATTTTTCGAAGTTTTTTTTGGGTGAAAATTTTTTTGGTCCGAAAATTTTTCGAAGTTTTTTTTGGTCCAAAATTTTTTTGGTCCGAAAATTTTTAGAAGTTTTTTTTGGTCCAAAATTTTTTTGGTCCGAAAATTTTTCGAAGTTTTTTTTGTGTGAAAATTTTTTGGGTCCGAAAATTTTTCGAAGTTTTTTTTTGGGTGAAATTTTTTTTGGTCCGAAAATTTTTCGAAGTTTTTTTTGGGTGAAAATTTTTTTGGTCCGAAAATTTTTAGAAGTTTTTTTTGGTCCAAAATTTTTTTGGTCCGAAAATTTTTCGAAGTTTTTTTTGGTCCGAAAATTTTTAGAAGTTTTTTTTGGTCCAAAATTTTTTTGGTCTGAAAATTTTTCGAAGTTTTTTTTGGTCCAAAATTTTTTTGGTCCGAAAATTTTTAGAAGTTTTTTTTGGTCCAAAATTTTTTTGGTCTGAAAATTTTTCGAAGTTTTTTTTGGGTCAAAATTTTTTTTGGTCCGAAAATTTTTAGAAGTTTTTTTTGGTCCAAAATTTTTTTGGTCCGAAAATTTTTCGAAGTTTTTTTTTGGGTGAAAATTTTTTTGGTCCGAAAATTTTTCGAAGTTTTTTTTGGGTGAAAATGTTTTTGGTCCGAAAATTTTTCGAAGTTTTTTTTGGGTGAAAATTTTTTTGGTCCGAAAATTTTTCTAAATTTTTTTTTGTCCAAAATTTTTTGGTCCTAAAATTTTTCGAAGTTTTTTTTGGGTGAAAATTTTTTTGGTCCGAAAATTTTTCGAAGTTTTTTTTGGTCCAAAATTTTTTTGGTCCGAAAATTTTTCGAAGTTTTTTTTGGTCCAAAATTTTTTTGGTCCGAAAATTTTTCGAAGTTTTTTTTGGGTGAAAATTTTTTTGGTCCGAAAATTTTTCGAAGTTTTTTTTGGGTGAAATTTTTTTTGTTCCGAAAATTTTTAGAAGTTTTTTTTGGTCCAAAATTTTTTTGGTCAGAAATTTTTTCGAAGTTTTTTTGGGTGAAATTTTTTTTGTTCCGAAAATTTTTCGAAGTTTTTTTTGGTCCACAATTTTTTTGGTCCAAAATTTTTTCGAAGTTTTTTTTGGGTGAAAATTTTTTTGGTCCGAAAATTTTTCGAAGTTTTTTTTTGGGTGAAAATTTTTTTGGTCCGAAAATTTTTCGAAGTTTTTTTTGGTCCGAAATTTTTTCGAAGTTTTTTTGGTGAAAATTTTTTTGGTCCGAAAATTTTTCGAAGTTTTTTTTGTGTGAAAATTTTTTGGGTCCGAAAATTTTTCGAAGTTTTTTTTTGGGTGAAAATTTTTTTGGTCCGAAAATTTTTCGAAGTTTTTTTTGGGTGAAAATTTTTTTGGGTGAAAATTTTTTTGGTCCGAAAATTTTTCGAAGTTTTTTTTGGGTGAAAATTTTTTTGGTCCGAAAATTTTTCGAAGTTTTTTTTGGTCCAAAATTTTTTTGGTCCGAAAATTTTTCGAAGTTTTTTTTGGGTGAAAATTTTTTTGGGTGAAAAGTTTTTTTGGTCCGAAAATTTTTCGAAGTTTTTTTTGGTCCAAAATTTTTTTGGTCCGAAAATTTTTCGAAGTTTTTTTTGGTCCAAAATTTTTTTGGTCCGAAAATTTTTCGAAGTTTTTTTTGGGTGAAAATTTTTTTGGTCCGAAAATTTTTCGAAGTTTTTTTTGGGTGAAATTTTTTTTGTTCCGAAAATTTTTCGAAGTTTTTTTTGGTCCAAAATTTTTTTGGTCAGAAATTTTTTCGAAGTTTTTTTGGGTGAAATTTTTTTTGTTCCGAAAATTTTTCGAAGTTTTTTTTGGTCCACAATTTTTTTGGTCCAAAATTTTTTCGAAGTTTTTTTGGTGAAAATTTTTTTGGTCCGAAAATTTTTCGAAGTTTTTTTTGTGTGAAAATTTTTTTGGTCCGAAAATTTTTCGAAGTTTTTTTTGGTCCAAAATTTTTTTGGTCCGAAAATTTTTCGAAGTTTTTTTTTGGGTGAAAATTTTTTTGGTCCGAAAATTTTTCGAAGTTTTTTTTGGTCCAAAATTTTTTTGGTCCGAAAATTTTTAGAAGTTTTTTTTGGTCCAAAATTTTTTTGGTCCGAAAATTTTTCGAAGTTTTTTTTGTGTGAAAATTTTTTGGGTCCGAAAATTTTTCGAAGTTTTTTTTTGGGTGAAATTTTTTTTGGTCCGAAAATTTTTCGAAGTTTTTTTTGGGTGAAAATTTTTTTGGTCCGAAAATTTTTAGAAGTTTTTTTTGGTCCAAAATTTTTTTGGTCCGAAAATTTTTCGAAGTTTTTTTTGGTCCGAAAATTTTTAGAAGTTTTTTTTGGTCCAAAATTTTTTTGGTCTGAAAATTTTTCGAAGTTTTTTTTGGTCCAAAATTTTTTTGGTCCGAAAATTTTTAGAAGTTTTTTTTGGTCCAAAATTTTTTTGGTCTGAAAATTTTTCGAAGTTTTTTTTGGGTCAAAATTTTTTTTGGTCCGAAAATTTTTAGAAGTTTTTTTTGGTCCAAAATTTTTTTGGTCCGAAAATTTTTCGAAGTTTTTTTTTGGGTGAAAATTTTTTTGGTCCGAAAATTTTTCGAAGTTTTTTTTGGGTGAAAATGTTTTTGGTCCGAAAATTTTTCGAAGTTTTTTTTGGGTGAAAATTTTTTTGGTCCGAAAATTTTTCTAAATTTTTTTTTGTCCAAAATTTTTTGGTCCTAAAATTTTTCGAAGTTTTTTTTGGGTGAAAATTTTTTTGGTCCGAAAATTTTTCGAAGTTTTTTTTGGTCCAAAATTTTTTTGGTCCGAAAATTTTTCGAAGTTTTTTTTGGTCCAAAATTTTTTTGGTCCGAAAATTTTTCGAAGTTTTTTTTGGGTGAAAATTTTTTTGGTCCGAAAATTTTTCGAAGTTTTTTTTGGGTGAAATTTTTTTTGTTCCGAAAATTTTTAGAAGTTTTTTTTGGTCCAAAATTTTTTTGGTCAGAAATTTTTTCGAAGTTTTTTTGGGTGAAATTTTTTTTGTTCCGAAAATTTTTCGAAGTTTTTTTTGGTCCACAATTTTTTTGGTCCAAAATTTTTTCGAAGTTTTTTTTGGGTGAAAATTTTTTTGGTCCGAAAATTTTTCGAAGTTTTTTTTTGGGTGAAAATTTTTTTGGTCCGAAAATTTTTCGAAGTTTTTTTTGGTCCGAAATTTTTTCGAAGTTTTTTTGGTGAAAATTTTTTTGGTCCGAAAATTTTTCGAAGTTTTTTTTGTGTGAAAATTTTTTGGGTCCGAAAATTTTTCGAAGTTTTTTTTTGGGTGAAAATTTTTTTGGTCCGAAAATTTTTCGAAGTTTTTTTTGGGTGAAAATTTTTTTGGGTGAAAATTTTTTTGGTCCGAAAATTTTTCGAAGTTTTTTTTGGGTGAAAATTTTTTTGGTCCGAAAATTTTTCGAAGTTTTTTTTGGTCCAAAATTTTTTTGGTCCGAAAATTTTTCGAAGTTTTTTTTGGGTGAAAATTTTTTTGGGTGAAAAGTTTTTTTGGTCCGAAAATTTTTCGAAGTTTTTTTTGGTCCAAAATTTTTTTGGTCCGAAAATTTTTCGAAGTTTTTTTTGGTCCAAAATTTTTTTGGTCCGAAAATTTTTCGAAGTTTTTTTTGGGTGAAAATTTTTTTGGTCCGAAAATTTTTCGAAGTTTTTTTTGGGTGAAATTTTTTTTGTTCCGAAAATTTTTCGAAGTTTTTTTTGGTCCAAAATTTTTTTGGTCAGAAATTTTTTCGAAGTTTTTTTGGGTGAAATTTTTTTTGTTCCGAAAATTTTTCGAAGTTTTTTTTGGTCCACAATTTTTTTGGTCCAAAATTTTTTCGAAGTTTTTTTGGTGAAAATTTTTTTGGTCCGAAAATTTTTCGAAGTTTTTTTTGTGTGAAAATTTTTTTGGTCCGAAAATTTTTCGAAGTTTTTTTTGGTCCAAAATTTTTTTGGTCCGAAAATTTTTCGAAGTTTTTTTTTGGGTGAAAATTTTTTTGGTCCGAAAATTTTTCGAAGTTTTTTTTGGGTGAAAATTTTTTTGGTTCGAAAATTTTTCGAAGTTTTTTTTGGGTCAAAATTTTTTTGGTCCGAAAATTTTTCGAAGTTTTTTTTGGGTGAAAATTTTTTTGGTCCGAAAATTTTTCGAAGTTTTTTTTGGTCCAAAATTTTTTTGGTCCGAAAATTTTTCGAAGTTTTTTTTGGGTGAAAATTTTTTTGGGTGAAAAGTTTTTTTGGTCCGAAAATTTTTCGAAGTTTTTTTTGGTCCAAAATTTTTTTGGTCCGAAAATTTTTCGAAGTTTTTTTTGGTCCAAAATTTTTTTGGTCCGAAAATTTTTCGAAGTTTTTTTTGGGTGAAAATTTTTTTGGTCCGAAAATTTTTCGAAGTTTTTTTTGGGTGAAATTTTTTTTGTTCCGAAAATTTTTCGAAGTTTTTTTTGGACCAAAATTTTTTTGGTCAGAAATTTTTTCGAAGTTTTTTTGGGTGAAATTTTTTTTGTTCCGAAAATTTTTCGAAGTTTTTTTTGGTCCACAATTTTTTTGGTCCAAAATTTTTTCGAAGTTTTTTTGGTGAAAATTTTTTTGGTCCGAAAATTTTTCGAAGTTTTTTTTGTGTGAAAATTTTTTTGGTCCGAAAATTTTTCGAAGTTTTTTTTGGTCCAAAATTTTTTTGGTCCGAAAATTTTTCGAAGTTTTTTTTTGGGTGAAAATTTTTTTGGTCCGAAAATTTTTCGAAGTTTTTTTTGGGTGAAAATTTTTTTGGTTCGAAAATTTTTCGAAGTTTTTTTTGGGTCAAAATTTTTTTGGTCCGAAAATTTTTCGAAGTTTTTTTTGGGTGAAAATTTTTTTGGTCCGAAAATTTTTAGAAGTTTTTTTTGGTCCAAAATTTTTTTGGTCCGAAAATTTTTAGAAGTTTTTTTTGGTCCAAAATTTTTTTGGTCCGAAAATTTTTCGAAGTTTTTTTTGGTCCAAAATTTTTTTGGTCCGAAAATTTTTAGAAGTTTTTTTTGGTCCAAAATTTTTTTGGTCCGAAAATTTTTCGAAGTTTTTTTTGGTCCAAAATTTTTTTGGTTCGAAAATTTTTCGAAGTTTTTTTTGGTCCAAAATTTTTTGGTTCGAAAATTTTTCGAAGTTTTTTTTGGGTGAAAATTTTTTTGGTCCGAAAATTTTTAGAAGTTTTTTTTGGTCCAAAATTTTTTTGGTCCGAAAATTTTTCGAAATTTTTTTTGGTCCAAAATTTTTTTGGTTCGAAAATTTTTCAAAGTTTTTTTTGGTCCAAAATTTTTTTGGTCCAAAATTATTTTGGTCCGAAAATTTTTCGAAGTTTTTTTTGGGTGTAAATTTTTTTGGGTGAAAATTTTTTTGGTCCGAAAATTTTTCGAAGTTTTTTTTGGTCCAAAATTTTTTTGGTCCGAAATTTTTTCGAAGTTTTTTTGGGTGAAAATTTTTTTGGGTGAAAATTTTTTTGGTCCGAAAATTTTTCGAAGTTTTTTTTGGTCCAAAATTTTTTTGGTCCGAAAATTTTTCGAAGTTTTTTTTGGTCCAAAATTTTTTTGGTCCGAAAATTTTTCGAAGTTTTTTTTGGGTGAAAATTTTTTTGGTCCGAAAATTTTTTTGGTCCGAAAATTTTTCGAAGTTTTTTTTGGGTGAATATTTTTTTGGTCAGAAATTTTTTCGAAGTTTCTTTGGGTGAAATGTTTTTTTGGTCCGAAAATTTTTCGAAGTTTTTTTTGGTCCAAAATTTTTTTGGTCCGAAAATTTTTCGAAGTTTTTTTTGGTCCAAATTTTTTTGGTCCGAAAATTTTTCGAAGTTTTTTTTGGGTTAAAATTTTTTTGGTCCGAAAATTTTTCGAAGTTTTTTTTGGTCCAAAATTTTTTTGGTCCGAAATTTTTTCGAAGTTTTTTTGGGTGAAAATTTTTTTGGTCCGAAAATTTTTCGAAGTTTTTTTTGGTCCAAAATTTTTTTTGTCCGAAAATTTTTCAAAGTTTTTTTTGGTCCAAAATTTTTTTGGTCCGAAAATTTTTCGAAGTTTTTTTTGGTCCAAAATTTTTTTGGTCCGAAATTTTTTCGAAGTTTTTTTGGGTGAAAATTTTTTTGGGTGAAAATTTTTTTGGTCCGAAAATTTTTCGAAGTTTTTTTTGGTCCAAAATTTTTTTGGTCCGAAAATTTTTTTGGTCCGAAAATTTTTCGAAGTTTTTTTTTGGGTGAAAATTTTTTTGGTCCGAAAATTTTTCGAAGTTTTTTTTGGGTGAAAATTTTTTTGGTCCGAAAATTTTTCGAAGTTTTTTTGGGTGAAAATTTTTTTGGTCCGAAAATTTTTCGAAGTTTTTTTTGGTCCGAAATTTTTTCGAAGTTTTTTGGGTGAAAATTTTTTTGGTCCGAAAATTTTTCGAAGTTTTTTTTGTGTGAAAATTTTTTGGGTCCGAAAATTTTTCGAAGTTATTATTTGGGTGAAAATTTTTTTGGTCCGAAAATTTTTCGAAGTTTTTTTTGGGTGAAAATTTTTTTGGGTGAAAATTTTTTTGGTCCGAAAATTTTTCGAAGTTTTTTTTGGGTGAAAATTTTTTTGGTCCAAAATTTTTTTGGTTCGAAAATTTTTCGAAGTTTTTTTTGGGTGAAAATTTTTTTGGTCCAAAATTTTTTTGGTTCGAAAATTTTTCGAAGTTTTTTTTTGGTCCAAAATTTTTTTGGTTCGAAAATTTTTCGAAGTTTTTTTTGGGTGAAAATTTTTTTGGTCCGAAAATTTTTCGAAGTTTTTTTTGGTCCAAAATTTTTTTGGTCCGAAAATTTTTCGAAGTTTTTTTTTGGGTGAAAATTTTTTTGGTCCGAAAATTTTTCGAAGTTTTTTTTGGGTGAAAATGTTTTTGGTCCGAAAATTTTTCGAAGTTTTTTTTGGTCCAAAATTTTTTTGGTCCGAAAATTTTTCGAAGTTTTTTTTGGTCCAAAATTTTTTTGGTCCGAAAATTTTTCGAAGTTTTTTTTGTGTGAAAATTTTTTGGGTCCGAAAATTTTTCGAAGTTTTTTTTTGGGTGAAAATTTTTTTGGTCCGAAAATTTTTCGAAGTTTTTTTTGGGTGAAAATTTTTTTGGGTGAAAATTTTTTTGGTCCGAAAATTTTTCGAAGTTTTTTTTAGGTGAAAATTTTTTTGGTCCGAAATTTTTTCGAAGTTTTTTTTGGTCCAAAATTTTTTTGGTCCGAAAATTTTTCGAAGTTTTTTTTGGGTGAAAATTTTTTTGGGTGAAAATTTTTTTGGTCCGAAAATTTTTCGAAGTTTTTTTTGGTCCAAAATTTTTTTGGTCCGAAAATTTTTCGAAGCTTTTTTTGGTCCAAAATTTTTTTGGTCCGAAAATTTTTCGAATTTTTTTTTGGGTGAAAATTTTTTTGGTCCGAAAATTTTTTTGGTCCGAAAATTTTTCGAAGTTTTTTTTGGGTGAATATTTTTTTGGTCAGAAATTTTTTCGAAGTTTTTTTGGGTGAAATTTTTTTTGTTCCGAAAATTTTTCGAAGTTTTTTTTGGTCCAAAATTTTTTTGGTCCGAAATTTTTTCGAAGTTTTTTTGGTGAAAATTTTTTTGGTCCGAAAATTTTTCGAAGTTTTTTTTGTGTGAAAATTTTTTTGGTCCGAAAATTTTTCGAAGTTTTTTTTGGTCCAAAATTTTTTTGGTCCGAAAATTTTTCGAAGTTTTTTTTTGGGTGAAAATTTTTTTGGTCCGAAAATTTTTCGAAGTTTTTTTTGGGTGAAAATTTTTTTGGTCCGAAAATTTTTCGAAGTTTTTTTGGTGAAAATTTTTTTGGGTGAAAATTTTTTTGGTCCGAAAATTTTTCGAAGTTTTTTTTGGTCCAAAATTTTTTTGGTCCGAAAATTTTTCGAAGTTTTTTTTGGTCCAAAGTTTTTTTTGGGTGAAAATTTTTTTGGTCCGAAAATTTTTTTGGTCCGAAAATTTTTCGAAGTTTTTTTTGGGTGAATATTTTTTTGGTCAGAAATTTTTTCGAAGTTTCTTTGGGTGAAATGTTTTTTAGGTCCGAAAATTTTTCGAAGTTTTTTTTGGTCCAAAATTTTTTTGGTCCGAAATTTTTTCGAAGTTTTTTTGGTGTAAATTTTTTTGGGTGAAAATTTTTTTGGTCCGAAAATTTTTCGAAGTTTTTTTTGGTCCAAAATTTTTTTGGTCCGAAAATTTTTCGAAGTTTTTTTTGGGTTAAAATTTTTTTGGTCCGAAAATTTTTCGAAGTTTTTTTTGGTCCAAAGTTTTTTTGGTCCGAAATTTTTTCGAAGTTTTTTTGGGTGAAAATTTTTTTGGGTGAAAATTTTTTTGGTCCGAAAATTTTTCGAAGTTTTTTTTGGTCCAAAATTTTTTTGGTCCGAAAATTTTTCGAAGTTTTTTTTGGGTGAAAATTTTTTTGGTCCGAAAATTTTTTTGGTCCGAAAATTTTTCGAAGTTTTTTTTGGGTGAATATTTTTTTGGTCAGAAATTTTTTCGAAGTTTCTTTGGGTGAAATGTTTTTTTGGTCCGAAAATTTTTCGAAGTTTTTTTTGGTCCAAAATTTTTTTGGTCCGAAAATTTTTCGAAGTTTTTTTTGGTCCAAAATTTTTTTGGTCCGAAAATTTTTCGAAGTTTTTTTTGGGTTAAAATTTTTTTGGTCCGAAAATTTTTCGAAGTTTTTTTGGTCCAAAATTTTTTTGGTCCGAAATTTTTTCGAAGTTTTTTTGGGTGAAAATTTTTTTGGTCCGAAAATTTTTCGAAGTTTTTTTTGGTCCAAAATTTTTTTTGTCCGAAAATTTTTCAAAGTTTTTTTTGGTCCAAAATTTTTTTGGTCCGAAAATTTTTCGAAGTTTTTTTTGGTCCAAAATTTTTTTGGTCCGAAATTTTTTCGAAGTTTTTTTGGGTGAAAATTTTTTTGGGTGAAAATTTTTTTGGTCCGAAAATTTTTCGAAGTTTTTTTTGGTCCAAAATTTTTTTGGTCCGAAAATTTTTTTGGTCCGAAAATTTTTCGAAGTTTTTTTTGGGTGAAAATTTTTTTGGTCCGAAAATTTTTCGAAGTTTTTTTTGGGTGAAAATTTTTTTGGTCCGAAAATTTTTCGAAGTTTTTTTTGGGTGAAAATTTTTTTGGTCCGAAAATTTTTCGAAGTTTTTTTTGGTCCAAAATTTTTTTGGTCCGAAATTTTTTCGAAGTTTTTTTGGTGAAAATTTTTTTGGTCCGAAAATTTTTCGAAGTTTTTTTTGTGTGAAAATTTTTTGGGTCCGAAAATTTTTCGAAGTTTTTATTTGGGTGAAAATTTTTTTGGTCCGAAAATTTTTCGAAGTTTTTTTTGGGTGAAAATTTTTTTGGGTGAAAATTTTTTTGGTCCGAAAATTTTTCGAAGTTTTTTTTGGGTGAAAATTTTTTTGGTCCAAAATTTTTTTGGTTCGAAAATTTTTCGAAGTTTTTTTTTGGTCCAAAATTTTTTTGGTTCGAAAATTTTTCGAAGTTTTTTTTGGGTGAAAATTTTTTTGGTCCGAAAATTTTTCGAAGTTTTTTTTGGTCCAAAATTTTTTTGGTCCGAAAATTTTTCGAAGTTTTTTTTTGGTCCAAAATTTTTTTGGTCCGAAAATTTTTCGAAGTTTTTTTTGGGTGAAAATGTTTTTGGTCCGAAAATTTTTCGAAGTTTTTTTTGGTCCAAAATTTTTTTGGTCCGAAAATTTTTCGAAGTTTTTTTTGGTCCAAAATTTTTTTGGTCCGAAAATTTTTCGAAGTTTTTTTTGTGTGAAAATTTTTTGGGTCCGAAAATTTTTCGAAGTTTTTTTTTGGGTGAAAATTTTTTTGGTCCGAAAATTTTTCGAAGTTTTTTTTGGGTGAAAATTTTTTTGGGTGAAAATTTTTTTGGTCCGAAAATTTTTCGAAGTTTTTTTTAGGTGAAAATTTTTTTGGTCCGAAATTTTTTCGAAGTTTTTTTTGGTCCAAAATTTTTTTGGTCCGAAAATTTTTCGAAGTTTTTTTTGGGTGAAAATTTTTTTGGGTGAAAATTTTTTTGGTCCGAAAATTTTTCGAAGTTTTATTTGGTCCAAAATTTTTTTGGTCCGAAAATTTTTCGAAGCTTTTTTTGGTCAAAAATTTTTTTGGTCCGAAAATTTTTCGAAGTTTTTTTTGGGTGAAAATTTTTTTGGTCCGAAAATTTTTCGAAGTTTTTTTTGGGTGAATATTTTTTTGGTCAGAAATTTTTTCGAAGTTTTTTTGGGTGAAATTTTTTTTGTTCCGAAAATTTTTCGAAGTTTTTTTTGGTCCAAAATTTTTTTGGTCCGAAATTTTTTCGAAGTTTTTTTGGTGAAAATTTTTTTGGTCCGAAAATTTTTCGAAGTTTTTTTTGTGAAAATTTTTTTGGTCCGAAAATTTTTCGAAGTTTTTTTTGGTCCAAAATTTTTTTGGTCCGAAAATTTTTCGAAGTTTTTTTTTGGGTGAAAATTTTTTTGGTCCGAAAATTTTTCGAAGTTTTTTTTGGGTGAAAATTTTTTTGGTCCGAAAATTTTTCGAAGTTTTTTTGGTGAAAATTTTTTTGGGTGAAAATTTTTTTGGTCCGAAAATTTTTCGAAGTTTTTTTTGGTCCAAAATTTTTTTGGTCCGAAAATTTTTCGAAGTTTTTTTTGGTCCAAAGTTTTTTTTGGGTGAAAATTTTTTTGGTCCGAAAATTTTTTTGGTCCGAAAATTTTTCGAAGTTTTTTTTGGGTGAATATTTTTTTGGTCAGAAATTTTTTCGAAGTTTCTTTGGGTGAAATGTTTTTTAGGTCCGAAAATTTTTCGAAGTTTTTTTTGGTCCAAAATTTTTTTGGTCCGAAATTTTTTCGAAGTTTTTTTGGTGTAAATTTTTTTGGGTGAAAATTTTTTTGGTCCGAAAATTTTTCGAAGTTTTTTTTGGTCCAAAATTTTTTTGGTCCGAAAATTTTTCGAAGTTTTTTTTGGGTTAAAATTTTTTTGGTCCGAAAATTTTTCGAAGTTTTTTTTGGTCCAAAGTTTTTTTGGTCCGAAATTTTTTCGAAGTTTTTTTGGGTGAAAATTTTTTTGGGTGAAAATTTTTTTGATCCGAAAATTTTTCGAAGTTTTTTTTGGTCCAAAATTTTTTTGGTCCGAAAATTTTTCGAAGTTTTTTTTGGGTGAAAATTTTTTTGGTCCGAAAATTTTTTTGGTCCGAAAATTTTTCGAAGTTTTTTTTGGGTGAATATTTTTTTGGTCAGAAATTTTTTCGAAGTTTCTTTGGGTGAAATGTTTTTTTGGTCCGAAAATTTTTCGAAGTTTTTTTTGGTCCAAAATTTTTTTGGTCCGAAAATTTTTCGAAGTTTTTTTTGGTCCAAAATTTTTTTGGTCCGAAAATTTTTCGAAGTTTTTTTTGGGTTAAAATTTTTTTGGTCCGAAAATTTTTCGAAGTTTTTTTTGGTCCAAAATTTTTTTGGTCCGAAATTTTTTCGAAGTTTTTTTGGGTGAAAATTTTTTTGGTCCGAAAATTTTTCGAAGTTTTTTTTGGTCCAAATTTTTTTTTGTCCGAAAATTTTTCAAAGTTTTTTTTGGTCCAAAATTTTTTTGGTCCGAAAATTTTTCGAAGTTTTTTTTGGTCCAAAGTTTTTTTGGTCCGAAATTTTTTCGAAGTTTTTTTGGGTGAAAATTTTTTTGGGTGAAAATTTTTTTGGCCCGAAAATTTTTCGAAATTTTTTTTGGTCCAAAATTTTTTTGGTCCGAAAATTTTTTTGGTCCGAAAATTTTTCGAAGTTTTTTTTGGGTGAAAATTTTTTTGGTCCGAAAATTTTTCGAAGTTTTTTTTGGGTGAAAATTTTTTTGGTCCGAAAATTTTTCGAAGTTTTTTTTGGGTGAAAATTTTTTTGGTCCGAAAATTTTTCGAAGTTTTTTTTGGTCCAAAATTTTTTTGGTCCGAAATTTTTTCGAAGTTTTTTTGGTGAAAATTTTTTTGGTCCGAAAATTTTTCGAAGTTTTTTTTGTGTGAAAATTTTTTGGGTCCGAAAATTTTTCGAAGTTTTTATTTGGGTGAAAATTTTTTTGGTCCGAAAATTTTTCGAAGTTTTTTTTGGGTGAAAATTTTTTTGGGTGAAAATTTTTTTGGTCCGAAAATTTTTCGAAGTTTTTTTTGGGTGAAAATTTTTTTGGTCCAAAATTTTTTTGGTTCGAAAATTTTTCGAAGTTTTTTTTTGGTCCAAAATTTTTTTGGTTCGAAAATTTTTCGAAGTTTTTTTTGGGTGAAAATTTTTTTGGTCCGAAAATTTTTCGAAGTTTTTTTTGGTCCAAAATTTTTTTGGTCCGAAAATTTTTCGAAGTTTTTTTTTGGGTGAAAATTTTTTTGGTCCGAAAATTTTTCGAAGTTTTTTTTGGGTGAAAATGTTTTTGGTCCGAAAATTTTTCGAAGTTTTTTTGGGGTGAAAATGTTTTTGGTCCGAAAATTTTTCGAAGTTTTTTTTGGTCCAAAATTTTTTTGGTCCGAAATTTTTTCGAAGTTTTTTTGGTGAAAATTTTTTTGGTCCGAAAATTTTTCGAAGTTTTTTTTGTGTGAAAATTTTTTGGGTCCGAAAATTTTTCGAAGTTTTTTTTTGGGTGAAAATTTTTTTGGTCCGAAAATTTTTCGAAGTTTTTTTTGGGTGAAAATTTTTTTGGGTGAAAATTTTTTTGGTCCGAAAATTTTTCGAAGTTTTTTTTAGGTGAAAATTTTTTTGGTCCGAAATTTTTTCGAAGTTTTTTTTGGTCCAAAATTTTTTTGGTCCGAAAATTTTTCGAAGTTTTTTTTGGGTGAAAATTTTTTTGGGTGAAAATTTTTTTGGTCCGAAAATTTTTCGAAGTTTTTTTTGGTCCAAAATTTTTTTGGTCCGAAAATTTTTCGAAGCTTTTTTTGGTCCAAAATTTTTTTGGTCCGAAAATTTTTCGAAGTTTTTTTTGGGTGAAAATTTTTCTGGTCCGAAAATTTTTTTGGTCCGAAAATTTTTCGAAGTTTTTTTTGGGTGAATATTTTTTTGGTCAGAAATTTTTTCGAAGTTTTTTTGGGTGAAATTTTTTTTGTTCCGAAAATTTTTCGAAGTTTTTTTTGGTCCAAAATTTTTTTGGTCCGAAATTTTTTCGAAGTTTTTTTGGTGAAAATTTTTTTGGTCCGAAAATTTTTCGAAGTTTTTTTTGTGTGAAAATTTTTTTGGTCCGAAAATTTTTCGAAGTTTTTTTTGGTCCAAAATTTTTTTGGTCCGAAAATTTTTCGAAGTTTTTTTTGGTCCAAAGTTTTTTTTGGGTGAAAATTTTTTTGGTCCGAAAATTTTTTTGGTCCGAAAATTTTTCGAAGTTTTTTTTGGGTGAATATTTTTTTGGTCAGAAATTTTTTCGAAGTTTCTTTGGGTGAAATGTTTTTTAGGTCCGAAAATTTTTCGAAGTTTTTTTTGGTCCAAAATTTTTTTGGTCCGAAATTTTTTCGAAGTTTTTTTGGTGTAAATTTTTTTGGGTGAAAATTTTTTTGGTCCGAAAATTTTTCGAAGTTTTTTTTGGTCCAAAATTTTTTTGGTCCGAAAATTTTTCGAAGTTTTTTTTGGGTTAAAATTTTTTTGGTCCGAAAATTTTTCGAAGTTTTTTTTGGTCCAAAGTTTTTTTGGTCCGAAATTTTTTCGAAGTTTTTTTGGGTGAAAATTTTTTTGGGTGAAAATTTTTTTGGTCCGAAAATTTTTCGAAGTTTTTTTTGGTCCAAAATTTTTTTGGTCCGAAAATTTTTCGAAGTTTTTTTTGGGTGAAAATTTTTTTGGTCCGAAAATTTTTTTGGTCCGAAAATTTTTCGAAGTTTTTTTTGGGTGAATATTTTTTTGGTCAGAAATTTTTTCGAAGTTTCTTTGGGTGAAATGTTTTTTTGGTCCGAAAATTTTTCGAAGTTTTTTTTGGTCCAAAATTTTTTTGGTCCGAAAATTTTTCGAAGTTTTTTTTGGTCCAAAATTTTTTTGGTCCGAAAATTTTTCGAAGTTTTTTTTGGGTTAAAATTTTTTTGGTCCGAAAATTTTTCGAAGTTTTTTTTGGTCCAAAATTTTTTTGGTCCGAAATTTTTTCGAAGTTTTTTTGGGTGAAAATTTTTTTGGTCCGAAAATTTTTCGAAGTTTTTTTTGGTCCAAAATTTTTTTTGTCCGAAAATTTTTCAAAGTTTTTTTTGGTCCAAAATTTTTTTGGTCCGAAAATTTTTCGAAGTTTTTTTTGGTCCAAAGTTTTTTTGGTCCGAAATTTTTTCGAAGTTTTTTTGGGTGAAAATTTTTTTGGGTGAAAATTTTTTTGGTCCGAAAATTTTTCGAAGTTTTTTTTGGTCCAAAATTTTTTTGGTCCGAAAATTTTTTTGGTCCGAAAATTTTTCGAAGTTTTTTTTGGGTGAAAATTTTTTTGGTCCGAAAATTTTTCGAAGTTTTTTTTGGGTGAAAATTTTTTTGGTCCGAAAATTTTTCGAAGTTTTTTTTGGGTGAAAATTTTTTTGGTCCGAAAATTTTTCGAAGTTTTTTTTGGACCAAAATTTTTTTGGTCCGAAATTTTTTCGAAGTTTTTTTGGTGAAAATTTTTTTGGTCCGAAAATTTTTCGAAGTTTTTTTTGTGTGAAAATTTTTTGGGTCCGAAAATTTTTCGAAGTTTTTATTTGGGTGAAAATTTTTTTGGTCCGAAAATTTTTCGAAGTTTTTTTTGGGTGAAAATTTTTTTGGGTGAAAATTTTTTTGGTCCGAAAATTTTTCGAAGTTTTTTTTGGTTGAAAATTTTTTTGGTCCAAAATTTTTTTGGTTCGAAAATTTTTCGAAGTTTTTTTTTGGTCCAAAATTTTTTTGGTTCGAAAATTTTTCAAAGTTTTTTTTGGGTGAAAATTTTTTTGGTCCGAAAATTTTTCGAAGTTTTTTTTGGTCCAAAATTTTTTTGGTCCGAAAATTTTTCGAAGTTTTTTTTTGGGTGAAAATTTTTTTGGTCCGAAAATTTTTCGAAGTTTTTTTTGGGTGAAAATGTTTTTGGTCCGAAAATTTTTCGAAGTTTTTTTTGGGTGAAAATGTTTTTGGTCCGAAAATTTTTCGAAGTTTTTTTTGGTCCAAAATTTTTTTGGTCCGAAATTTTTTCGAAGTTTTTTTGGTGAAAATTTTTTTGGTCCGAAAATTTTTCGAAGTTTTTTTTGTGTGAAAATTTTTTGGGTCCGAAAATTTTTCGAAGTTTTTTTTTGGGTGAAAATTTTTTTGGTCCGAAAATTTTTCGAAGTTTTTTTTGGGTGAAAATTTTTTTGGGTGAAAATTTTTTTGGTCCGAAAATTTTTCGAAGTTTTTTTTAGGTGAAAATGTTTTTGGTCCGAAATTTTTTCGAAGTTTTTTTTGGTCCAAAATTTTTTTGGTCCGAAAATTTTTCGAAGTTTTTTTTGGGTGAAAATTTTTTTGGGTGAAAATTTTTTTGGTCCGAAAATTTTTCGAAGTTTTTTTTGGTCCAAAATTTTTTTGGTCCGAAAATTTTTCGAAGCTTTTTTTGGTCCAAAATTTTTTTGGTCCGAAAATTTTTCGAAGTTTTTTTTGGGTGAAAATTTTTCTGGTCCGAAAATTTTTTTGGTCCGAAAATTTTTCGAAGTTTTTTTTGGGTGAATATTTTTTTGGTCAGAAATTTTTTCGAAGTTTTTTTGGGTGAAATTTTTTTTGTTCCGAAAATTTTTCGAAGTTTTTTTTGGTCCAAAATTTTTTTGGTCCGAAATTTTTTCGAAGTTTTTTTGGTGAAAAATTTTTTGGTCCGAAAATTTTTCGAAGTTTTTTTTGTGTGAAAATTTTTTTGGTCCGAAAATTTTTCGAAGTTTTTTTTGGTTCAAAATTTTTTTGGTCCGAAAATTTTTCGAAGTTTTTTTTTGGGTGAAAATTTTTTTGGTCCGAAAATTTTTCGAAGTTTTTTTTGGGTGAAAATTTTTTTGGTCCGAAAATTTTTCGAAGTTTTTTTGGTGAAAATTTTTTTGGGTGAAAATTTTTTTGGTCCGAAAATTTTTCGAAGTTTTTTTTGGTCCAAAATTTTTTTGGTCCGAAAATTTTTCGAAGTTTTTTTTGGTCCAAAGTTTTTTTTGGGTGAAAATTTTTTTGGTCCGAAAATTTTTTAGGTCCGAAAATTTTTCGAAGTTTTTTTTGGTCCAAAATTTTTTTGGTCCGAAATTTTTTCGAAGTTTTTTTGGTGTAAATTTTTTTGGGTGAAAATTTTTTTGGTCCGAAAATTTTTCAAAGTTTTTTTTTGGGTGAAAATTTTTTTGGTCCGAAAATTTTTCGAAGTTTTTTTTGGGTGAAAATGTTTTTGGTCCGAAAATTTTTCGAAGTTTTTTTTGGGTGAAAATGTTTTTGGTCCGAAAATTTTTCGAAGTTTTTTTTGGTCCAAAATTTTTTTGGTCCGAAATTTTTTCGAAGTTTTTTTGGTGAAAATTTTTTTGGTCCGAAAATTTTTCGAAGTTTTTTTTGTGTGAAAATTTTTTGGGTCCGAAAATTTTTCGAAGTTTTTTTTTGGGTGAAAATTTTTTTGGTCCGAAAATTTTTCGAAGTTTTTTTTGGGTGAAAATTTTTTTGGGTGAAAATTTTTTTGGTCCGAAAATTTTTCGAAGTTTTTTTTAGGTGAAAATGTTTTTGGTCCGAAATTTTTTCGAAGTTTTTTTTGGTCCAAAATTTTTTTGGTCCGAAAATTTTTCGAAGTTTTTTTTGGGTGAAAATTTTTTTGGGTGAAAATTTTTTTGGTCCGAAAATTTTTCGAAGTTTTTTTTGGTCCAAAATTTTTTTGGTCCGAAAATTTTTCGAAGCTTTTTTTGGTCCAAAATTTTTTTGGTCCGAAAATTTTTCGAAGTTTTTTTTGGGTGAAAATTTTTCTGGTCCGAAAATTTTTTTGGTCCGAAAATTTTTCGAAGTTTTTTTTGGGTGAATATTTTTTTGGTCAGAAATTTTTTCGAAGTTTTTTTGGGTGAAATTTTTTTTGTTCCGAAAATTTTTCGAAGTTTTTTTTGGTCCAAAATTTTTTTGGTCCGAAATTTTTTCGAAGTTTTTTTGGTGAAAAATTTTTTGGTCCGAAAATTTTTCGAAGTTTTTTTTGTGTGAAAATTTTTTTGGTCCGAAAATTTTTCGAAGTTTTTTTTGGTCCAAAATTTTTTTGGTCCGAAAATTTTTCGAAGTTTTTTTTTGGGTGAAAATTTTTTTGGTCCGAAAATTTTTCGAAGTTTTTTTTGGGTGAAAATTTTTTTGGTCCGAAAATTTTTCTAAGTTTTTTTGGTGAAAATTTTTTTGGGTGAAAATTTTTTTGGTCCGAAAATTTTTCGAAGTTTTTTTTGGTCCAAAATTTTTTTGGTCCGAAAATTTTTCGAAGTTTTTTTTGGTCCAAAGTTTTTTTTGGGTGAAAATTTTTTTGGTCCGAAAATTTTTTAGGTCCGAAAATTTTTCGAAGTTTTTTTTGGTCCAAAATTTTTTTGGTCCGAAATTTTTTCGAAGTTTTTTTGGTGTAAATTTTTTTGGGTGAAAATTTTTTTGGTCCGAAAATTTTTCGAAGTTTTTTTCGGTCCAAAATTTTTTTGGTCCGAAAATTTTTCGAAGTTTTTTTTGGGTTAAAATTTTTTTGGTCCGAAAATTTTTCGAAGTTTTTTTTGGTCCAAAGTTTTTTTGGTCCGAAATTTTTTCGAAGTTTTTTTGGGTGAAAATTTTTTTGGGTGAAAATTTTTTTGGTCCGAAAATTTTTCGAAGTTTTTTTTGGTCCAAAATTTTTTTGGTCCGAAAATTTTTCGAAGTTTTTTTTGGGTGAAAATTTTTTTGGTCCAAAATTTTTTTGGTCCGAAAATTTTTCGAAGTTTTTTTTGGGTGAAAATTTTTTTGGGTGAAAATTTTTTTGGTCCGAAAATTTTTCGAAGTTTTTTTTGGTCCAAAATTTTTTTGGTCCGAAAATTTTTCGAAGTTTTTTTTGGGTGAAAATTTTTTTGGTCCGAAAATTTTTCGAAGTTTTTTTTGGGTGAAAATTTGTTTGGTCCGAAAATTTTTCGAAGTTTTTATTGGGTGAAATTTTTTTTGGTCCGAAAATTCTTCGAAGTTTTTTTTGGACCAAAATTTTTTTTGTCCGAAAATTTTTCGAAGTTTTTTTTGGGTGAAAATTTTTTTTGGTCCGAAATTTTTTCGAACGTTTTTTTGGTCCAAAATTTTTTTGGTCCGAAAATTTTTCGAAGTTTTTTTTGGTCCAAAATTTTTTTGGTCCGAAAATTTTTCGAAGTTTTTTTTGGTGCAAAATTTTTTTGGTCCGAAAATTTTTCGAAGTTTTTTTTGGGTGAAAATTTTTTTGGTCCGAAAATTTTTCGAAGTTTTTTTTGGTCCAAAATTTTTTTGGTCCGAAAATTTTTCGAAGTTTTTTTTGGTCCAAAGTTTTTTTTGGGTGAAAATTTTTTTGGTCCGAAAATTTTTTTGGTCCGAAAATTTTTCGAAGTTTTTTTTGGTCCAAAATTTTTTTGGTCCGAAAATTTTTCGAAGTTTTTTTTGGTCCAAAGTTTTTTTTGGGTGAAAATTTTTTTGGTCCGAAAATTTTTTTGGTCCGAAAATTTTTCGAAGTTTTTTTTGGTCCAAAATTTTTTTGGTCCAAAAATTTTTTTGGTCCGAAAATTTTTCGAAGTTTTTTTTGGGTGAAAATTTTTTTGGTCCAAAATTTTTTTGGTCCGAAAATTTTTCGAAGTTTTTTTTGGGTGAAAATTTTTTTGGGTGAAAATTTTTTTGGTCCGAAAATTTTTCGAAGTTTTTTTTGGTCCAAAATTTTTTTGGTCCGAAAATTTTTCGAAGTTTTTTTTGGGTGAAAATTTTTTTGGTCCGAAAATTTTTCGAAGTTTTTTTTGGGTGAAAATTTGTTTGGTCCGAAAATTTTTCGAAGTTTTTATTGGGTGAAATTTTTTTTGGTCCGAAAATTCTTCGAAGTTTTTTTTGGACCAAAATTTTTTTTGTCCGAAAATTTTTCGAAGTTTTTTTTGGGTGAAAATTTTTTTTGGTCCGAAATTTTTTCGAACGTTTTTTTGGTCCAAAATTTTTTTGGTCCGAAAATTTTTCGAAGTTTTTTTTGGTCCAAAATTTTTTTGGTCCGAAAATTTTTCGAAGTTTTTTTTGGTCCAAAATTTTTTTGGTCCGAAAATTTTTCGAAGTTTTTTTTGGGTGAAAATTTTTTTGGTCCGAAAATTTTTCGAAGTTTTTTTTGGTCCAAAATTTTTTTGGTCCGAAAATTTTTCGAAGTTTTTTTTGGTCCAAAATTTTTTTGGTCTGAAAGTTTTCCGAAGTTTTTTTTGGGTGAAAATTTTTTTGGTCCGAAAATTTTTCGAAGTTTTTTTTGGGTGAAAATTTTTTTGGTCCGAAAATTTTTCGAAGTTTTTTTTGGTCCAAAATTTTTTTGGTCCGAAAATTTTTCGAAGTTTTTTTTGGGTGAAAATTTTTTTGGTCCGAAAATTTTTCGAAGTTTTTTTTGTCCGAAAATTTTTCGAAGTTTTTTTTGGGTGAAAATTTGTTTGGTCCGAAAATTTTTCGAAGTTTCTATTGGGTGAAATTTTTTTTGGTCCGAAAATTCTTCGAAGTTTTTTTTGGTCCAAAATTTTTTTTGTCCGAAAATTTTTCGAAGTTTTTTTTGGGTGAAAATTTTTTTTGGTCCGAAATTTTTTCGAACGTTTTTTTGGTCCAAAATTTTTTTGGTCCGAAAATTTTTCGAAGTTTTTATTGGGTGAAATTTTTTTTGGTCCGAAAATTCTTCGAAGTTTTTTTTGGTCCAAAATTTTTTTTGTCCGAAAATTTTTCGAAGTTTTTTTTGGGTGAAAATTTTTTTTGGTCCGAAATTTTTTCGAACGTTTTTTTGGTCCAAAATTTTTTTGGTCCGAAAATTTTTCGAAGTTTTTTTTGGTCCAAAATTTTTTTGGTCCGAAAATTTTTCGAAGTTTTTTTTGGTCCAAAATTTTTTTGGTCCGAAAATTTTTCGAAGTTTTTTTTGGTCCAAAATTTTTTTGGTCCGAAAATTTTTCGAAGTTTTTTTTGGTCCAAAATTTTTTTGGTCTGAAAGTTTTCCGAAGTTTTTTTTGGTCCAAAATTTTTTTGGTCCGAAAATTTTTCGAAGTTTATTTTGGGTGAAAATTTTTTTGGTCCGAAAATTTTTCGAAGTTTTTTTTGGTTGAAAATTTTTTTGGTCCGAAAATTTTTTCGAAGTTTTTTTTGGGTGAAAATTTTTTTGGTCCAAAAATTTTTCGAAGTTTTTTTTTGGGTGAAAATTTTTTTGGTCCAAATTTTTTTTTGTCCGCAAATTTTTCGAAGTTTTTTTTGGGTCCAAAATTTTTTTGGTCCGAAAATTTTTCGAAGTTTTTTCTGGGTGAAAATTTTTTTGGTCCGAAAATTTTTCGAAGTTTTTTTTGGGTGAAAATTTTTTTGGTCCGAAAATTTTTCGAAGTTTTTTTTGGGTGAAAATTTTTTTGGTCCGAAAATTTTTCGAAGTTTTTTTTGGGTGAAAATTTTTTTGGTCCGAAAATTTTTCGAAGTTTTTTTTGGTCCAAAATTTTTTTGGTCCGAAAATTTTTCGAAGTTTTTTTTGGTCCAAAATTTTTTTGGTCCGAAAATTTTTAAAGTTTTTTTTGGGTGAAAATTTTTTTGGTCCGAAATTTTTTCAAAGTTTTTTTTGGGTGAAAATTTTTTTGGTCCGAAATTTTTTCAAAGTTTTTTTTGGGTGACAATTTTCTTGGTCCGAAAATTTTTCGAAGTTTTTTTTGGGTGAAAATTTTTTTGGTCCGAAAATTTTTCGAAGTTTTTTTTGGGTGAAAATTTTTTTGGTCCGAAAATTTTTCGAAGTTTTTTTTGGTCCAAAATTTTTTTGGTCCGAAATTTTTCGAAGTTTTTTTTGGTCCAAAATTTTTTTGGTCCGAAAATTTTTCGAAGTTTTTTTTGGGTGAAAATTTTTTTGGTCCGAAAATTTTTCGAAGTTTTTTTTGGTCCAAAATTTTTTTGGTCCGAAAATTTTTCAAAGTTTTTTTTTGGGTGAAAATTTTTTTGGTCCGAAAATTTTTCGAAGTTTTTTTTGGGTGAAAATTTTTTTGGTCCGAAAATTTTTCGAAGTTTTTTTTGGGTGAAAATTTTTTTGGTCCAAAAATTTTTCGAAGTTTTTTTTTGGGTGAAAATTTTTTTGGTCCAAATTTTTTTTTGTCCGCAAATTTTTCGAAGTTTTTTTTGGGTCCAAAATTTTTTTGGTCCGAAAATTTTTCGAAGTTTTTTTTGGTCCAAAATTTTTTTGGTCCGAAAATTTTTCGAAGTTTTTTTTGGGTGAAAATTTTTTTGGTCCGAAAATTTTTCGAAGTTTTTTTTGGTCCAAAATTTTTTTGGTCCGAAAATTTTTCGAAGTTTTTTTTGGTCCAAAATTTTTTTGGTCTGAAAGTTTTCCGAAGTTTTTTTGGGTGAAAATTTTTTTGGTCCGAAAATTTTTCGAAGTTTTTTTTGGGTGAAAATTTTTTTGGTCCGAAAATTTTTCGAAGTTTTTTTTGGTCCAAAATTTTTTTGGTCCGAAAATTTTTCGAAGTTTTTTTTGGGTGAAAATTTTTTTGGTCCGAAAATTTTTCGAAGTTTTTTTTGTCCGAAAATTTTTCGAAGTTTTTTTTGGGTGAAAATTTGTTTGGTCCGAAAATTTTTCGAAGTTTCTATTGGGTGAAATTTTTTTTGGTCCGAAAATTCTTCGAAGTTTTTTTTGGTCCAAAATTTTTTTTGTCCGAAAATTTTTCGAAGTTTTTTTTGGGTGAAAATTTTTTTTGGTCCGAAATTTTTTCGAACGTTTTTTTGGTCCAAAATTTTTTTGGTCCGAAAATTTTTCGAAGTTTTTATTGGGTGAAATTTTTTTGGTCCGAAAATTCTTCGAAGTTTTTTTTGGTCCAAAATTTTTTTTGTCCGAAAATTTTTCGAAGTTTTTTTTGGGTGAAAATTTGTTTGGTCCGAAAATTTTTCGAAGTTTCTATTGGGTGAAATTTTTTTTGGTCCGAAAATTCTTCGAAGTTTTTTTTGGTCCAAAATTTTTTTTGTCCGAAAATTTTTCGAAGTTTTTTTTGGGTGAAAATTTTTTTTGGTCCGAAATTTTTTCGAACGTTTTTTTGGTCCAAAATTTTTTTGGTCCGAAAATTTTTCGAAGTTTTTATTGGGTGAAATTTTTTTGGTCCGAAAATTCTTCGAAGTTTTTTTTGGTCCAAAATTTTTTTTGTCCGAAAATTTTTCGAAGTTTTTTTTGGGTGAAAATTTTTTTTGGTCCGAAATTTTTTCGAACGTTTTTTTGGTCCAAAATTTTTTTGGTCCGAAAATTTTTCGAAGTTTTTTTTGGTCCAAAATTTTTTTAGTCCGAAAATTTTTCGAAGTTTTTTTTGGTCCAAAATTTTTTTGGTCCGAAAATTTTTCGAAGTTTTTTTTGGTCCAAAATTTTTTTGGTCCGAAAATTTTTCGAAGTTTTTTTTGGTCCAAAATTTTTTTGGTCTGAAAGTTTTCCGAAGTTTTTTTTGGTCCAAAATTTTTTTGGTCCGAAAATTTTTCGAAGTTTATTTTGGGTGAAAATTTTTTTGGTCCGAAAATTTTTCGAAGTTTTTTTTGGTTGAAAATTTTTTTGGTCCGAAAATTTTTTCGAAGTTTTTTTTGGGTGAAAATTTTTTTGGTCCAAAAATTTTTCGAAGTTTTTTTTTGGGTGAAAATTTTTTTGGTCCAAATTTTTTTTTGTCCGCAAATTTTTCGAAGTTTTTTTTGGGTCCAAAATTTTTTTGGTCCGAAAATTTTTCGAAGTTTTTTCTGGGTGAAAATTTTTTTGGTCCGAAAATTTTTCGAAGTTTTTTTTGGGTGAAAATTTTTTTGGTCCGAAAATTTTTCGAAGTTTTTTTTGGGTGAAAATTTTTTTGGTCCGAAAATTTTTCGAAGTTTTTTTTGGGTGAAAATTTTTTTGGTCCGAAAATTTTTCTAAGTTTTTTTTGGTCCAAAATTTTTTTGGTCCGAAAATTTTTCGAAGTTTTTTTTGGTCCAAAATTTTTTTGGTCCGAAAATTTTTAAAGTTTTTTTTGGGTGAAAATTTTTTTGGTCCGAAATTTTTTCAAAGTTTTTTTTGGGTGAAAATTTTTTTGGTCCGAAATTTTTTCAAAGTTTTTTTTGGGTGAAAATTTTCTTGGTCCGAAAATTTTTCGAAGTTTTTTTTGGGTGAAAATTTTTTTGGTCCGAAAATTTTTCGAAGTTTTTTTTGGGTGAAAATTTTTTTGGTCCGAAAATTTTTCGAAGTTTTTTTTGGTCCAAAATTTTTTTGGTCCGAAATTTTTCGAAGTTTTTTTTGGTCCAAAATTTTTTTGGTCCGAAAATTTTTCGAAGTTTTTTTTGGGTGAAAATTTTTTTGGTCCGAAAATTTTTCGAAGTTTTTTTTGGTCCAAAATTTTTTTGGTCCGAAAATTTTTCGAAGTTTTTTTTGGTCCAAAATTTTTTTGGTCCGAAATTTTTCGAAGTTTTTTTGGTGAAAATTTTTTTGGTCCGAAAATTTTTTCGAAGTTTTTTTTGGGTGAAAATTTTTTTGGTCCAAAAATTTTTCGAAGTTTTTTTTTGGGTGAAAATTTTTTTGGTCCAAATTTTTTTTTGTCCGCAAATTTTTCGAAGTTTTTTTTGGGTCCAAAATTTTTTTGGTCCGAAAATTTTTCGAAGTTTTTTCTGGGTGAAAATTTTTTTGGTCCGAAAATTTTTCGAAGTTTTTTTTGGGTGAAAATTTTTTTGGTCCGAAAATTTTTCGAAGTTTTTTTTGGGTGAAAATTTTTTTGGTCCGAAAATTTTTCGAAGTTTTTTTTGGGTGAAAATTTTTTTGGTCCGAAAATTTTTCTAAGTTTTTTTTGGTCCAAAATTTTTTTGGTCCGAAAATTTTTCGAAGTTTTTTTTGGGTGAAAATTTTTTTGGTCCGAAAATTTTTCGAAGTTTTTTTTGGGTGAAAATTTTTTTGGTCCGAAAATTTTTCGAAGTTTTTTTTGGGTGAAAATTTTTTTGGTCCGAAAATTTTTCGAAGTTTTTTTTGGGTGAAAATTTTTTTGGTCCGAAAATTTTTCGAAGTTTTTTTTGGTCCAAAATTTTTTTGGTCCGAAAATTTTTAAAGTTTTTTTTGGGTGAAAATTTTTTTGGTCCGAAATTTTTTCAAAGTTTTTTTTGGGTGAAAATTTTCTTGGTCCGAAAATTTTTCGAAGTTTTTTTTTGGGTGAAAATTTTTTTGGTCCGAAAATTTTTCGAAGTTTTTTTTGGGTGAAAATTTTTTTGGTCCGAAAATTTTTCGAAGTTTTTTTTGGGTGAAAATTTTTTTGGTCCGAAAATTTTTCGAAGTTTTTTTTGGTCCAACATTTTTTTGGTTCAAAAATTTTTCGAAGTTTTTTTTGGTCCAAAATTTTTTTGGTTCGAAAATTTTTCGAAGTTTTTTTTGGGTGAAAATTTTTTTGGTCCGAAAATTTTTCGAAGTTTTTTTTGGTCCAAAATTTTTTTGGTCCGAAAATTTTTCAAAGTTTTTTTTTGGGTGAAAATTTTTTTGGTCCAAAAATTTTTCGAAGTTTTTTTTGGGTGAAAATTTTTTTGGTCCGAAAATTTTTCGAAGTTTTTTTTGGTCCAAAATTTTTTTGGTCCGAAATTTTTCGAAGTTTTTTTGGTGAAAATTTTTTTGGTCCGAAAATTTTTTCGAAGTTTTTTTTGGGTGAAAATTTTTTTGGTCCAAAAATTTTTCGAAGTTTTTTTTTGGGTGAAAATTTTTTTGGTCCAAATTTTTTTTTGTCCGCAAATTTTTCGAAGTTTTTTTTGGGTCCAAAATTTTTTTGGTCCGAAAATTTTTCGAAGTTTTTTCTGGGTGAAAATTTTTTTGGTCCGAAAATTTTTCGAAGTTTTTTTTGGGTGAAAATTTTTTGGTCCGAAAATTTTTCGAAGTTTTTTTTGGGTGAAAATTTTTTTGGTCCGAAAATTTTTCGAAGTTTTTTTTGGGTGAAAATTTTTTTGGTCCGAAAATTTTTCTAAGTTTTTTTTGGTCCAAAATTTTTTTGGTCCGAAAATTTTTCGAAGTTTTTTTTGGGTGAAAATTTTTTTGGTCCGAAAATTTTTCGAAGTTTTTTTTGGGTGAAAATTTTTTTGGTCCGAAAATTTTTCGAAGTTTTTTTTGGGTGAAAATTTTTTTGGTCCGAAAATTTTTCGAAGTTTTTTTTGGGTGAAAATTTTTTTGGTCCGAAAATTTTTCGAAGTTTTTTTTGGTCCAAAATTTTTTTGGTCCAAAATTTTTTTGGTCCGAAAATTTTTAAAGTTTTTTTTGGGTGAAAATTTTTTTGGTCCGAAATTTTTTCAAAGTTTTTTTTGGGTGAAAATTTTCTTGGTCCGAAAATTTTTCGAAGTTTTTTTTTGGGTGAAAATTTTTTTGGTCCGAAAATTTTTCGAAGTTTTTTTTGGGTGAAAATTTTTTTGGTCCGAAAATTTTTCGAAGTTTTTTTTGGGTGAAAATTTTTTTGGTCCGAAAATTTTTCGAAGTTTTTTTTGGTCCAAAATTTTTTTGGTCCGAACTTTTTCGAAGTTTTTTTTGCTCCAAAATTTTTTTGGTCCGAAAATTTTTCGAAGTTTTTTTTGGGTGAAAATTTTTTTGGTCCGAAAATTTTTCGAAGTTTTTTTTGGTCCAAAATTTTTTTGGTCCGAAAATTTTTCAAAGTTTTTTTTTGGGTGAAAATTTTTTTGGTCCGAAAATTTTTCGAAGTTTTTTTTGGGTGAAAATTTTTTTGGTCCGAAAATTTTTCGAAGTTTTTTTTGGGTGAAAATTTTTTTGGTCCGAAAATTTTTCGAAGTTTTTTTTGGGTGAAAATTTTTTTGGTCCGAAAATTTTTCGAAGTTTTTTTTGGGTGAAAATTTTTTTGGTCCGAAAATTTTTCGAAGTTTTTTTTGGTCCAAAATTTTTTTGGTCCGAAAATTTTTAAAGTTTTTTTTGGGTGAAAATTTTTTTGGTCCGAAATTTTTTCAAAGTTTTTTTTGGGTGAAAATTTTCTTGGTCCGAAAATTTTTCGAAGTTTTTTTTTGGGTGAAAATTTTTTTGGTCCGAAAATTTTTCGAAGTTTTTTTTGGGTGAAAATTTTTTTGGTCCGAAAATTTTTCGAAGTTTTTTTTGGGTGAAAATTTTTTTGGTCCGAAAATTTTTCGAAGTTTTTTTTGGTCCAAAATTTTTTTGGTCCGAAATTTTTCGAAGTTTTTTTTGCTCCAAAATTTTTTTGGTCCGAAAATTTTTCGAAGTTTTTTTTGGGTGAAAATTTTTTTGGTCCGAAAATTTTTCGAAGTTTTTTTTGGTCCAAAATTTTTTTGGTCCGAAAATTTTTCAAAGTTTTTTTTTGGGTGAAAATTTTTTTGGTCCGAAAATTTTTCGAAGTTTTTTTTGGGTGAAAATTTTTTTGGTCCGAAAATTTTTCGAAGTTTTTTTTGGGTGAAAATTTTTTTGGTCCGAAAATTTTTCGAAGTTTTTTTTGGTCCAAAATTTTTTTGGTCCGAAATTTTTCGAAGTTTTTTTGGTGAAAATTTTTTTGGTCCGAAAATTTTTTCGAAGTTTTTTTTGGGTGAAAATTTTTTTGGTCCAAAAATTTTTCGAAGTTTTTTTTTGGGTGAAAATTTTTTTGGTCCAAATTTTTTTTTGTCCGCAAATTTTTCGAAGTTTTTTTTGGGTCCAAAATTTTTTTGGTCCGAAAATTTTTCGAAGTTTTTTCTGGGTGAAAATTTTTTTGGTCCGAAAATTTTTCGAAGTTTTTTTTGGGTGAAAATTTTTTTGGTCCGAAAATTTTTCGAAGTTTTTTTTGGGTGAAAATTTTTTTGGTCCGAAAATTTTTCGAAGTTTTTTTTGGGTGAAAATTTTTTTGGTCCGAAAATTTTTCTAAGTTTTTTTTGGTCCAAAATTTTTTTGGTCCGAAAATTTTTCGAAGTTTTTTTTGGGTGAAAATTTTTTTGGTCCGAAAATTTTTCGAAGTTTTTTTTGGGTGAAAATTTTTTTGGTCCGAAAATTTTTCGAAGTTTTTTTTGGGTGAAAATTTTTTTGGTCCGAAAATTTTTCGAAGTTTTTTTTGGGTGAAAATTTTTTTGGTCCGAAAATTTTTCGAAGTTTTTTTTGGTCCAAAATTTTTTTGGTCCGAAAATTTTTAAAGTTTTTTTTGGGTGAAAATTTTTTTGGTCCGAAATTTTTTCAAAGTTTTTTTTGGGTGAAAATTTTCTTGGTCCGAAAATTTTTCGAAGTTTTTTTTTGGGTGAAAATTTTTTTGGTCCGAAAATTTTTCGAAGTTTTTTTTGGGTGAAAATTTTTTTGGTCCGAAAATTTTTCGAAGTTTTTTTTGGGTGAAAATTTTTTTTGTCCGAAAATTTTTCGAAGTTTTTTTTGGTCCAAAATTTTTTTGGTCCGAAAATTTTCGAAGTTTTTTTTGCTCCAAAATTTTTTTGGTCCGAAAATTTTTCGAAGTTTTTTTTGGGTGAAAATTTTTTTGGTCCGAAAATTTTTCGAAGTTTTTTTTGGTCCAAAATTTTTTTGGTTCAAAAATTTTTCGAAGTTTTTTTTGGTCCAAAATTTTTTTGGTTCGAAAATTTTTCGAAGTTTTTTTTGGGTGAAAATTTTTTTGGTCCGAAAATTTTTCGAAGTTTTTTTTGGTCCAAAATTTGTTTGGTCCGAAAATTTTTCAAAGTTTTTTTTTGGGTGAAAATTTTTTTGGTCCAAAAATTTTTCGAAGTTTTTTTTGGGTGAAAATTTTTTTGGTCCGAAAATTTTTCGAAGTTTTTTTTGGGTGAAAATTTTTTTGGTCCGAAAATTTTTCGAAGTTTTTTTTGGTCCAAAATTTTTTTGGTCCGAAATTTTTCGAAGTTTTTTTGGTGAAAATTTTTTTGGTCCGAAAATTTTTTCGAAGTTTTTTTTGGGTGAAAATTTTTTTGGTCCAAAAATTTTTCGAAGTTTTTTTTTGGGTGAAAATTTTTTTGGTCCAAATTTTTTTTTGTCCGCAAATTTTTCGAAGTTTTTTTTGGGTCCAAAATTTTTTTGGTCCGAAAATTTTTCGAAGTTTTTTCTGGGTGAAAATTTTTTTGGTCCGAAAATTTTTCGAAGTTTTTTTTGGGTGAAAATTTTTTTGGTCCGAAAATTTTTCGAAGTTTTTTTTGGGTGAAAATTTTTTTGGTCCGAAAATTTTTCGAAGTTTTTTTTGGGTGAAAATTTTTTTGGTCCGAAAATTTTTCTAAGTTTTTTTTGGTCCAAAATTTTTTTGGTCCGAAAATTTTTCGAAGTTTTTTTTGGGTGAAAATTTTTTTGGTCCGAAAATTTTTCGAAGTTTTTTTTGGGTGAAAATTTTTTTGGTCCGAAAATTTTTCGAAGTTTTTTTTGGGTGAAAATTTTTTTGGTCCGAAAATTTTTCGAAGTTTTTTTTGGGTGAAAATTTTTTTGGTCCGAAAATTTTTCGAAGTTTTTTTTGGGTGAAAATTTTTTTGGTCCGAAAATTTTTAAAGTTTTTTTTGGGTGAAAATTTTTTTGGTCCGAAATTTTTTCAAAGTTTTTTTTGGGTGAAAATTTTCTTGGTCCGAAAATTTTTCGAAGTTTTTTTTTGGGTGAAAATTTTTTTGGTCCGAAAATTTTTCGAAGTTTTTTTTGGGTGAAAATTTTTTTGGTCCGAAAATTTTTCGAAGTTTTTTTTGGTCCAAAATTTTTTTGGTTCAAAAATTTTTCGAAGTTTTTTTTGGTCCAAAATTTTTTTGGTTCGAAAATTTTTCGAAGTTTTTTTTGGGTGAAAATTTTTTTGGTCCGAAAATTTTTCGAAGTTTTTTTTGGTCCAAAATTTTTTTGGTCCGAAAATTTTTCGAAGTTTTTTTTGGGTGAAAATTTTTTTGGTCCGAAAATTTTTCGAAGTTTTTTTTGGGTGAAAATTTTTTTGGTCCGAAAATTTTTCGAAGTTTTTTTTGGTCCAAAATTTTTTTGGTCCGAAATTTTTCGAAGTTTTTTTGGTGAAAATTTTTTTGGTCCGAAAATTTTTCGAAGTTTTTTTTGTGTGAAAATTTTTTGGGTCCGAAAATTTTTCGAAGTTTTTTTTTGGGTGAAAATTTTTTTGGTCCGAAAATTTTTCGAAGTTTTTTTTTGGGTGAAAATTTTTTTGGTCCGAAAATTTTTCGAAGTTTTTTTTGGGTGAAAATGTTTTTGGTCCGAAAATTTTTCGAAGTTTTTTTTGGGTGAAAATTTTTTTGGTCCGAAAATTTTTCGAAGTTTTTTTTGGGTGAAAATTTTTTTGGTCCGAAAATTTTTCAAAGTTTTTTTTAGGTGAAAATTTTTTTGGTCCGAAAATTTTTCGAAGTTTTTTTTGGGTGAAAATTTTTTTGGTCCGAAAATTTTTCGAAGTTTTTTTTGGGTGAAAATTTTTTTGGTCCGAAAATTTTTCGAAGTTTTTTTTAGGTGAAAATTTTTTTGGTCCGAAAATTTTTCGAAGTTTTTTTTGGTCCAAAATTTTTTTGGTCCGAAAATTTTTCGAAGTTTTTTTTGGGTGAAAATTTTTTTGGTCCGAAAATTTTTCGAAGTTTTTTTTGGTCCAAAATTTTTTGGTTCGAAAATTTTTCGAAGTTTTTTTTGGTCCAAAATTTTTTTGGTTCGAAAATTTTTCGAAGTTTTTTTTGGGTGAAAATTTTTTTGGTCCGAAAATTTTTCGAAGTTTTTTTTGGTCCAAAATTTTTTTGATCCGAAAATTTTTCGAAGTTTTTTTTGTGTGAAAATTTTTTGGGTCCGAAAATTTTTCGAAGTTTTTTTTTGGGTGAAAATTTTTTTGGTCCGAAAATTTTTCGAAGTTTTTTTTGGGTGAAAATTTTTTTGGTCCGAAAATTTTTCGAAGTTTTTTTTGGGTGAAAATTTTTTTGGTCCGAAAATTTTTCGAAGTTTTTTTTGGTCCAAAATTTTTTTGGTCCGAAATTTTTCGAAGTTTTTTTGGTGAAAATTTTTTTGGTCCGAAAATTTTTCGAAGTTTTTTTTGTGTGAAAATTTTTTGGGTCCGAAAATTTTTCGAAGTTTTTTTTTGGGTGAAAATTTTTTTGGTCCGAAAATTTTTCGAAGTTTTTTTTTGGGTGAAAATTTTTTTGGTCCGAAAATTTTTCGAAGTTTTTTTTGGGTGAAAATGTTTTTGGTCCGAAAATTTTTCGAAGTTTTTTTTGGGTGAAAATTTTTTTGGTCCGAAAATTTTTCGAAGTTTTTTTTGGGTGAAAATTTTTTTGGTCCGAAAATTTTTCAAAGTTTTTTTTAGGTGAAAATTTTTTTGGTCCGAAAATTTTTCGAAGTTTTTTTTGGGTGAAAATTTTTTTGGTCCGAAAATTTTTCGAAGTTTTTTTTGGGTGAAAATTTTTTTGGTCCGAAAATTTTTCGAAGTTTTTTTAAGGTGAAAATTTTTTTGGTCCGAAAATTTTTCGAAGTTTTTTTTGGTCCAAAATTTTTTTGGTCCGAAAATTTTTCGAAGTTTTTTTTGGGTGAAAATTTTTTTGGTCCGAAAATTTTTCGAAGTTTTTTTTGGTCCAAAATTTTTTGGTTCGAAAATTTTTCGAAGTTTTTTTTGGTCCAAAATTTTTTTGGTTCGAAAATTTTTCGAAGTTTTTTTTGGGTGAAAATTTTTTTGGTCCGAAAATTTTTCGAAGTTTTTTTTGGTCCAAAATTTTTTTGATCCGAAAATTTTTCGAAGTTTTTTTTGTGTGAAAATTTTTTGGGTCCGAAAATTTTTCGAAGTTTTTTTTTGGGTGAAAATTTTTTTGGTCCGAAAATTTTTCGAAGTTTTTTTTGGGTGAAAATTTTTTTGGTCCGAAAATTTTTCGAAGTTTTTTTTGGGTGAAAATTTTTTTGGTCCGAAAATTTTTCGAAGTTTTTTTTGGTCCAAAATTTTTTTGGTCCGAAATTTTTCGAAGTTTTTTTGGTGAAAATTTTTTTGGTCCGAAAATTTTTCGAAGTTTTTTTTGTGTGAAAATTTTTTGGGTCCGAAAATTTTTCGAAGTTTTTTTTTGGGTGAAAATTTTTTTGGTCCGAAAATTTTTCGAAGTTTTTTTTTGGGTGAAAATTTTTTTGGTCCGAAAATTTTTCGAAGTTTTTTTTGGGTGAAAATGTTTTTGGTCCGAAAATTTTTCGAAGTTTTTTTTGGGTGAAAATTTTTTTGGTCCGAAAATTTTTCAAAGTTTTTTTTAGGTGAAAATTTTTTTGGTCCGAAAATTTTTCGAAGTTTTTTTTGGGTGAAAATTTTTTTGGTCCGAAAATTTTTCGAAGTTTTTTTTGGGTGAAAATTTTTTTGGTCCGAAAATTTTTCGAAGTTTTTTTTAGGTGAAAATTTTTTTGGTCCGAAAATTTTTCGAAGTTTTTTTTGGGTGAAAATTTTTTTGGTCCGAAAATTTTTCGAAGTTTTTTTTGGTCCAAAATTTTTTTGGTCCGAAAATTTTTCGAAGTTTTTTTTGGGTGAAAATTTTTTTGGTCCGAAAATTTTTCGAAGTTTTTTTTGGTCCAAAATTTTTTGGTTCGAAAATTTTTCGAAGTTTTTTTTGGTCCAAAATTTTTTTGGTTCGAAAATTTTTCGAAGTTTTTTTTGGGTGAAAATTTTTTTGGTCCGAAAATTTTTCGAAGTTTTTTTTGGGTGAAAATTTTTTTAGTCCGAAAATTTTTCGAAGTTTTTTTTGGTCCAAAATTTTTTTGGTCCGAAAATTTTTCAAAGTTTTTTTTGGGTGAAAATTTTTTTGGTCCGAAATTTTTACGAAGTTTTTTTTGGGTGAAAATTTTCTTGGTCCGAAAATTTTTCGAAGTTTTATTGGGGTGAAAATTTTTTTGGTCCAAAATTTTTTTTGTCCGCAAATTTTTCAAACTTTTTTTTGGGTCCAAAGTTTTTTTGGTCCGAAAATTTTTCGAAGTTTTTTTTTGGGTGAAAATTTTTTTGGTCCGAAAATTTTTCGAAGTTTTTTTTTGGGTGAAAATTTTTTTGGTTCGAAAATTTTTCGAAGTTTTTTTTGGTCCAAAATTTTTTTGGTCCGAAAATTTTTCGAAGTTTTTTTTGGTCCAAAATTTTTTTGGTCCGAAAATTTTCCGAAGTTTTTTTTGGTCCAAAATTTTTTTGGTCCGAAAATTTTTCGAAGTTTTTTTTGGGTGAAAATTGTTTTGGTCCGAAAATTTTTCGAAGTTTTTTTTGGGTGAAAATTTTTTTGGTCCGAAAATTTTTTCGAAGTTTTTTTTGGGTGAAAATTTTTTTGGTCCAAAAATTTTTCGAAGTTTTTTTTTGGGTGAAAATTTTTTTGGTCCAAAATTTTTTTGGTCCGAAAATTTTTCGAAGTTTTTTTTGGTCCAAAATTATTTTTGTCCGAAAATTTTTCGAAGTTTTTTTTGGTCCAAAATTTTTTTGGTCCGAAAATTTTTAAAGTTTTTTTTGGGTGAAAATTTTTTTGGTCCGAAATTTTTTCAAAGTTTTTTTTGGGTGAAAATTTTCTTGGTCCGAAAATTTTTCGAAGTTTTTTTTTGGGTGAAAATTTTTTTGGTCCGAAAATTTTTCGAAGTTTTTTTTGGGTGAAAATTTTTTTGGTCCGAAAATTTTTCGAAGTTTTTTTTGGTCCAAAATTTTTTTGGTTCAAAAATTTTTCGAAGTTTTTTTTGGTCCAAAATTTTTTTGGTTCGAAAATTTTTCGAAGTTTTTTTTGGGTGAAAATTTTTTTGGTCCGAAAATTTTTCGAAGTTTTTTTTGGTCCAAAATTTTTTTGGTCCGAAAATTTTTCGAAGTTTTTTTTGGGTGAAAATTTTTTTGGTCCGAAAATTTTTCGAAGTTTTTTTTGGGTGAAAATTTTTTTGGTCCGAAAATTTTTCGAAGTTTTTTTTGGTCCAAAATTTTTTTGGTCCGAAATTTTTCGAAGTTTTTTTGGTGAAAATTTTTTTGGTCCGAAAATTTTTCGAAGTTTTTTTTGTGTGAAAATTTTTTGGGTCCGAAAATTTTTCGAAGTTTTTTTTTGGGTGAAAATTTTTTTGGTCCGAAAATTTTTCGAAGTTTTTTTTTGGGTGAAAATTTTTTTGGTCCGAAAATTTTTCGAAGTTTTTTTTGGGTGAAAATGTTTTTGGTCCGAAAATTTTTCGAAGTTTTTTTTGGGTGAAAATTTTTTTGGTCCGAAAATTTTTCGAAGTTTTTTTTGGGTGAAAATTTTTTTGGTCCGAAAATTTTTCAAAGTTTTTTTTAGGTGAAAATTTTTTTGGTCCGAAAATTTTTCGAAGTTTTTTTTGGGTGAAAATTTTTTTGGTCCGAAAATTTTTCGAAGTTTTTTTTGGGTGAAAATTTTTTTGGTCCGAAAATTTTTCGAAGTTTTTTTTAGGTGAAAATTTTTTTGGTCCGAAAATTTTTCGAAGTTTTTTTTGGTCCAAAATTTTTTTGGTCCGAAAATTTTTCGAAGTTTTTTTTGGGTGAAAATTTTTTTGGTCCGAAAATTTTTCGAAGTTTTTTTTGGTCCAAAATTTTTTGGTTCGAAAATTTTTCGAAGTTTTTTTTGGTCCAAAATTTTTTTGGTTCGAAAATTTTTCGAAGTTTTTTTTGGGTGAAAATTTTTTTGGTCCGAAAATTTTTCGAAGTTTTTTTTGGTCCAAAATTTTTTTGATCCGAAAATTTTTCGAAGTTTTTTTTGTGTGAAAATTTTTTGGGTCCGAAAATTTTTCGAAGTTTTTTTTTGGGTGAAAATTTTTTTGGTCCGAAAATTTTTCGAAGTTTTTTTTGGGTGAAAATTTTTTTGGTCCGAAAATTTTTCGAAGTTTTTTTTGGGTGAAAATTTTTTTGGTCCGAAAATTTTTCGAAGTTTTTTTTGGTCCAAAATTTTTTTGGTCCGAAATTTTTCGAAGTTTTTTTGGTGAAAATTTTTTTGGTCCGAAAATTTTTCGAAGTTTTTTTTGTGTGAAAATTTTTTGGGTCCGAAAATTTTTCGAAGTTTTTTTTTGGGTGAAAATTTTTTTGGTCCGAAAATTTTTCGAAGTTTTTTTTTGGGTGAAAATTTTTTTGGTCCGAAAATTTTTCGAAGTTTTTTTTGGGTGAAAATGTTTTTGGTCCGAAAATTTTTCGAAGTTTTTTTTGGGTGAAAATTTTTTTGGTCCGAAAATTTTTCAAAGTTTTTTTTAGGTGAAAATTTTTTTGGTCCGAAAATTTTTCGAAGTTTTTTTTGGGTGAAAATTTTTTTGGTCCGAAAATTTTTCGAAGTTTTTTTTGGGTGAAAATTTTTTTGGTCCGAAAATTTTTCGAAGTTTTTTTTAGGTGAAAATTTTTTTGGTCCGAAAATTTTTCGAAGTTTTTTTTGGGTGAAAATTTTTTTGGTCCGAAAATTTTTCGAAGTTTTTTTTGGTCCAAAATTTTTTTGGTCCGAAAATTTTTCGAAGTTTTTTTTGGGTGAAAATTTTTTTGGTCCGAAAATTTTTCGAAGTTTTTTTTGGTCCAAAATTTTTTGGTTCGAAAATTTTTCGAAGTTTTTTTTGGTCCAAAATTTTTTTGGTTCGAAAATTTTTCGAAGTTTTTTTTGGGTGAAAATTTTTTTGGTCCGAAAATTTTTCGAAGTTTTTTTTGGGTGAAAATTTTTTTGGTCCGAAAATTTTTCGAAGTTTTTTTTGGTCCAAAATTTTTTTGGTCCGAAAATTTTTCAAAGTTTTTTTTGGGTGAAAATTTTTTTGGTCCGAAATTTTTACGAAGTTTTTTTTGGGTGAAAATTTTCTTGGTCCGAAAATTTTTCGAAGTTTTATTGGGGTGAAAATTTTTTTGGTCCAAAATTTTTTTTGTCCGCAAATTTTTCAAACTTTTTTTTGGGTCCAAAGTTTTTTTGGTCCGAAAATTTTTCGAAGTTTTTTTTTGGGTGAAAATTTTTTTGGTCCGAAAATTTTTCGAAGTTTTTTTTTGGGTGAAAATTTTTTTGGTTCGAAAATTTTTCGAAGTTTTTTTTGGTCCAAAATTTTTTTGGTCCGAAAATTTTTCGAAGTTTTTTTTGGTCCAAAATTTTTTTGGTCCGAAAATTTTCCGAAGTTTTTTTTGGTCCAAAATTTTTTTGGTCCGAAAATTTTTCGAAGTTTTTTTTGGGTGAAAATTGTTTTGGTCCGAAAATTTTTCGAAGTTTTTTTTGGGTGAAAATTTTTTTGGTCCGAAAATTTTTTCGAAGTTTTTTTTGGGTGAAAATTTTTTTGGTCCAAAAATTTTTCGAAGTTTTTTTTTGGGTGAAAATTTTTTTGGTCCAAAATTTTTTTGGTCCGAAAATTTTTCGAAGTTTTTTTTGGTCCAAAATTATTTTTGTCCGAAAATTTTTCGAAGTTTTTTTTGGTCCAAAATTTTTTTGGTCCAAAATTTTTTTGGTCCAAAATTTTTTTGGTCCGAAAATTTTTCAAAGTTTTTTTTTGGGTGAAAATCTTTTTGGTCCAAAATTTTTTTGGTCCGAAAATTTTTCTAAGTTTTTTTTGGTCCAAAATTTTTTTGGTCCGAAAATTTTTCGAAGTTTTTTTTGGGTGAAAATTTTTTTGGTCCGAAAATTTTTCGAAGTTTTTTTTGGGTGAAAATTTTTTTGGTCCGAAAATTTTTCGAAGTTTTTTTTGGGTGAAAATTTTTTTGGTCCGAAAATTTTTCGAAGTTTTTTTTGGGTGAAAATTTTTTTGGTCCGAAAATTTTTCGAAGTTTTTTTTGGTCCAAAATTTTTTTGGTCCGAAAATTTTTAAAGTTTTTTTTGGGTGAAAATTTTTTTGGTCCGAAATTTTTTCAAAGTTTTTTTTGGGTGAAAATTTTCTTGGTCCGAAAATTTTTCGAAGTTTTTTTTTGGGTGAAAATTTTTTTGGTCCGAAAATTTTTCGAAGTTTTTTTTGGGTGAAAATTTTTTTGGTCCGAAAATTTTTCGAAGTTTTTTTTGGGTGAAAATTTTTTTGGTCCGAAAATTTTTCGAAGTTTTTTTTGGTCCAAAATTTTTTTGGTCCGAAATTTTTCGAAGTTTTTTTTGCTCCAAAATTTTTTTGGTCCGAAAATTTTTCGAAGTTTTTTTTGGGTGAAAATTTTTTTGGTCCGAAAATTTTTCGAAGTTTTTTTTGGTCCAAAATTTTTTTGGTTCAAAAATTTTTCGAAGTTTTTTTTGGTCCAAAATTTTTTTGGTTCGAAAATTTTTCGAAGTTTTTTTTGGGTGAAAATTTTTTTGGTCCGAAAATTTTTCGAAGTTTTTTTTGGTCCAAAATTTTTTTGGTCCGAAAATTTTTCAAAGTTTTTTTTTGGGTGAAAATTTTTTTGGTCCGAAAATTTTTCGAAGTTTTTTTTGGGTGAAAATTTTTTTGGTCCGAAAATTTTTCGAAGTTTTTTTTGGGTGAAAATTTTTTTGGTCCGAAAATTTTTCGAAGTTTTTTTTGGTCCAAAATTTTTTTGGTCCGAAATTTTTCGAAGTTTTTTTGGTGAAAATTTTTTTGGTCCGAAAATTTTTCGAAGTTTTTTTTGTGTGAAAATTTTTTGGGTCCGAAAATTTTTCGAAGTTTTTTTTTGGGTGAAAATTTTTTTGGTCCGAAAATTTTTCGAAGTTTTTTTTTGGGTGAAAATTTTTTTGGTCCGAAAATTTTTCGAAGTTTTTTTTGGGTGAAAATGTTTTTGGTCCGAAAATTTTTCGAAGTTTTTTTTGGGTGAAAATTTTTTTGGTCCGAAAATTTTTCGAAGTTTTTTTTGGGTGAAAATTTTTTTGGTCCGAAAATTTTTCAAAGTTTTTTTTAGGTGAAAATTTTTTTGGTCCGAAAATTTTTCGAAGTTTTTTTTGGGTGAAAATTTTTTTGGTCCGAAAATTTTTCGAAGTTTTTTTTGGGTGAAAATTTTTTTGGTCCGAAAACTTTTCGAAGTTTTTTTTAGGTGAAAATTTTTTTGGTCCGAAAATTTTTCGAAGTTTTTTTTGGGTGAAAATTTTTTTGGTCCGAAAATTTTTCGAAGTTTTTTTTGGTCCAAAATTTTTTTGGTCCGAAAATTTTTCGAAGTTTTTTTTGGGTGAAAATTTTTTTGGTCCGAAAATTTTTCGAAGTTTTTTTTGGTCCAAAATTTTTTGGTTCGAAAATTTTTCGAAGTTTTTTTTGGTCCAAAATTTTTTTGGTTCGAAAATTTTTCGAAGTTTTTTTTGGGTGAAAATTTTTTTGGTCCGAAAATTTTTCGAAGTTTTTTTTGGTCCAAAATTTTTTTGATCCGAAAATTTTTCGAAGTTTTTTTTGTGTGAAAATTTTTTGGGTCTGAAAATTTTTCGAAGTTTTTTTTTGGGTGAAAATTTTCTTGGTCCGAAAATTTTTCGAAGTTTTATTGGGGTGAAAATTTTTTTGGTCCAAAATTTTTTTTGTCCGCAAATTTTTCAAACCTTTTTTTGGGTCCAAAGTTTTTTTGGTCCGAAAATTTTTCGAAGTTTTTTTTTGGGTGAAAATTTTTTTGGTCCGAAAATTTTTCGAAGTTTTTTTTTGGGTGAAAATTTTTTTGGTTCGAAAATTTTTCGAAGTTTTTTTTGGTCCAAAATTTTTTTGGTCCGAAAATTTTTCGAAGTTTTTTTTGGTCCAAAATTTTTTTGGTCCGAAAATTTTCCGAAGTTTTTTTTGGTCCAAAATTTTTTTGGTCCGAAAATTTTTCGAAGTTTTTTTTGGGTGAAAATTGTTTTGGTCCGAAAATTTTTCGAAGTTTTTTTTGGGTGAAAATTTTTTTGGTCCGAAAATTTTTTCGAAGTTTTTTTTGGATGAAAATTTTTTTGGTCCAAAAATTTTTCGAAGTTTTTTTTTGGGTGAAAATTTTTTTGGTCCAAAATTTTTTTGGTCCGAAAATTTTTCGAAGTTTTTTTTGGTCCAAAATTATTTTTGTCCGAAAATTTTTCGAAGTTTTTTTTGGTCCAAAATTTTTTTGGTCCAAAATTTTTTTGGTCCAAAATTTTTTTGGTCCGAAAATTTTTCAAAGTTTTTTTTTGGGTGAAAATCTTTTTGGTCCAAAATTTTTTTGGTCCGAAAATTTTTCTAAGTTTTTTTTGGTCCAAAATTTTTTTGGTCCGAAAATTTTTCGAAGTTTTTTTTGGGTGAAAATTTTTTTGGTCCGAAAATTTTTCGAAGTTTTTTTTGGGTGAAAATTTTTTTGGTCCGAAAATTTTTCGAAGTTTTTTTTGGGTGAAAATTTTTTTGGTCCGAAAATTTTTCGAAGTTTTTTTTGGGTGAAAATTTTTTTGGTCCGAAAATTTTTCGAAGTTTTTTTTGGTCCAAAATTTTTTTGGTCCGAAAATTTTTAAAGTTTTTTTTGGGTGAAAATTTTTTTGGTCCGAAATTTTTTCAAAGTTTTTTTTGGGTGAAAATTTTCTTGGTCCGAAAATTTTTCGAAGTTTTTTTTTGGGTGAAAATTTTTTTGGTCCGAAAATTTTTCGAAGTTTTTTTTGGGTGAAAATTTTTTTGGTCCGAAAATTTTTCGAAGTTTTTTTTGGGTGAAAATTTTTTTGGTCCGAAAATTTTTCGAAGTTTTTTTTGGTCCAAAATTTTTTTGGTCCGAAATTTTTCGAAGTTTTTTTTGCTCCAAAATTTTTTTGGTCCGAAAATTTTTCGAAGTTTTTTTTGGGTGAAAATTTTTTTGGTCCGAAAATTTTTCGAAGTTTTTTTTGGTCCAAAATTTTTTTGGTCCGAAAATTTTTAAAGTTTTTTTTGGGTGAAAATTTTTTTGGTCCGAAATTTTTTCAAAGTTTTTTTTGGGTGAAAATTTTCTTGGTCCGAAAATTTTTCGAAGTTTTTTTTTGGGTGAAAATTTTTTTGGTCCGAAAATTTTTCGAAGTTTTTTTTGGGTGAAAATTTTTTTGGTCCGAAAATTTTTCGAAGTTTTTTTTGGGTGAAAATTTTTTTGGTCCGAAAATTTTTCGAAGTTTTTTTTGGTCCAAAATTTTTTTGGTCCGAAATTTTTCGAAGTTTTTTTTGCTCCAAAATTTTTTTGGTCCGAAAATTTTTCGAAGTTTTTTTTGGGTGAAAATTTTTTTGGTCCGAAAATTTTTCGAAGTTTTTTTTGGTCCAAAATTTTTTTGGTTCAAAAATTTTTCGAAGTTTTTTTTGGTCCAAAATTTTTTTGGTTCGAAAATTTTTCGAAGTTTTTTTTGGGTGAAAATTTTTTTGGTCCGAAAATTTTTCGAAGTTTTTTTTGGTCCAAAATTTTTTTGGTCCGAAAATTTTTCAAAGTTTTTTTTTGGGTGAAAATTTTTTTGGTCCGAAAATTTTTCGAAGTTTTTTTTGGGTGAAAATTTTTTTGGTCCGAAAATTTTTCGAAGTTTTTTTTGGGTGAAAATTTTTTTGGTCCGAAAATTTTTCGAAGTTTTTTTTGGTCCAAAATTTTTTTGGTCCGAAATTTTTCGAAGTTTTTTTGGTGAAAATTTTTTTGGTCCGAAAATTTTTCGAAGTTTTTTTTGTGTGAAAATTTTTTGGGTCCGAAAATTTTTCGAAGTTTTTTTTTGGGTGAAAATTTTTTTGGTCCGAAAATTTTTCGAAGTTTTTTTTTGGGTGAAAATTTTTTTGGTCCGAAAATTTTTCGAAGTTTTTTTTGGGTGAAAATGTTTTTGGTCCGAAAATTTTTCGAAGTTTTTTTTGGGTGAAAATTTTTTTGGTCCGAAAATTTTTCGAAGTTTTTTTTGGGTGAAAATTTTTTTGGTCCGAAAATTTTTCAAAGTTTTTTTTAGGTGAAAATTTTTTTGGTCCGAAAATTTTTCGAAGTTTTTTTTGGGTGAAAATTTTTTTGGTCCGAAAATTTTTCGAAGTTTTTTTTGGGTGAAAATTTTTTTGGTCCGAAAATTTTTCGAAGTTTTTTTTGGTCCAAAATTTTTCTGGTCCGAAAATTTTTCGAAGTTTTTTTTGGGTGAAAATTTTTTTGGTCCGAAAATTTTTCGAAGTTTTTTTTGGTCCAAAATTTTTTGGTTCGAAAATTTTTCGAAGTTTTTTTTGGTCCAAAATTTTTTTGGTTCGAAAATTTTTCGAAGTTTTTTTTGGGTGAAAATTTTTTTGGTCCGAAAATTTTTCGAAGTTTTTTTTGGTCCAAAATTTTTTTGATCCGAAAATTTTTCGAAGTTTTTTTTGTGTGAAAATTTTTTGGGTCCGAAAATTTTTCGAAGTTTTTTTTTGGGTGAAAATTTTTTTGGTCCGAAAATTTTTCGAAGTTTTTTTTGGGTGAAAATTTTTTTGGTCCGAAAATTTTTCGAAGTTTTTTTTGGGTGAAAATTTTTTTGGTCCGAAAATTTTTCGAAGTTTTTTTTGGTCCAAAATTTTTTTGGTCCGAAATTTTTCGAAGTTTTTTTGGTGAAAATTTTTTTGGTCCGAAAATTTTTCGAAGTTTTTTTTGTGTGAAAATTTTTTGGGTCCGAAAATTTTTCGAAGTTTTTTTTTGGGTGAAAATTTTTTTGGTCCGAAAATTTTTCGAAGTTTTTTTTTGGGTGAAAATTTTTTTGGTCCGAAAATTTTTCGAAGTTTTTTTTGGGTGAAAATGTTTTTGGTCCGAAAATTTTTCGAAGTTTTTTTTGGGTGAAAATTTTTTTGGTCCGAAAATTTTTCAAAGTTTTTTTTAGGTGAAAATTTTTTTGGTCCGAAAATTTTTCGAAGTTTTTTTTGGGTGAAAATTTTTTTGGTCCGAAAATTTTTCGAAGTTTTTTTTGGTCCAAAATTTTTTTGGTCCGAAAATTTTTCGAAGTTTTTTTTGGGTGAAAATTTTTTTGGTCCGAAAATTTTTCGAAGTTTTTTTTGGTCCAAAATTTTTTGGTTCGAAAATTTTTCGAAGTTTTTTTTGGTCCAAAATTTTTTTGGTTCGAAAATTTTTCGAAGTTTTTTTTGGGTGAAAATTTTTTTGGTCCGAAAATTTTTCGAAGTTTTTTTTGGTCCAAAATTTTTTTGGTCCGAAAATTTTTCGAAGTTTTTTTTTGGGTGAAAATTTTTTTGGTCCGAAAATTTTTCGAAGTTTTTTTTGGTCCAAAATTTTTTTGGTCCGAAAATTTTTCGAAGTTTTTTTTGGGTGAAAATTTTTTTGGTCCGAAAATTTTTCCAAGTTTTTTTTGGTCCAAAATTTTTTTGGTCCGAAAATTTTTCGAAGTTTTTTTTGGTCCAAAATTTTTTTGGTCCGAAAATTTTTCAAAGTTTTTTTTGGGTGAAAATTTTTTTGGTCCGAAATTTTTTCGAAGTTTTTTTTGGGTGAAAATTTTCTTGGTCCGAAAATTTTTCGAAGTTTTATTGGGGTGAAAATTTTTTTGGTCCAAAATTTTTTTTGTCCGCAAATTTTTCAAACTTTTTTTTGGGTCCAAAGGTTTTTTGGTCCGAAAATTTTTCGAAGTTTTTTTTTGGGTGAAAATTTTTTTGGTCCGAAAATTTTTCGAAGTTTTTTTTTGGGTGAAAATTTTTTTGGTTCGAAAATTTTTCGAAGTTTTTTTTGGTCCAAAATTTTTTTGGTCCGAAAATTTTTCGAAGTTTTTTTTGGTCCAAAATTTTTTTGGTCCGAAAATTTTCCGAAGTTTTTTTTGGTCCAAAATTTTTTTGGTCCGAAAATTTTTCGAAGTTTTTTTTGGGTGAAAATTGTTTTGGTCCGAAAATTTTTCGAAGTTTTTTTTGGGTGAAAATTTATTTGGTCCGAAAATTTTTCGAAGTTTTTATTGGGTGAAATTTTTTTTGGTCCGAATATTCTTCGAAGTTTTTTTTGGTCCAAAATTTTTTTTGTCCGAAAATTTTTCGAAGTTTTTTTTGGGTGAAAATTTTTTTTGGTCCGAAATTTTTTCGAACGTTTTTTTGGTCCAAAATTTTTTTGGTCCGAAAATTTTTCGAAGTTTTTTTTGGTCCAAAATTTTTTTGGTCCGAAAATTTTTCGAAGTTTTTTTTGGTCCAAAATTTTTTTGGTACGAAAATTTTTCGAAGTTTTTTTTGGGTGAAAATTTTTTTGGTCCGAAAATTTTTCGAAGTTTTTTTTGGTCCAAAATTTTTTTGGTCCGAAAATTTTTCGAAGTTTTTTTTGGTCCAAAATTTTTTTGGTCTGAAAGTTTTCCGAATTTTTTTTTGGTCCAAAATTTTTTTGGTCCGAAAATTTTTCGAAGTTTTTTTTGGTGAAAATTTTCTTGGTCCGAAAATTTTTCGAAGTTTTATTGGGGTGAAAATTTTTTTGGTCCAAAATTTTTTTTGTCCGCAAATCTTTCGAAGTTTTTTTTGGGTCCAAAGTTTTTTTGGTCCGAAAATTTTTCGAAGTTTTTTTTTGGGTGAAAATTTTTTTGGTCCGAAAATTTTTCGAAGTTTTTTTTGGGTGAAAATTTTTTTGGTCCGAAAATTTTTCGAAGTTTTCTTTGGTCCAAAATTTTTTTGGTCCGAAAATTTTTCGAAGTTTTTTTTGGTCAAAAATTTTTTTGGTCCGAAAATTTTTCGAAGTTTTTTTTGGGTGAAAATTTTTTTGGTCCGAAAATTTTTCGAAGTTTTTTTTGGGTGAAAATTTTTTTGGTCCGAAAATTTTTTCGAAGTTTTTTTTGGGTGAAAATTTTTTTGGTCCAAAAATTTTTCGAAGTTTTTTTTTGGGTGAAATTTTTTTTGGTCCAAAAATTTTTTTGTCCGAAAATTTTTCGAAGTTTTTTTTGGTCCAAAATTTTTTTGGTCCGAAAATTTTTCGAAGTTTTTTTTGGGTGAAAATTTTTTTGGTCCGAAATTTTTTCGAATTTTTTTTTGGGTGAAAATGTTTTTGGTCCGAAAATTTTTCGAAGTTTTTTTTGTTCCAACATTTTTTTGGTCCGAAAATTTTTCGAAGTTTTTTTTGGGTGAAAATTTTTTTTGGTCCGAATATTCTTCGAAGTTTTTTTTGGTCCAAAATTTTTTTTGTCCGAAAATTTTTCGAAGTTTTTTTTGGGTGAAAATTTTTTTTGGTCCGAAATTTTTTCGAACGTTTTTTTGGTCCAAAATTTTTTTGGTCCGAAAATTTTTCGAAGTTTTTTTTCGTCCAAAATTTTTTTGGTCCGAAAATTTTTCGAAGTTTTTTTTGGTCCAAAATTTTTTTGGTACGAAAATTTTTCGAAGTTTTTTTTGGGTGAAAATTTTTTTGGTCCAAAATTTTTTTTGTCCGATAATTTTTCGAAGTTTTTTTTGGTCCAAAATTTTTTTGGTCCGAAAATTTTTCGAAGTTTTTTTTGGTCCAAAATTTTTTTTTTTACGAAAATTTTTCAAAGTTTTTTTTGGTCCAAAATTTTTTTGGTCCGAAAAGTTTTCGAAGTTTTTTTTGGTCCAAAATTTTTTTGGTCCGAAAATTTTTTGAAGTTTTTTTTGGGTGAAAATTTTTTTGGTCCGAAAATTTTTCGAAGTTTTTTTGGGGTGAAAATTTTTTTGGTCCAAAATTTTTTTTGTCCGCAAATTTTTCGAAGTTTTTTTTGGGTCCAAAGTTTTTTTGGTCCGAAAATTTTTCGAACGTTTTTTTGGTCCAAAATTTTTTTGGTCCGAAAATTTTTCGAAGTTTTTTTTGGTCCAAAAATTTTTTAGTCCGAAAATTTTTCGGAGTTTTTTTTTGGGTGAAAATTTTTTTGGTCCGAAAATTTTTCGAAGTTTTTTTTGGGTGAAAATTTTTTTGGTCCGAAAATTTTTCGAAGTTTTTTTTGGTCCAAAATTTTTTTGGTCCGAAAATTTTTCTAAGTTTTTTTGGGTGAAAATTTTTTTGGTCCGAAAATTTTTCGAAGTTTTTTTTGTCCGAAAATTTTTCGAAGTTTTTTTTGGGTGAAAATTTTTTTGGTCCGAAAATTTTTCGAAGTTTTTTTTGGGTGAAAATTTTTTTGGTCCAAAATTTTTTTTGTCCGATAATTTTTCGAAGTTTTTTTTGGTCCAAAATTTTTTTGGTCCGAAAATTTTTCGAAGTTTTTTTTGGTCCAAAATTTTTTTTTTTACGAAAATTTTTCAAAGTTTTTTTTGGTCCAAAATTTTTTTGGTCCGAAAAGTTTTCGAAGTTTTTTTTGGTCCAAAATTTTTTTGGTCCGAAAATTTTTTGAAGTTTTTTTTGGGTGAAAATTTTTTTGGTCCGAAAATTTTTCGAAGTTTTTTTTTGGGTGAAAATTTTTTTGGTCCAAAATTTTTTTGGTCCGAAAATTTTTTGAAGTTTTTTTTGGGTGAAAATTTTTTTGGTCCGAAAATTTTTCGAAGTTTTTTTTGGTCCAAAATTTTTCGAAGTTTTTTTTGGGTGAAAATTTCTTTGGTCCGAAAATTTTTCGTAGTTTTTATTGGGTGAAATTTTTTTTGGTCCGAAAATTCTTCGAAGTTTTTTTTGGTCCAAAATTTTTTTTGTCCGAAAATTTTTAGAAGTTTTTTTTGGGTGAAAATTTTTTTGGTCCGAAAATTTTTCGAAGTTTTTTTTGGTCCAAAATTTTTTTGGTCCGAAAATTTTTCGAAGTTTTTTTTGGTCCAAAATTTTTTTGGTCCGAAAATTTTTCGAAGTTTTTTTTTGGTGAAATTTTTTTTGGTCCAAAATTTTTTTGGTCCGAAAATTTTTCGAAGTTTTTTTTGGGTGAAAATTTTTTTGGTCCGAAAATTTTTCGAAGTTTTTTTTGGGTGAAAATTTTTTTGGTCCGAAAATTTTTTCGAAGTTTTTTTTGGGTGAAAATTTTTTTGGTCCAAAAATTTTTCGAAGTTTTTTTTTGGGTGAAAATTTTTTTGGTCCAAAATTTTTTTGGTCCGAAAATTTTTCGAAGTTTTTTTTGGTCCAAAATTATTTTTGTCCGAAAATTTTTCGAAGTTTTTTTTGGTCCAAAATTTTTTTGGTCCGAAATTTTTTCGAATTTTTTTTTTGGGTGAAAATGTTTTTGGTCCGAAAATTTTTCGAAGTTTTTTTTGGTCCAACATTTTTTTGGTCCGAAAATTTTTCGAAGTTTTTTTTGGGTGAAAATTTTTTTGGTCCGAAAATTTTTCTAAGTTTTTTTTGGTCCAAAATTTTTTTGGTCCGAAAATTTTTCAAAGTTTTTTTTGGGTGAAAATTTTTTTGGTCCGAAAATTTTTCGAAGTTTTTTTGGGGTGAAAATTTTTTTGGTCCAAAATTTTTTTTGTCCGCAAATTTTTCGAAGTTTTTTTTGGGTCCAAAGTTTTTTTGGTCCGAAAATTTTTCGAACGTTTTTTTGGTCCAAAATTTTTTTGGTCCGAAAATTTTTCGAAGTTTTTTTTGGTCCAAAATTTTTTTGGTCCGAAAATTTTTCGAAGTTTTTTTTGGTCCAAAATTTTTTTGGTCCGAAAATTTTTCGAAGTTTTTTTTGGGTGAAAATTTTTTTGGTCCGAAAATTTTTCGAAGTTTTTTTTGGGTGAAAATTTTTTTGGTCCGAAAATTTTTTCGAAGTTTTTTTTGGGTGAAAATTTTTTTGGTCCAAAAATTTTTCGAAGTTTTTTTTTGGGTGAAAATTTTTTTGGTCCAAAATTTTTTTGGTCCGAAAATTTTTCGAAGTTTTTTTTGGTCCAAAATTATTTTTGTCCGAAAATTTTTCGAAGTTTTTTTTGGTCCAAAAATTTTTTGGTCCGAAATTTTTTCGAATTTTTTTTTTGGGTGAAAATGTTTTTGGTCCGAAAATTTTTCGAAGTTTTTTTTGGTCCAACATTTTTTTGGTCCGAAAATTTTTCGAAGTTTTTTTTGGGTGAAAATTTTTTTGGTCCGAAAATTTTTCTAAGTTTTTTTTGGTCCAAAAATTTTTTAGTCCGAAAATTTTTCGGAGTTTTTTTTTGGGTGAAAATTTTTTTGGTCCGAAAATTTTTCGAAGTTTTTTTTGGGTGAAAATTTTTTTGGTCCGAAAAATTTTCGAAGTTTTTTTTGGTCCAAAATTTTTTTGGTCCGAAAATTTTTCGAAGTTTTTTTGGGTGAAAATTTTTTTGGTCCGAAAATTTTTCGAAGTTTTTTTTGTCCGAAAATTTTTCGAAGTTTTTTTTGGGTGAAAATTTTTTTGGTCCGAAAATTTTTCGAAGTTTTTTTTGGGTGAAAATTTTTTTGGTCCAAAATTTTTTTTGTCCGATAATTTTTCGAAGTTTTTTTTGGTCCAAAATTTTTTTGGTCCGAAAATTTTTCGAAGTTTTTTTTGGTCCAAAATTTTTTTTTTTACGAAAATTTTTCAAAGTTTTTTTGGTCCAAAATTTTTTTGGTCCGAAAATTTTTCGAAGTTTTTTTTGGTCCAAAATTTTTTTGGTCCGAAAATTTTTTGAAGTTTTTTTTGGGTGAAAATTTTTTTGGTCCGAAAATTTTTCGAAGTTTTTTTTTGGGTGAAAATTTTTTTGGTCCAAAATTTTTTTGGTCCGAAAATTTTTTGAAGTTTTTTTTGGGTGAAAATTTTTTTGGTCCGAAAATTTTTCGAAGTTTTTTTTGGTCCAAAATTTTTCGAAGTTTTTTTTGGGTGAAAATTTCTTTGGTCCGAAAATTTTTCGTAGTTTTTATTGGGTGAAATTTTTTTTGGTCCGAAAATTCTTCGAAGTTTTTTTTGGTCCAAAATTTTTTTTGTCCGAAAATTTTTAGAAGTTTTTTTTGGGTGAAAATTTTTTTTGGTCCGAAATTTTTTCGAACGTTTTTTTGGTCCAAAATTTTTTTGGTCCGAAAATTTTTCGAAGTTTTTTTTGGTCCAAAATTTTTTTGGTCCGAAAATTTTTCGAAGTTTTTTTTGGTCCAAAATTTTTTTGGTCCGAAAATTTTTCGAAGTTTTTTTTTGGTGAAAATTTTTTTGGTCCGAAAATTTTTCGAAGTTTTTTTTGGTCCAAAATTTTTTTGGTCCGAAAATTTTTCGAAGTTTTTTTTTGGTCCAAAATTTTTTTGGTCCGAAAATTTTCCGAAGTTTTTTTTGGTCCAAAATTTTTTTGGTCCGAAAATTTTTCGAAGTTTTTTTTGGGTGAAATTTTTTTTGGTCCGAAAATTTTTCGAAGTTTTTTTTGGTCCAAAATTTTTTTGATCCGAAAAATTTTCGAAGTTTTTTTTGGGTGAAAATTTTTTTGGTCCGAAAATTTTTCGAAGTTTTTTTTGGGTGAAAATTTTTTTGGTCCGAAAATTTTTTCGAAGTTTTTTTGGGTGAAAATTTTTTTGGTCCAAAAATTTTTCGAAGTTTTTTTTTGGGTGAAAATTTTTTTGGTCCAAAATTTTTTTGGTCCGAAAATTTTTCGAAGTTTTTTTTGGTCCAAAATTATTTTTGTCCGAAAATTTTTCGAAGTTTTTTTTGGTCCAAATTTTTTTTGGTCCGAAAATTTTTCTAAGTTTTTTTTGGGTGAAAATTTTTTTGGTCCGAAATTTTTTCGAATTTTTTTTTTGGGTGAAAATGTTTTTGGTCCGAAAATTTTTCGAAGTTTTTTTTGGTCCAACATTTTTTTGGTCCGAAAATTTTTCGAAGTTTTTTTTGGGTGAAAATTTTTTTGGTCCGAAAATTTTTCGAAGTTTTTTTTGGTCCAAAAATTTTTTAGTCCGAAAATTTCTCGGAGTTTTTTTTTGGGTGAAAATTTTTTTGGTCCGAAAATTTTTCGAAGTTTTTTTTGGGTGAAAATTTTTTTGGTCCGAAAATTTTTCGAAGTTTTTTTTGGTCCAAAATTTTTTTGGTCCGAAAATTTTTGGAATTTTTTTTGGGTGAAAATTTTTTTGGTCCGAAAATTTTTCGAAGTTTTTTTTGTCCGAAAATTTTTCGAAGTTTTTTTTGGGTGAAAATTTTTTTGGTCCGAAAATTTTTCGAAGTTTTTTTTGGGTGAAAATTTTTTTGGTCCAAAATTTTTTTTGTCCGATAATTTTTCGAAGTTTTTTTTGGTCCAAAATTTTTTTGGTCCGAAAATTTTTCGAAGTTTTTTTTGGTCCAAAATTTTTTTTTTTACGAAAATTTTTCAAAGTTTTTTTTGGTCCAAAATTTTTTTGGTCCGAAAATTTTTCGAAGTTTTTTTTGGTCCAAAATTTTTTTGGTCCGAAAATTTTTCGAAGTTTTTTTGGGTGAAAATTTTTTTGGTCCGAAAATTTTTCGAAGTTTTTTTTGGGTGAAAATTTTTTTGGTCCGAAAATTTTTCGAAGTTTTTTTTGGTCCAAAATTTTTTTGGTCCGAAAATTTTTCGAAGTTTTTTTGGGTGAAAATTTTTTTGGTCCGAAAATTTTTCGAAGTTTTTTTTGTCCGAAAATTTTTCGAAGTTTTTTTTGGGTGAAAATTTTTTTGGTCCGAAAATTTTTCGAAGTTTTTTTTGGGTGAAAATTTTTTTGGTCCAAAATTTTTTTTGTCCGATAATTTTTCGAAGTTTTTTTTGGTCCAAAATTTTTTTTTTTACGAAAATTTTTCAAAGTTTTTTTTGGTCCAAAATTTTTTTGGTCCGAAAATTTTTCGAAGTTTTTTTTGGTCCAAAATTTTTTTGGTCCGAAAATTTTTTGAAGTTTTTTTTGGGTGAAAATTTTTTTGGTCCGAAAATTTTTCGAAGTTTTTTTTTGGGTGAAAATTTTTTTGGTCCAAAATTTTTTTGGTCCGAAAATTTTTTGAAGTTTTTTTTGGGTGAAAATTTTTTTGGTCCGAAAATTTTTCGAAGTTTTTTTTGGTCCAAAATTTTTCGAAGTTGTTTTTGGGTGAAAATTTCTTTGGTCCGAAAATTTTTCGTAGTTTTTATTGGGTGAAATTTTTTTTGGTCCGAAAATTCTTCGAAGTTTTTTTTGGTCCAAAATTTTTTTTGTCCGAAAATTTTTAGAAGTTTTTTTTGGGTGAAAATTTTTTTTGGTCCGAAATTTTTTCGAACGTTTTTTTGGTCCAAAATTTTTTTGGTCCGAAAATTTTTCGAAGTTTTTTTTGGTCCAAAATTTTTTTGGTCCGAAAATTTTTCGAAGTTTTTTTTGGTCCAAAATTTTTCGAAGTTGTTTTTGGGTGAAAATTTCTTTGGTCCGAAAATTTTTCGTAGTTTTTATTGGGTGAAATTTTTTTTGGTCCGAAAATTCTTCGAAGTTTTTTTTGGTCCAAAATTTTTTTTGTCCGAAAATTTTCCGAAGTTTTTTTTGGTCCAAAATTTTTTTGGTCCGAAAATTTTTCGAAGTTTTTTTTGGGTGAAATTTTTTTTGGTCCGAAAATTTTTCGAAGTTTTTTTTGGTCCAAAATTTTTTTGATCCGAAAATTTTTCGAAGTTTTTTTTGGGTGAAAATTTTTTTGGTCCGAAAATTTTTCGAAGTTTTTTTTGGGTGAAAATTTTTTTGGTCCGAAAATTTTTTCGAAGTTTTTTTTGGGTGAAAATTTTTTTGGTCCAAAAATTTTTCGAAGTTTTTTTTTGGGTGAAAATTTTTTTGGTCCAAAATTTTTTTGGTCCGAAAATTTTTCGAAGTTTTTTTTGGTCCAAAATTATTTTTGTCCGAAAATTTTTCGAAGTTTTTTTTGGTCCAAATTTTTTTTGGTCCGAAAATTTTTCTAAGTTTTTTTTGGGTGAAAATTTTTTTGGTCCGAAATTTTTTCTAATTTTTTTTTTGGGTGAAAATGTTTTTGGTCCGAAAATTTTTCGAAGTTTTTTTTGGTCCAACATTTTTTTGGTCCGAAAATTTTTCGAAGTTTTTTTTGGGTGAAAATTTTTTTGGTCCGAAAATTTTTCGAAGTTTTTTTTGGTCCAAAAATTTTTTAGTCCGAAAATTTCTCGGAGTTTTTTTTTGGGTGAAAATTTTTTTGGTCCGAAAATTTTTCGAAGTTTTTTTTGGGTGAAAATTTTTTTGGTCCGAAAATTTTTCGAAGTTTTTTTTGGTCCAAAATTTTTTTGGTCCGAAAATTTTTCGAAGTTTTTTTGGGTGAAAATTTTTTTGGTCCGAAAATTTTTCGAAGTTTTTTTTGTCCGAAAATTTTTCGAAGTTTTTTTTGGGTGAAAATTTTTTTGGTCCGAAAATTTTTCGAAGTTTTTTTTGGGTGAAAATTTTTTTGGTCCAAAATTTTTTTTGTCCGATAATTTTTCGAAGTTTTTTTTGGTCCAAAATTTTTTTGGTCCGAAAATTTTTCGAAGTTTTTTTTGGTCCAAAATTTTTTTTTTTACGAAAATTTTTCAAAGTTTTTTTTGGTCCAAAATTTTTTTGGTCCGAAAATTTTTCGAAGTTTTTTTTGGTCCAAAATTTTTTTGGTCCGAAAATTTTTCGAAGTTTTTTTGGGTGAAAATTTTTTTGGTCCGAAAATTTTTCGAAGTTTTTTTTGGGTGAAAATTTTTTTGGTCCGAAAATTTTTCGAAGTTTTTTTTGGTCCAAAATTTTTTTGGTCCGAAAATTTTTCGAAGTTTTTTTGGGTGAAAATTTTTTTGGTCCGAAAATTTTTCGAAGTTTTTTTTGTCCGAAAATTTTTCGAAGTTTTTTTTGGGTGAAAATTTTTTTGGTCCGAAAATTTTTCGAAGTTTTTTTTGGGTGAAAATTTTTTTGGTCCAAAATTTTTTTTGTCCGATAATTTTTCGAAGTTTTTTTTGGTCCAAAATTTTTTTGGTCCGAAAATTTTTCGAAGTTTTTTTTGGTCCAAAATTTTTTTTTTTACGAAAATTTTTCAAAGTTTTTTTTGGTCCAAAATTTTTTTGGTCCGAAAATTTTTCGAAGTTTTTTTTGGTCCAAAATTTTTTTGGTCCGAAAATTTTTTGAAGTTTTTTTTGGGTGAAAATTTTTTTGGTCCGAAAATTTTTCGAAGTTTTTTTTTGGGTGAAAATTTTTTTGGTCCAAAATTTTTTTGGTCCGAAAATTTTTTGAAGTTTTTTTTGGGTGAAAATTTTTTTGGTCCGAAAATTTTTCGAAGTTTTTTTTGGTCCAAAATTTTTCGAAGTTGTTTTTGGGTGAAAATTTCTTTGGTCCGAAAATTTTTCGTAGTTTTTATTGGGTGAAATTTTTTTTGGTCCGAAAATTCTTCGAAGTTTTTTTTGGTCCAAAATTTTTTTTGTCCGAAAATTTTTAGAAGTTTTTTTTGGGTGAAAATTTTTTTTGGTCCGAAATTTTTTCGAACGTTTTTTTGGTCCAAAATTTTTTTGGTCCGAAAATTTTTCGAAGTTTTTTTTGGTCCAAAATTTTTTTGGTCCGAAAATTTTTCGAAGTTTTTTTTGGTCCAAAATTTTTTTGGTCCGAAAATTTTTCGAAGTTTTTTTTTGGTGAAAATTTTTTTGGTCCGAAAATTTTTCGAAGTTTTTTTTGGTCCAAAATTTTTTTGGTCCGAAAATTTTTCGAAGTTTTTTTTTGGTCCAAAATTTTTTTGGTCCGAAAATTTTCCGAAGTTTTTTTTGGTCCAAAATTTTTTTGGTCCGAAAATTTTTCGAAGTTTTTTTTGGGTGAAATTTTTTTTGGTCCGAAAATTTTTCGAAGTTTTTTTTGGTCCAAAATTTTTTTGGTCCGAAAATTTTTCGAAGTTTTTTTTGGTCCAAAATTTTTTTGGTCCGAAAATTTTTCGAAGTTTTTTTTGGTCCAAAATTTTTCGAAGTTGTTTTTGGGTGAAAATTTCTTTGGTCCGAAAATTTTTCGTAGTTTTTATTGGGTGAAATTTTTTTTGGTCCGAAAATTCTTCGAAGTTTTTTTTGGTCCAAAATTTTTTTTGTCCGAAAATTTTCCGAAGTTTTTTTTGGTCCAAAATTTTTTTGGTCCGAAAATTTTTCGAAGTTTTTTTTGGGTGAAATTTTTTTTGGTCCGAAAATTTTTCGAAGTTTTTTTTGGTCCAAAATTTTTTTGATCCGAAAATTTTTCGAAGTTTTTTTTGGGTGAAAATTTTTTTGGTCCGAAAATTTTTCGAAGTTTTTTTTCGGTGAAAATTTTTTTGGTCCGAAAATTTTTTCGAAGTTTTTTTTGGGTGAAAATTTTTTTGGTCCAAAAATTTTTCGAAGTTTTTTTTTGGGTGAAAATTTTTTTGGTCCAAAATTTTTTTGGTCCGAAAATTTTTCGAAGTTTTTTTTGGTCCAAAATTATTTTTGTCCGAAAATTTTTCGAAGTTTTTTTTGGTCCAAATTTTTTTTGGTCCGAAAATTTTTCTAAGTTTTTTTTGGGTGAAAATTTTTTTGGTCCGAAATTTTTTCGAATTTTTTTTTTGGGTGAAAATGTTTTTGGTCCGAAAATTTTTCGAAGTTTTTTTTGGTCCAACATTTTTTTGGTCCGAAAATTTTTCGAAGTTTTTTTTGGGTGAAAATTTTTTTGGTCCGAAAATTTTTCGAAGTTTTTTTTGGTCCAAAAATTTTTTAGTCCGAAAATTTCTCGGAGTTTTTTTTTTGGGTGAAAATTTTTTTGGTCCGAAAATTTTTCGAAGTTTTTTTTGGGTGAAAATTTTTTTGGTCCGAAAATTTTTCGAAGTTTTTTTTGGTCCAAAATTTTTTTGGTCCGAAAATTTTTCGAAGTTTTTTTGGGTGAAAATTTTTTTGGTCCGAAAATTTTTCGAAGTTTTTTTTGTCCGAAAATTTTTCGAAGTTTTTTTTGTGTGAAAATTTTTTTGGTCCGAAAATTTTTCGAAGTTTTTTTTGGGTGAAAATTTTTTTGGTCCAAAATTTTTTTTGTCCGATAATTTTTCGAAGTTTTTTTTGGTCCAAAATTTTTTTGGTCCGAAAATTTTTCGAAGTTTTTTTTGGTCCAAAATTTTTTTTTTTACGAAAATTTTTCAAAGTTTTTTTTGGTCCAAAATTTTTTTGGTCCGAAAATTTTTCGAAGTTTTTTTTGGTCCAAAATTTTTTTGGTCCGAAAATTTTTCGAAGTTTTTTTGGGTGAAAATTTTTTTGGTCCGAAAATTTTTCGAAGTTTTTTTTGGGTGAAAATTTTTTTGGTCCGAAAATTTTTCGAAGTTTTTTTTGGTCCAAAATTTTTTTGGTCCGAAAATTTTTCGAAGTTTTTTTGGGTGAAAATTTTTTTGGTCCGAAAATTTTTCGAAGTTTTTTTTGTCCGAAAATTTTTCGAAGTTTTTTTTGGGTGAAAATTTTTTTGGTCCGAAAATTTTTCGAAGTTTTTTTTGGGTGAAAATTTTTTTGGTCCAAAATTTTTTTTGTCCGATAATTTTTCGAAGTTTTTTTTGGTCCAAAATTTTTTTGGTCCGAAAATTTTTCGAAGTTTTTTTTGGTCCAAAATTTTTTTTTTTACGAAAATTTTTCAAAGTTTTTTTTGGTCCAAAATTTTTTTGGTCCGAAAATTTTTCGAAGTTTTTTTTGGTCCAAAATTTTTTTGGTCCGAAAATTTTTCGAAGTTTTTTTTGGGTGAAAATTTTTTTGGTCCGAAAATTTTTCGAATTTTTTTTTGGGTGAAAATTTTTTTGGTCCAAAATTTTTTTTGTCCGATAATTTTTCGAAGTTTTTTTTGGTCCAAAATTTTTTTGGTCCGAAAATTTTTCGAAGTTTTTTTTGGTCCAAAATTTTTTTTTTTTACGAAAATTTTTCAAAGTTTTTTTTGGTCCAAAATTTTTTTGGTCCGAAAATTTTTCGAAGTTTTTTTTGGTCCAAAATTTTTTTGGTCCGAAAATTTTTTGAAGTTTTTTTTGGGTGAAAATTTTTTTGGTCCGAAAATTTTTCGAAGTTTTTTTTTGGGTGAAAATTTTTTTGGTCCAAAATTTTTTTGGTCCGAAAATTTTTTGAAGTTTTTTTTGGGTGAAAATTTTTTTGGTCCGAAAATTTTTCGAAGTTTTTTTTGGTCCAAAATTTTTCGAAGTTGTTTTTGGGTGAAAATTTCTTTGGTCCGAAAATTTTTCGTAGTTTTTATTGGGTGAAATTTTTTTTGGTCCGAAAATTCTTCGAAGTTTTTTTTGGTCCAAAATTTTTTTTGTCCGAAAATTTTTAGAAGTTTTTTTTGGGTGAAAATTTTTTTTGGTCCGAAATTTTTTCGAACGTTTTTTTGGTCCAAAATTTTTTTGGTCCGAAAATTTTTCGAAGTTTTTTTTGGTCCAAAATTTTTTTGGTCCGAAAATTTTTCGAAGTTTTTTTTGGTCCAAAATTTTTTTGGTCCGAAAATTTTTCGAAGTTTTTTTTTGGTGAAAATTTTTTTGGTCCGAAAATTTTTCGAAGTTTTTTTTGGTCCAAAATTTTTTTGGTCCGAAAATTTTTCGAAGTTTTTTTTTGGTCCAAAATTTTTTTGGTCCGAAAATTTTCCGAAGTTTTTTTTGGTCCAAAATTTTTTTGGTCCGAAAATTTTTCGAAGATTTTTTTTGGGTGAAATTTTTTTTGGTCCGAAAATTTTTCGAAGTTTTTTTTGGTCCAAAATTTTTTTGATCCGAAAATTTTTCGAAGTTTTTTTTGGGTGAAAATTTTTTTGGTCCGAAAATTTTTCGAAGTTTTTTTTGGGTGAAAATTTTTTTGGTCCGAAAATTTTTTCGAAGTTTTTTTTGGGTGAAAATTTTTTTGGTCCAAAAATTTTTCGAAGTTTTTTTTTGGGTGAAAATTTTTTTGGTCCAAAATTTTTTTGGTCCGAAAATTTTTCGAAGTTTTTTTTGGTCCAAAATTATTTTTGTCCGAAAATTTTTCGAAGTTTTTTTTGGTCCAAATTTTTTTTGGTCCGAAAATTTTTCTAAGTTTTTTTTGGGTGAAAATTTTTTTGGTCCGAAATTTTTTCGAATTTTTTTTTTGGGTGAAAATGTTTTTGGTCCGAAAATTTTTCGAAGTTTTTTTTGGTCCAACATTTTTTTGGTCCGAAAATTTTTCGAAGTTTTTTTTGGGTGAAAATTTTTTTGGTCCGAAAATTTTTCGAAGTTTTTTTTGGTCCAAAAATTTTTTAGTCCGAAAATTTCTCGGAGTTTTTTTTTGGGTGAAAATTTTTTTGGTCCGAAAATTTTTCGAAGTTTTTTTTGGGTGAAAATTTTTTTGGTCCGAAAATTTTTCGAAGTTTTTTTTGGTCCAAAATTTTTTTGGTCCGAAAATTTTTCGAAGTTTTTTTGGGTGAAAATTTTTTTGGTCCGAAAATTTTTCGAAGGTTTTTTTGTCCGAAAATTTTTCGAAGTTTTTTTTGGGTGAAAATTTTTTTTGTCCGAAAATTTTTCGAAGTTTTTTTTGGGTGAAAATTTTTTTGGTCCAAAATTTTTTTTGTCCGATAATTTTTCGAAGTTTTTTTTGGTCCAAAATTTTTTTGGTCCGAAAATTTTTCGAAGTTTTTTTTGGTCCAAAATTTTTTTTTTTACGAAAATTTTTCAAAGTTTTTTTTGGTCCAAAATTTTTTTGGTCCGAAAATTTTTCGAAGTTTTTTTTGGTCCAAAATTTTTTTGGTCCGAAAATTTTTCGAAGTTTTTTTGGGTGAAAATTTTTTTGGTCCGAAAATTTTTCGAAGTTTTTTTTGGGTGAAAATTTTTTTGGTCCAAAATTTTTTTTGTCCGATAATTTTTCGAAGTTTTTTTTGGTCCAAAATTTTTTTGGTCCGAAAATTTTTTGAAGTTTTTTTTGGGTGAAAATTTTTTTGGTCCAAAATTTTTTTGGTCCGAAAATTTTTTGAAGTTTTTTTTGGGTGAAAATTTTTTTGGTCCGAAAATTTTTCGAAGTTTTTTTTGGTCCAAAATTTTTCGAAGTTTTTTTTGGGTGAAAATTTCTTTGGTCCGAAAATTTTTCGAAGTTTTTTTTGGGTGAAAATTTTTTTGGTCCAAAATTTTTTTTGTCCGATAATTTTTCGAAGTTTTTTTTGGTCCAAAATTTTTTTGTCCGAAAATTTTTCGAAGTTTTTTTTGGTCCAAAATTTTTTTTTTTACGAAAATTTTTCAAAGTTTTTTTTGGTCCAAAATTTTTTTGGTCCGAAAATGTTTCGAAGTTTTTTTTGGTCCAAAATTTTTTTGGTCCGAAAATTTTTCGAAGTTTTTTTGGGTGAAAATTTTTTTGGTCCGAAAATTTTTCGAAGTTTTTTTTGGGTGAAAATTTTTTTGGTCCGAAAATTTTTCGAAGTTTTTTTTGGTCCAAAATTTTTTTGGTCCGAAAATTTTTCGAAGTTTTTTTGGGTGAAAATTTTTTTGGTCCGAAAATTTTTCGAAGTTTTTTTTGTCCGAAAATTTTTCGAAGTTTTTTTTGGGTGAAAATTTTTTTGGTCCGAAAATTTTTCGAAGTTTTTTTTGGGTGAAAATTTTTTTGGTCCAAAATTTTTTTTGTCCGATAATTTTTCGAAGTTTTTTTTGGTCCAAAATTTTTTTGGTCCGAAAATTTTTCGAAGTTTTTTTTGGTCCAAAATTTTTTTTTTTACGAAAATTTTTCAAAGTTTTTTTTGGTCCAAAATTTTTTTGGTCCGAAAATTTTTCGAAGTTTTTTTTGGTCCAAAATTTTTTTGGTCCGAAAATTTTTTGAAGTTTTTTTTGGGTGAAAATTTTTTTGGTCCGAAAATTTTTCGAAGTTTTTTTTTGGGTGAAAATTTTTTTGGTCCAAAATTTTTTTGGTCCGAAAATTTTTTGAAGTTTTTTTTGGGTGAAAATTTTTTTGGTCCGAAAATTTTTCGAAGTTTTTTTTGGTCCAAAATTTTTCGAAGTTGTTTTTGGGTGAAAATTTCTTTGGTCCGAAAATTTTTCGTAGTTTTTATTGGGTGAAATTTTTTTTGGTCCGAAAATTCTTCGAAGTTTTTTTTGGTCCAAAATTTTTTTTGTCCGAAAATTTTTAGAAGTTTTTTTTGGGTGAAAATTTTTTTTGGTCCGAAATTTTTTCGAACGTTTTTTTGGTCCAAAATTTTTTTGGTCCGAAAATTTTTCGAAGTTTTTTTTGGTCCAAAATTTTTTTGGTCCGAAAATTTTTCGAAGTTTTTTTTGGTCCAAAATTTTTTTGGTCCGAAAATTTTTCGAAGTTTTTTTTTGGTGAAAATTTTTTTGGTCCGAAAATTTTTCGAAGTTTTTTTTGGTCCAAAATTTTTTTGGTCCGAAAATTTTTCGAAGTTTTTTTTTGGTCCAAAATTTTTTTGGTCCGAAAATTTTCCGAAGTTTTTTTTGGTCCAAAATTTTTTTGGTCCGAAAATTTTTCGAAGTTTTTTTTGGGTGAAATTTTTTTTGGTCCGAAAATTTTTCGAAGTTTTTTTTGGTCCAAAATTTTTTTGATCCGAAAATTTTTCGAAGTTTTTTTTGGGTGAAAATTTTTTTGGTCCGAAAATTTTTCGAAGTTTTTTTTGGGTGAAAATTTTTTTGGTCCGAAAATTTTTTCGAAGTTTTTTTTGGGTGAAAATTTTTTTGGTCCAAAAATTTTTCGAAGTTTTTTTTTGGGTGAAAATTTTTTTGGTCCAAAATTTTTTTGGTCCGAAAATTTTTCGAAGTTTTTTTTGGTCCAAAATTATTTTTGTCCGAAAATTTTTCGAAGTTTTTTTTGGTCCAAATTTTTTTTGGTCCGAAAATTTTTCTAAGTTTTTTTTGGGTGAAAATTTTTTTGGTCCGAAATTTTTTCGAATTTTTTTTTTGGGTGAAAATGTTTTTGGTCCGAAAATTTTTCGAAGTTTTTTTTGGTCCAACATTTTTTTGGTCCGAAAATTTTTCGAAGTTTTTTTTGGGTGAAAATTTTTTTGGTCCGAAAATTTTTCGAAGTTTTTTTTGGTCCAAAAATTTTTTAGTCCGAAAATTTCTCGGAGTTTTTTTTTGGGTGAAAATTTTTTTGGTCCGAAAATTTTTCGAAGTTTTTTTTGGGTGAAAATTTTTTTGGTCCGAAAATTTTTCGAAGTTTTTTTTGGTCCAAAATTTTTTTGGTCCGAAAATTTTTCGAAGTTTTTTTGGGTGAAAATTTTTTTGGTCCGAAAATTTTTCGAAGGTTTTTTTGTCCGAAAATTTTTCGAAGTTTTTTTTGGGTGAAAATTTTTTTTGTCCGAAAATTTTTCGAAGTTTTTTTTGGGTGAAAATTTTTTTGGTCCAAAATTTTTTTTTGTCCGATAATTTTTCGAAGTTTTTTTTGGTCCAAAATTTTTTTGGTCCGAAAATTTTTCGAAGTTTTTTTTGGTCCAAAATTTTTTTTTTTACGAAAATTTTTCAAAGTTTTTTTTGGTCCAAAATTTTTTTGGTCCGAAAATTTTTCGAAGTTTTTTTTGGTCCAAAATTTTTTTGGTCCGAAAATTTTTCGAAGTTTTTTTGGGTGAAAATTTTTTTGGTCCGAAAATTTTTCGAAGTTTTTTTTGGGTGAAAATTTTTTTGGTCCAAAATTTTTTTTGTCCGATAATTTTTCGAAGTTTTTTTTGGTCCAAAATTTTTTTGGTCCGAAAATTTTTTGAAGTTTTTTTTGGGTGAAAATTTTTTTGGTCCAAAATTTTTTTGGTCCGAAAATTTTTTGAAGTTTTTTTTGGGTGAAAATTTTTTTGGTCCGAAAATTTTTCGAAGTTTTTTTTGGTCCAAAATTTTTCGAAGTTTTTTTTGGGTGAAAATTTCTTTGGTCCGAAAATTTTTCGTAGTTTTTATTGGGTGAAATTTTTTTTGGTCCGAAAATTCTTCGAAGTTTTTTTTGGTGCAAAATTTTTTTTGTCCGAAAATTTTTAGAAGTTTTTTTTGGGTGAAAATTTTTTTTGGTCCGAAATTTTTTCGAACGTTTTTTTGGTCCAAAATTTTTTTGGTCCGAAAATTTTTCGAAGTTTTTTTTGGTCCAAAATTTTTTTGGTCCGAAAATTTTTCGAAGTTTTTTTTGGTCCAAAATTTTTTTGGTCCGAAAATTTTTCGAAGTTTTTTTTGGTCCAAAATTTTTTTGGTCCGAAAATTTTTCGAAGTTTTTTTTTGGTCCAAAATTTTTTTGGTCCGAAAATTTTCCAAAGTTTTTTTTGGTCCAAAATTTTTTTGGTCCGAAAATTTTTCGAAGTTTTTTTTGGGTGAAATTTTTTTTGGTCCGAAAATTTTTCGAAGTTTTTTTTGGTCCAAAATTTTTTTGATCCGAAAATTTTTCGAAGTTTTTTTTGGGTGAAAATTTTTTTGGTTCGAAAATTTTTCGAAGTTTTTTTTGGTCCAAAATTTTTTTGGTCCGAAAATTTTTCGAAGTTTTTTTTGGGTGAAAATTTTTTTTGGTCCGAAATTTTTTCGAAGTTTTTTTTGGTCCAAAATTTTTTTGGTCCGAAAATTTTTCGAAGTTTTTTTTGGTCCAAAATTTTTTTGGTCCGAAAATTTTTCGAAGTTTTTTTTGGGTGAAATTTTTTTGGGTACGAAAATTTTTCGAAGACACCAAGGCCAATTGCCCGAGGACTCTACCTCTGAGCCACCCGTGCCCACATGGTCTTTGGGGGAGCTTTTGCATCCTTTGTATTTCGTTCAATCTAGTTCTTCACAGGCCAAAACTAAAGGGGAGGCTCCCCAAGAAGACCGCCCGGGCCCGGTCTCGAACCGGCGACCTTCGGCGCTCCGAAGACCCCAAGGCCAATTGCCCGAGGACTCTACCTCTGAGCCACCCGTGCCCACATGGTCTTTGGGGGAGCTTTTGCATCCTTTGTATTTCGTTCAATCTAGTTCTTCACAGGCCAAAACTAAAGGGGAGGCTCCCCAAGAAGACCGCCCGGGCCCGGTCTCGAACCGGCGACCTTCGGCGCTCCGAAGACCCCAAGGCCAATTGCCCGAGGACTCTACCTCTGAGCCACCCATGCCCACATAGTCTTTGGGGGAGCTTTTGCATCTTTTGTATTTCGTTCAATCTAGTTCTTCACAGGCCAAAACTAAAGGGGAGGCTCCCCAAGAAGACCGCCCGGGCCGGGTCTCGAACCGGCGATCTTCGGCGCTCCGAAGACCCCAAGGCCAATTGCCCGAGGACTCTACCTCTGAGCCACCCATGCCCACATGGTCTTTGGGGGAGCTTTTGCATCCTTTGTATTTCGTTCAATCTAGTTCTTCACAGGCCAAAACTAAAGGGGAGGCTCCCCAAGAAGACCGCCCGGGCCCGGTCTCGAACCGGCGACCTTCGGCGCTCCGAAGAACCCAAGGCCAATTGCCCGAGGACTCTACCTCTGAGCCACCCGTGCCCACATGTTCCATGGGGGAGCTTTTGCATCCTTTGTATTTCGTTCAATCTAGTTCTTCACACGCCAAAACTAAAGGGGAGGCTCCCCAAGAAGACCACCCAGGCCCGGTCTCGAACCGGCGACCTTCGGCGCTCCGAAGACCCCAAGGCCAATTGCCCGAGGACTCTACCTCTGAGCCACCCGTGCCCACATGGTCTTTGGGGGAGCTTTTGCATCCTTTGTATTTCGTTCAATCTAGTTCTTCACAGGCCAAAACTAAAGGGGAGGCTCCCCAAGAAGACCGCCCGGGACCGGTCTCGAACCGGCGACCTTCGGCGCTCCGAAGACCCAAAGGCCAATTGCCCGAGGACTCTACCTCTGAGCCACCCGTGCCCACATAGTCTTTGGGGGAGCTTTTGCATCCTTTGCATTTCGTTCAATCTAGTTCTTCACAGGCCAAAACTAAAGGGGAGGCTCCCCAAGAAGACTGCCCGGGCCCGGTCTCGAACCGGCGACCTTCGGCGCTCCGAAGACCCCAAGGCCAATTGCCCGAGGACTCTACCTCTGAGCCACCCGTGCCCACATGGTCTTTGGGGGAGCTTTTGCATCCTTTGTATTTCGTTCAATCTAGTTCTTCACAGGCCAAAACTAAAGGGGAGGCTCCCCAAGAAGACCGCCCGGGCCCGGTCTCGAACCGGCGACCTTCGGCGCTCCGAAGACCCCAAGGCCAATTGCCCGAGGACTCTACCTCTGAGCCACCCGTGCCCACATGGTCCATGGGGGAGCTTTTGCATCCTTTGTATTTCGTTCAATCTAGTTCTTCACAGGCCAAAACTAAAGGGGAGGCTCCCCAAGAAGACCGCCCGGGCGCGGTCTCGAACCGGCGACCTTCGGCGCTCCGAAGACCCCAATGCCAATTGCCCGAGGACTCTACCTCTGAGCCACCCGTGCCCACATGGTCTTTGGGGGAGCTTTTGCATCCTTTGTATTTCGTTCAATCTAGTTCTTCACAGGCCAAAACTAAAGGGGAGGCCCCCCAAGAAGCCCGCCCGGGCCCGGTCTCGAACCGGCGACCTTCGGCGCTCCGAAGACCCCAAGGCCAATTGCCCGAGGACTCTACCTCTGAGCCACCCGTGCCCACATAGTCTTTGGGGGAGCTTTTGCATCCTTTGCATGTCATTCAATCTAGTTCTTCACAGGCCAAAACTAAAGGGGAGAATCCCCAAGAAGACCGCTCGGGCCCGGTCTCGAACCGGCGACCTTCGGCGCTCCGAAGACCCCAAGGCCAATTGCCCGAGGACTCTACCTCTGAGCCACCCGTGCCCACATGGTCTTTGGGGGGCTTTTGCATCCTTTGTATTTCGTTCAATCTAGTTCTTCACAGGCCAAAACTAAAGGGGAGGCTCCCCAAGAAGACCGCCCGGGCCCGGTCTCGAACCGGCGACCTTAGGCGCTCCGAAGACCCCAAGGCCAATTGCCCGAGGACTCTACCTCTGAGCCACCCGTGCCCACATGGTCTTTGGGGGAGCTTTTGCATCCTTTGTATTTCGTTCAATCTAGTTCTTCACAGGCCAAAAATTAAGGGGAGGCTCCCCAAGAAGACCTCCCGGGCCCGGTCTCGAACCGGCGACCTTCGGCGCTCCGAAGACCCCAAGGCCAATTGCCCGAGGACTCTACCTCTGAGCCACCCGTGCCCACATGGTCCATGGGGGAGCTTTTGCATCCTTTGTATTTCGTTCAATCTAGTTCTTCACAGGCCAAAACTAAAGGGGAGGCTCCCCAAGAAGACCGCCCGGGCGCGGTCTCGAACCGGCGACCTTCGGCGCTCCGAAGACCCCAAGGCCAATTGCCCGAGGACTCTACCTCTGAGCCACCCGTGCCCACATGGTCTTTGGGGGAGCTTTTGCATCCTTTGTATTTCGTTCAATCTAGTTCTTCACAGGCCAAAACTAAAGGGGAGGCTCCCCAAGAAGACCGCCCGGGCCCTGTCTCGAACCGGTGACCTTCGGCGCTCCGAAGACCCCAGGACCAATTGCCCGAGGACTCTACCTCTGAGCCACCCGTGCCCACATAGTCTTTGGGGGAGCTTTTGCATCCTTTGCATGTCATTCAATCTAGTTCTTCACAGGCCAAAACTAAAGGGGAGGCTCCCCAAGAAGACCGCTCGGGCCCGGTCTCGAACCGGCGACCTTCGGCGCTCCGAAGACCCCAAGGCCGATTGCCCGAGGACTCTACCTCTGAGCCACCCGTGCCCACATGGTCTTTGGGGGGCTTTTGCATCCTTTGTATTTCGTTCAATCTAGTTCTTCACAGGCCAAAACTAAAGGGGAGGCTCCCCAAGAAGACCGCCCGGGCCCGGTCTCGAACCGGCGACCTTAGGCGCTCCAAAGACCCCAAGGCCAATTGCCCGAGGACTCTACCTCTGAGCCACCCGTGGCCACATGGTCTTTGGGGGAGCTTTTGCATCCTTTGTATTTCGTTCAATCTAGTTCTTCACAGGCCAAAACTAAAGAGGGGGCTCCCCAAGAAGACCGCCTGGGCGCGGTCTCGAACCGGCGACCTTCGGCGCTCCGAAGACCCCAAGGCCAATTGCCCGAGGACTCTACCTCTGAGCCACCCGTGCCCACATGGTGTTTGGGGGAGCTTTTGCATCCTTTGTATTTCGTTCAATCTAGTTCTTCACAGGCCAAAACTAAAGGGGAGGCTCCCCTAGAAGACAGCCCGGGCCCGGTCTCGAACCGGCGACCTTCGGCGCTCCGAAGACCCCAAGGCCAATTGCCCGAGGACTCTACCTCTGAGCCACCCGTGCCCACATGGTCTTTGGGGGAGCTTTTGCATCCTTTGTATTTCGTTCAATCTAGTTCTTCACAGGCCAAAACTAAAGGGAAGGCTCCCCAAGAGGACCGCCCGGGTCCGGCCTCGAACCGGCGACCTTCAGTGCTCCGAAGACCCCAAGGCCAATTGCCCGAGGACTCTACCTCTGAGCCACCCGTGCCCACATGGTCTTTGGAGGAGCTTTTGCATCCTTTGTATTTTGTTCAATCTAGTTCTTCACAGGCCAAAACTAAAGGGGAGGCTCCCCAAGAAGACCACCCGGGCCCGGTCTCGAACCGACGACCTTCGGCGCTCCGAAGACCCCAAAGCCAATTGCCCGAGGACTCTACCTCTGAGCCACCCGTGCCCACATGGTCTTTGGGGGAGCTTTTGCGTCCTTTGTATTTCGTTCAATCTAGTTCTTCACAGGCCAAAACCAAAAGGGAGGCTCCCCAAGAAGACCGCCCGGGCCCGGTCTCGAACCGGCGACCTTCGGCGCTCCGAAGACCCCAAGGCCAATTGCCCGAGGACTCTACCTCTGAGCCACCCGTGCCCACATGGTCTTTGGGGGAGCTTTTGCATCCTTTGTATTTCGTTCAATCTAGTTCTTCACAGGCCAAAACTAAAGGGGAGGCTCCCCAAGAAGACCGCCCAGACCCGGTCTCGAACCGGCGACCTTCAGCGCTCCGAAGACCCCAAGGCCAATTGCCCGAGGACTCTACCTCTGAGCCACCCGTGCCCACATGGTCTTTGGAGGAGCTTTTGCATCCTTTGTATTTCGTTCAATCTAGTTCTTCACAGGCCAAAACTAAAGGGGAGGCTCCCCAAGAAGACCACCCGGGCCCGGTCTCGAACCGACGACCTTCGGCGCTCCGAAGACCCCAAAGCCAATTGCCCGAGGACTCTACCTCTGAGCCACCCGTGCCCACATGGTCTTTGGGGGAGCTTTTGCGTCCTTTGTATTTCGTTCAATCTAGTTCTTCACAGGCCAAAACCAAAAGGGAGGCTCCCCAAGAAGACCGCCCGGGCCCGGTCTCGAACCGGCGACCTTCAGCGCTCCGAAGACCCCAAGGCCAATTGCCCGAGGACTCTACCTCTGAGCCACCCATGCCCACTTGGTCTTTGGGGGAGCTTTTGCATCCTTTGTATTTCGTTCAATCTAGTTCTTCACAGGCCAAAACTAAAGGGGAGGCTCCCCAAGAAGACCGCCCTGGCCCGGTCTCTAACCGGCGACCTTCGGCTCTCCGAAGACCCCAAGGCCAATTGCCCGAGGACTCTACCTCTGAGCCACCCGTGCCCACATGGTCTTTGGGGGAGCTTTTGCATCCTTTGTATTTCGTTCAATCTAGTTCTTCACAAGCCAAAACTAAAGGGGAGGCTCCCCAAGAAGACCGCCCGGGCCCGGTCTCGAACCGGCAACCTTCGGCGCTCCGAAGACCCCAAGGCCAATTGCCCAAGGACTCTACCTCTCAGCCACCCGTGCCCACATGGTGTTTGGGGGAGCTTTTGCATCCTTTGTATTTCGTTCAATCTAGTTCTTCACAGGCCCAAACTAAAGGGGAGGCTACCCAAGAAGACCGCCCGGGCCCGGTCTCGAACCGGCGACTTGAAGACCCCAAGGCCAATTGCCCGAGGACTCTAGCTCTGAGCCACCCGTGCCCACATGGTTTTTGGGAGAGCTTTTGCATCCTTTGTATTTCTTTCAATCTAGTTCTTCACAGGCCAAAACTAAAGGGGAGGCTCCCCAAGAAGACCGCCCGGGCCCGGTCTCGAACCGGCGACCTTCGGCGCTCCGAAGACCCCAAGGCCAATTGCCCGAGGACTCTACCTCTGAGCCACCCGTGCCCACATGGTCTTTGGAGGAGCTTTTGCATCCTTTGTATTTTGTTCAATCTAGTTCTTCACAGGCCAAAACTAAAGGGGAGGCTCCCCAAGAAGACCACCCGGGCCCGGTCTCGAACCGACGACCTTCGGCGCTCCGAAGACCCCAAAGCCAATTGCCCGAGGACTCTACCTCTGAGCCACCCGTGCCCACATGGTCTTTGGAGGAGCTTTTGCATCCTTTGTATTTCGTTCAATCTAGTTCTTCACAGGCCAAAACTAAAGGGGAGGCTCCCCAAGAAGACCACCCGGGCCCGGTCTCGAACCGACGACCTTCGGCGCTCCGAAGACCCCAAAGCCAATTGCCCGAGGACTCTACCTCTGAGCCACCCGTGCCCACATGGTCTTTGGGGGAGCTTTTGCGTCCTTTGTATTTCGTTCAATCTAGTTCTTCACAGGCCAAAACCAAAAGGGAGGCTCCCCAAGAAGACCGCCCGGGCCCGGTCTCGAACCGGCGACCTTCAGCGCTCCGAAGACCCCAAGGCCAATTGCCCGAGGACTCTACCTCTGAGCCACCCGTGCCCACTTGGTCTTTGGGGGAGCTTTTGCATCCTTTGTATTTCGTTCAATCTAGTTCTTCACAAGCCAAAACTAAAGGGGAGGCTCCCCAAGAAGACCGCCCGGGCCCGGTCTCGAACCGGCAACCTTCGGCGCTCCGAAGACCCCAAGGCCAATTGCCCAAGGACTCTACCTCTGAGCCACCCGTGCCCACATGGTGTTTGGGGGAGCTTTTGCATCCTTTGTATTTCGTTCAATCTAGTTCTTCACAGGCCCAAACTAAAGGGGAGGCTACCCAAGAAGACCGCCCGGGCCCGGTCTCGAACCGGCGACTTGAAGACCCCAAGGCCAATTGCCCGAGGACTCTAGCTCTGAGCCACCCGTGCCCACATGGTTTTTGGGAGAGCTTTTGCATCCTTTGTATTTCTTTCAATCTAGTTCTTCACAGGCCAAAACTAAAGGGGAGGCTCCCCAAGAAGACCGCCCGGGCCCGGTCTCGAACCGGCGACCTTCGGCGCTCCGAAGACCCCAAGGCCAATTGCCCGAGGACTCTACCTCTGAGCCACCCGTGCCCACGTGGTCTTTGAGGGAGCTCTTGCATCCTTTGTATTTCGTTCAATCTAGTTCTTCACAGGCCAAAACTAAAGGGGAGACTCCCCAAGAAGACCGCCCGGGCCTGGTCTCGAACCGGCGACTTTCGGCGCTCCGAAGACCCCAAGGCCAATTGCCCGAGGACTCTACCTCTGAGCCACCCGTGCCCACATGGTCTTTGGGGAGCTTTTGCGTCCTTTGTATTTCGTTCAATCTAGTTCTTCACAGGCCAAAACTAAAAGGGAGGCTCCCCAAGAAGACCGCCCGGGCCCGGTCTCGAACCGGCGACCTTCGGCGCTCCGAAGACCCCAAAGCCAATTGCCCGAGGACTCTACCTCTGAGCCACCCGTGCCCACATGGTCTTTGGGGGAGCTTTTGCGTCCTTTGTATTTCGTTCAATCTAGTTCTTCACAGGCCAAAACTAAAGGGAAGGCTCCCCAAGAGGACCGCCCGGGCCCGGTCTCGAACCGGCGACCTTCAGCGCTCCAAGGCCAACTGCCCGAGGACTCTACCTCTGAGCCACCCGTGCCCACATGGTCTTTGGGGGAGCTTTTGCATCCTTTGTATTTCGTTCAATCTAGTTCTTCACAGGCCAAAACTAAAGGGGAGGCTCCCCAAGAAGACCGCCCGGACCCGGTCTCGAACCGGCGACCTTCGGCGCTCCGAAGACCCCAATGCCAATTGCCCGAGGACTCTACCTCTGAGCCACCCGTGCCCACATGGTCTTTGGGGGAGCTTTTGCATCCTTTGTATTTCGTTCAATCTAGTTCTTCACAGGCCAAAACTAAAGGGGAGGCTCCCCAAGAAGACCGCCCAGGCCCGGTCTCGGACCGGCGACCTTCGGCGCTCCGAAGACCCCAAGGCCAATTGCCCGAGGACTCTACCTCTGAGCCACCCGTGCCCACATGGTTTTTGGGGGAGCTTTTGCATCCTTTGTATTTCGTTCAATCTAGTTCTTCACAGGCCAAAACTAAAGGGGAGGCTCCCCAAGAAGACCGCCCTGGCCCGGTCTCTAACCGGCGACCTTCGGCTCTCCGAAGACCCCAAGGCCAATTGCCCGAGGACTCTACCTCTGAGCCACCCGTGCCCACATGGTCTTTAGGGGAGCTTTTGCATCGTTTGTATTTCGTTCAATCTAGTTCTTCACAGGCCAAAACTAAAGGGGAGGCTCCCCAATAAGACCGCCCTGGCCCGGTCTCGAACCGGCGACCTTCGGCGCTCCGAAGACCCCAGGGCCATTTGCCCGAGAACTCTACCTCTGAGCCACCCGTGCCCACATGGTCTTTGGGGGAGCTTTTGCATCCTTTGTATTTCGTTCAATCTAGTTCTTCACAGGCCAAAACTAAAGGGGAGGCTCCCCAAGAAGACCGCCCGGGCCCGGTCTCGAACCGGCGACCTTCGGCGCTCCGAAGACCCCAAGGCCAATTGCCCAAGGACTCTACCTCTGAGCCACCCGTGCCCACATGGTGTTTGGGGGAGCTTTTGCATCCTTTGTATTTCGTTCAATCTAGTTCTTCACAGGCCAAAACTAAAGGGGAGGCTACCCAAGAAGACCGCCCGGGCCCGGTCTCGAACCGGCGACTTGAAGACCCCAAGGCCAATTGCCCGAGGACTCTAGATCTGAGCCACCCGTGCCCACATGGTTTTTGGGAGAGCTTTTGCATCCTTTGTATTTCTTTCAATCTAGTTCTTCACAGGCCAAAACTAAAGGGGAGGCTCCCCAAGAAGACCGCCCGGGCCCGGTCTCGAACCGGCGACCTTCGGCGCTCCGAAGACCCCAAGGCCAATTGCCCGAGGACTCGACCTCTGAGCCACCCGTGCCCACATGGTCTTTGGGGGAGCTTTTGCATCCTTTGTATTTCGTTCAATCTAGTTCTTCATAGGCCAAAACTAAAGGGGAGGCTCCCCAAGAAGACCGCCCGGGCTCGGTCATGAACCAGCGACCTTCGGCACTCCGAAGACCCCAAGGCCAATTGCACGAGGACTCTACCTCTGAGCCACCCGTGCCCACATGGTCTTTGGGGGAGCTTTTGCATCGTTTGTATTTCGTTCAATCTAGTTCTTCACAGGCCAAAACTAAAGGAGAGGCTCCCCAAGAAGACCGCCCGGGCACGGTCTCAAACCGGCGACCTTCGGCGCTCCGAAGACCCCAAGGCCAATTGCCCGAGGACTCTACCTCTGAGCCACCCGTGCCCACGTGGTCTTTGGGGGAGCTCTTGCATCCTTTGTATTTCGTTCAATCTAGTTCTTCACAGGCCAAAACTAAAGGGGAGGCTCCCCAAGAAGACCGCCCGTGGCCGGTCTCGAACCGACGACCTTCGGCGCTCCGAAGACCCGAAGGCCAATTGCCCGAGGACTCTATCTCTGAGCCACCCTTGCCCACATGGTCTTTGGGGGAGCTTTTGCATCCTTTGTATTTCGTTCAATCTAGTTCTTCACAGGCCAAAACTAAAGGGGAGGCTCCCCAAGAAGACCGCCCGGGCCCGGTCTCGAACCGGCGACCTTCGGCGCTCCGAAGACCCCAAGGCCAATTGCCAGAGGACTCTACCTCTGAGCCACCCGCGCCCACATGGACTTTGGGGGAGCTTTTGCATCCTCTGTATTTCGTTCAATCTAGTTCTTCACAGGCCAAAACTAAAGGGGAGGCTCCCCAAGAAGACCGCCCGGGCCCGGTCTTGAACCGGCGACCTTCGGCGCTCCGAAGACCCCAAGGCCAATTGCCCAAGGACTCTACCTCTGAGCCACCCGTGCCCACATGGTGTTTGAGGGAGCTTTTGCATCCTTTGTATTTCGTTCAATCTAGTTCTTCACAGGCCAAAACTAAAGGGGAGGCTACCCAAGACGACCGCCCGGGCCCGGTCTCGAACCATCGACCTGAAGTCCCCAAGGCCAATTGCCCGAGGACTCTACCTCTGAGCCACCCGTGCCCACATGGTTTTTGAGGGAGCTTTTGCATCCTTTGTATTTCGTTCAATCTAGTTCTTCACAGGCCAAAACTAAAGGGGAGGCTCCCCAAGATGACCGCCCAGGCCCGGTCTCGGACCGGCGACCTTCGGCGCTCCGAAGACCCCAAGGCCAATTGCCCGAGGACTCTACCTCTGAGCCACCCGTGCCCACATGGTCTTTGGGGGAGCTTTTGCATCCTTTGTATTTCGTTCAATCTAGTTCTTCACAGGCCAAAACTAAAGGGGAGGCTCCCCAAGAAGACCGCCCTGGCCCGGTCTCGAACCGGCGACCTTCGGCGCTCCGAAGACCCCAAGGCCAATTGCCCGAGGACTCTACCTCTGAGCCACCCGTGCCCACATGGTTTTTGGGGAGCTTTTGCATCCTTTGTATTTCGTTCAATCTAGTTCTTCACAGGCCAAAACTAAAGGGGAGGCTCCCCAAGAAGACCGCCCGGGCCCGGTCTCGAACCGGCGACCTTCGGCGCTCCGAAGACCCCAAGGCCAATTGCCCGAGGACTCTACCTCTGACCCACCCGTGCCCACATGGTCTTTGGGGGAGCTGTTGCATCCTTTGTATTTCGTTCAATCTAGTTCTTCACAGGCCAAAACTAAAAGGGAGGCTCCCCAAGAAGACCGCCCGGGCCCGGTCTCGAACCGGCGACCTTCGGCGCTCCGAAGACCCCAAGGCCAATTGCCCGAGGACTCTACCTCTGACCCACCCGTGCCCACATGGCCTTTGGGGGAGCTGTTGCATCCTTTGTATTTCGTTCAATCTAGTTCTTCACAGGCCAAAACTAAAAGGGAGGCTCCCCAAGAAGACCGCCCGGGCCCGGTCTCGAACCGGCGACCTTCGGCGCTCCGAAGACACCAAGGCCAATTGCCCGAGGACTCTACCTCTGACCCACCCGTGCCCACATGGTCTTTGGGGGAGCTTTTGCATCCTTTGTATTTCGTTCAATCTAGTTCTTCACAGGCCAAAACTAAAGGGGAGGCTCCCCAAGAAGACCGCCCGGGCCCGGTCTCGAACCGGCGACCTTCGGCGCTCCGAAGACCACAAGGCCAATTGCCCGAGGACTCTACCTCTGAGCCACCCGTGCCCACATGGTCTTTGGGGGAGCTTTTGCATCCTTTGTATTTCGTTCAATCTAGTTCTTCACAGGCCAAAACTAAAGAGGGGGCTCCCCAAGAAGACCGCCTGGGCGCGGTCTCGAACCGGCGACCTTCGGCGCTCCGAAGACCCCAAGGCCAATTGCCCGAGGACTCTACCTCTGAGCCACCCGTGCCCACATGTTCTTTGGGGGAGCTTTTGCATCCTTTGTATTTCATTCAATCTAGTTCTTCACAGGCCAAAACTAAAGGGGAGGCTCCCCAAGGAGACCGCCCGGGCCCGGTCTCTAACCGGTGACCTTCGGCGCTCCGAAGACCCCAAGGCCAATTGACCGAGGACTCTACCTCTGAGCCACCCGTGTCCACACGGTCTTTGGGGGAGCTTTTGCATCCTTTGTATTTCGTTCAATCTAGTTCTTCACAGGCCAAAACTAAAGGGGAGGCTCCCCAAGAAGACCGCCCGGGGCCGGTCTCGAACCGACGACCTTCGGCGCTCCGAAGACCCGAAGGCCAATTGCCCGAGGACTCTATCTCTGAGCCACCCGTGCCCACATGGTCTTTGGCGGAGCTTTTGCATCCTTTGTATTTCGTTCAATCTAGTTCTTCACAGGCCAAAACTAAAGGGGAGGCTCCCCAAGAAGACCGCCCGGGCCCGGTCTCGAACCGGCGACCTTCGGCGCTCCGAAGACCCCAAGGCCAATTGCCCAAAACTCTACCTCTGAGCCACCCGTGCCCACATGGTCTTTGGGGGAGCTTTTGCATCCTTTGTATTTCGTTCAATCTAGTTCTTCACAGGCCAAATCTAAAGGGGAGGCTCCCCAAGAAGACCGCCCGGGCTCGGTCTCGAACCGGTGACCTTCGGCGCTCCGAAGACCCCAAGGCCAATTGCCCGAGGACTCTACCTCTGAGCCACCCGTGCCCACATGGTCTTTGGGGGAGCTTTTGCATCCTTTGTATTTCGTTCAATCTAGTTCTTCACAGGCCAAAACTAAAGGGGAGGCTCCCCAAGAAGACCGCCCGAGCCCGGTCTCGAACCGGCGACCTTCAGTGCTCCGAAGACCCCAAGGCCAATTGCCCGGGGACTCTACCTCTGAGCCACCCGTGCCCACATGGTCTTTGGGGGAGCTTTTGCGTCCTTTGTATTTCGTTCAATCTAGTTCTTCACAGGCCAAAACTAAAGGGGAGGCTCCCCAAAAGACCGCCCGGGCCCGGTCTCGAACCGGCGACCTTCGGCGCTCCGAAGACCCTACCTCTGAGCCACCCGTGCCCACATGGTCTTTGGGGGAGCTTTTGCATCCTTTGTATTTCGTTCAATCTAGTTCTTCACAGGCCAAAACTAAAGGGGAGGCTCCCCAAGAAGACCGCCCGGGCTCGGTCTCGAACCGGCGACCTTCGGCGCTCCGAAGACCCCAAGGCTAATTGCCCGAGGACTCTACCTCTGAGCCACCCGTGCCCACATGGTCTTTGGGGGAGCTTTTGCATCCTTTGTATTTCGTTCAATCTAGTTCTTCACAGGCCAAAACTAAAGGGGAGGCTCCCCAAGAAGACCGCCCAGGCCCGGTCTCGAACCGGCGACCTTCAGCGCTCCGAAGACCCTACCTCTGACCCACCCGTGCCCACATGGTCTTTGGGGGAGCTTTTGCATCCTTTGTATTTCGTTCAATCTAGTTCTTCACAGGCCAAAACTAAAGGGGAGGCTCCCCAAGAAGACCGCCCGGGCCCGGTCTCGAACCGGCGACCTTCGGCGCTCCGAAGACCCCAAGGCCAATTGCCCGAGGACTCTACCTCTGAGCCACCCGTGCCCACATGGTTTTTGGGGGAGCTTTTGCATCCTTTGTATTTCGTTCAATCTAGTTCTTCACAGGCCAAAACTAAAAGGGAGGCTCCCCAAGAAGACCGCCCGGGCCCGGTCTCGAACCGGCGACCTTCGGCGCTCCGAAGACCCCAAGGCCAATTGCCCGAGGACTCTACCTCTGACCCACCCGTGCCCACATGGTCTTTGGGGGAGCTTTTGCATCCTTTGTATTTCGTTCAATCTAATTCTTCACAAGCCAAAACTAAAGGGGAGGCTCCCCAAGAAGACCGCCCGGGCCCGGTCTCGAACCGGCGACCTTCGGCGCTCCGAAGACCCCAAGGCCAATTGCCCGAGGACACTACCTCTGAGCCAACCGTGCCCACATGGTCTTTGGGGGAGCTTTTGCATCCTTTGTATTTCGTTCAATCTAGTTCTTCACAGGCCAAAACTAAAAGGGAGGCTCCCCAAGAAGACCGCCCGGGCCCGGTCTCGAACCGGCGACCTTCGGCGCTCCGAAGACCCCAAGGCCAATTGCCCGAGGACTCCACCTCTGAGCCACTCGTGCCCACATGGTCTTTGGGGGAGCTTTTGCATCCTTTGTATTTCGTTCAATCTAGTTCTTCACAGGCCAAAACTAAAGGGGAGGCTCCCCAAGAAGACCGCCCGGGCCCGGTCTTCAACCGACTACCTTCGGCGCTCCGAAGACCCCAAGGCCAATTGCCCGAGGACTCTACCTCTGAGCCACCCGTGCCCACATGGTCCTTGGGGGAGCTTTTGCATCGTTTGTATTTCGTTCAATCTAGTTCTTCACAGGCCAAAACTAAAGGGGAGGCTCCCCAAGAAGACCGCCCGGGCCGGGTCTCGAACCGGCGACCTTCGGTGCTGCGAAGACCCCAAGGCCAATTGCCCGAGGACTCTACCTCTGAGCCACCCGTGCACTCACGGTGTTTGGGGGAGCTTTTGCATCTTTTGTATTTCGTTCAATCTAGTTCTTCACAGGCCAAAACTAAAGAGGAGTCTCCCCAAGAAGACCGCCCAGGTCCGGTCTCGAACCGGCAACCTTCGGCGCTCCGAAGACCCCAAGGCCAATTGCCCGAGGACTCTACCTCTGAGCCACCCGTGCCCACATGGTCTTTGGGGGAGCTTTTGCATCCTTTGTATTTCGTTCAATCTAGTTCTTCACAGGCCAAAACTAAAGGGGAGGCTCCCCAAGAAGACCGCCCAGGCCCGGTCTCGAACCGGCGACCTTCGTCGCTCCGAAGACCCCAAGGCCAATTGCCCGAGGACTCTACCTCTGAGCCACCCGTGCCCACATGGTCTTTGGGGGAGCTTTTGCATCCTTTGTATTTCGTTCAATCTAGTTCTTCACAGGCCAAAACTAAAGGGGAGGCTCCCCAAGAAGACCGCCCGGGCCCGGTCTCGAACCGGCGACCTTCGGCGCTCCGAAGACCCCAAGGCCAATTGCGCGAGGACTCTACCTCTGAGCCACCCGTGCACACATGGTCTTTGGGGGAGCTTTTGCATCCTTTGTATTTCGTTCAATCTAGTTCTTCACAGGCCAAAACTAAAGGGGAGGCTCCCCAAGAAGACCGCCCGGGCTCGGTCTCGAACCGGCGACCTTCGGCGCTCCGAAGACCCCAAAGGCCAATTGCCCGAGGACTCTACCTCTGAAGCACCCGTGCCCACATGCTCTTTGGGGGAGCTTTTGCATCCTCTGTATTTCGTTCAATCTAGTTCTTCACAGGCCAAAACTAAAGGGGAGGCTCCCCAAGAAGACCGCCCAGGCCCGGTCTCGAACCGGCGACCTTCGGCGCTCCGAAGACCCCAAGGCCAATTGCCCGAGGACTCTACCTCTGACCCACCCGTGCCCACATGGTCTTTGGGGGAGCTTTTGCATCCTTTGTATTTCGTTCAATCTAGTTCTTCACAGGCCAAAACTAAAGGGGAGGCCCCCCAAGAAGACCGCCCGGGCCCGGTCTCGAACCGGTGACCTTCAGCGCTCCGAAGACCCCAAGGCCAATTGCCTGAGGACTCTACCTCTGAGCCACCCGTGCCCACATGGTCTTTGGGGGAGCTTTTGCGTCCTTTGTATTTCGTTCAATCTAGTTCTTCACAGGCCAAAACTAAAGGGGAGGCTCCCCAAGAAGACCTCCTTGGCCCGGCCTCGAACCGGCGACCTTCGGCGCTCCGAAGACCCCAAGGCCAATTGCCCAAGGACTCTACCTCTGAGCCACCCGTGCCCACATGGTCTTTGGGGGAGCTTTTGCATCCTTTGTATTTTGTTCAATCTAGTTCTTCACAGGCCAAAACTAAAGGGGAGGCTCCCCAAGAAGACCGCCCAGGCCCGGTCTCGAACCGGCGACCTTCGGCGCTCCGAAGACCCCAAGGCCAATTGCCCGAGGACTCTACCTCTGAGCCACCCGTGCCCACATGGTCTTTGGGGGAGCTTTTGCGTCCTTTGTATTTCGTTCAATCTAGTTCTTCACAGGCCAAAACTAAAGGGGAGGCTCCCCAAGAAGACCGCCCGGGCCCGGTCTCGAACCGGCGATCTTCGGCGCTCCGAAAACCCCAAGGCCATTTGCCCGAGGACTCTACCTCTGAGCCACCCGTGCCCACATGGTCTTTGGGGGAGCTTTTGCATCCTTTGTATTTCGTTCAATCTAGTTCTTCACAGGCCAAAACTAAAGGGGAGGCTCCCCAAGAAGACCACCCGGGCTCGGTCTCGAACCGGCGACCTTCGGCGCTTCGAAGACCCCAAGGCCAATTGCCCGAGGACTCTACCTCTGAAGCACCCGTGCCCACTTGGTCTTTGGGGGAGCTTTTGCATCCTTTGTATTTCGTTCAATCTAGTTCTTCACAGGCCAAAACTAAAGGGGAGGCTCCCCAAGAAGACCGCCCGGGCCCGGTCTCGAACCGGCGACCTTCGGCGGTCCGAAGACCCCAAGGCCAATTGCCCGAGGACTCTACCTCTGAGCCACCCGTGCGCACATGGTCTTTGGGGGAGCTTTTGCATCCTTTGTATTTCGTTCAATCTAGTTCTTCACAGGCCAAAACTAAAGGGGAGGCTCCCCAAGAAGACCGCCCGGGCCCGGCCTCGAAACGGCGACCTTCGGCGCTCCGAAGACCCCAAGGCCAATTGCCCGAGGACTCTACCTCTGAGCCACCCGTGCCCACATGGTTTTTGGGGGAGCTTTTGCATCCTTTGTATTTCGTTCAATCTAGTTCTTCACAGGCCAAAACTAAAGGGGAGGCTCCCCAAGAAGACCGCCCAGGCCCGGTCTCGAACCGGCGACTTTCGGCGTTCCGAAGACCCCAAGGCCAATTGCCCAAGGACTCTACCTCTGAAGCACCCGTGCCCACATGCTCTTTGGGGGAGCTTTTGCATCCTCTGTATTTCGTTCAATCTAGTTCTTCACAGGCCAAAACTAAAGGGGAGGCTCCCCAAGAAGACCGCCCAGGACCGGTCTCAAACCGGCGACCTTCGGCGCTCCGAAGACCCCAAGGCCAATTGCCCGAGGACTCTACCTCTGAGCCACCCGTGCCCACATGGTCTTTGGGGGAGCTTTTGCGTCCTTTGTATTTCGTTCAATCTAGTTCTTCACAGGCCAAAACTAAAGGGGAGGCTCCCCAAGAAGACCGCCCGGGCCCGGTCTCGAACCGGCGACCTTCGGAGCTCCGAAGACCCCAAGGCCAATTGCCCGAGGACTCTACCTCTGAAGCACCCGTGCCCACATGCTCTTTGGGGGAGCTTTTGCATCCTCTGTATTTCGTTCAATCTAGTTCTTCACAGGCCAAAACTAAAGGGGAGGCTCCCCAAGAAGACCGCCCAGGCCCGGTCTCGAACCGGCGACCTTCGGCGCTCCGAAGACCCCAAGGCCAATTGCCCGAGGACTCTACCTCTGACCCACCCGTGCCCACATGGTCTTTGGGGGAGCTTTTGCATCCTTTGTATTTCGTTCAATCTAGTTCTTCACAGGCCAAAACTAAAGGGGAGGCTCCCCAAGAAGACCGCCCGGGCCCGGTCTCGAACCGGCGACCTTCGGCGCTCCGAAGACCCCAAGGCCAATTGCCTGAGGACTCTACCTCTGAGCCACCCGCTCCCACATGGTCTTTGGGAGAGCTTTTGCATCCTTTGTATTTCGTTCAATCTAGTTCTTCACAGGCCAAAACTAAAGGGGAGGCTCCCCAAGAAGACCTCCTTGGCCCGGCCTCGAACCGGCGACCTTCGGCGCTCCGAAGACCCCAAGGCCAATTGCCCAAGGACTCTACCTCTGAGCCACCCGTGCCCACATGGTGTTTGGGGGAGCTTTTGCATCCTTTGTATTTCGTTCAATCTAGTTCTTCACAGGCCAAAACTAAAGGGGAGGCTCCCCAAGAAGACCGGCCAGGCCCGGTCTCGAACCGGCGACCTTCGGCGCTCCGAAGACCCCAAGGCCAATTGCCCGAGGACTCTACCTCTGAGCCACCCGTGCCCACATTGTCTTTGGGGGAGCTTTTGCGTCCTTTGTATTTCGTTCAATCTAGTTCTTCACAGGCCAAAACTAAAGGGGAGGCTCCCCAAGAAGACCGCCCGGGCCCGGTCTCGAACCGGCGACCTTCGGCGCTCCGAAGACCCCAAAGCCATTTGCCCGAGGACTCTACCTCTGAGCCACCCGTGCCCACATGGTCTTTGGGGGAGCTTTTGCATCCTTTGTATTTCGTTCAATCTAGTTCTTCACAGGCCAAAACTAAAGGGGAGGCTCCCCAAGAAGACCGCCCGGGCTCGGTCTCGAACCGGCGACCTTCGGCGCTTCAAAGACCCCAAGGCCAATTGCCCGAGGACTCTACCTCTGAAGCACCCGTGCCCACATGCTTTTTGGGGGAGCTTTTGCATCCTCTGTATTTCGTTCAATCTAGTTCTTCACAGGCCAAAACTAAAGGGGAGGCTCCCCAAGAAGACCGCCCAGGCCCGGTCTCGAACCGGCGACCTTCGGCGCTCCGAAGACCCCAAGGCCAATTGCCCGAGGACTCTACCTCTGACCCACCCGTGCCCACATGGTCTTTGGGGGAGCTTTTGCATCCTTTGTATTTCGTTCAATCTAGTTCTTCACAGGCCAAAACTAAAGGGGAGGCTCCCTAAGAAGACCGCCTGGGCCCGGTCTCGAACCAGCGACCTTCGGCGCTCCGAAGACCCCAAGGCCAATTGCCTGAGGACTCTACCTCTGAGCCACCCGCTCCCACATGGTCTTTGGGGGAGCTTTTGCATCCTTTGTATTTCGTTCAATCTAGTTCTTCACAGGCCAAAACTAAAGGGGAGGCTCCCCAAGAAGACCTCCTTGGCCCGGCCTCGAACCGGCGACCTTCGGCGCTCCGAAGACCCCAAGGCCAATTGCCCAAGGACTCTACCTCTGAGCCACCCTTGCCCACATGGTCTTTGGGGGAGCTTTTGCATCCTTTGTATTTCGTTCAATCTAGTTCTTCACAGGCCAAAACTAAAGGGGACGCTCCCCAAGAAGACCGCCCAGGCCCGGTCTCGAACCGTCGACCTTCGGCGCTCCGAAGACCCCAAGGCCAATTGCCCGAGGACTCTACCTCTGAGCCACCCGTGCCCACATGGTCTTTGGGGGAGCTTTTGCGTCCTTTGTATTTCGTTCAATCTAGTTCTTCACAGGCCAAAACTAAAGGGGAGGCTCCCCAAGAAGACCGCCCGGGCCCGGTCTCGAACCGGCGACCTTCGGCGCTCCGAAGACCCCAAGGCCATTTGCCCGAGGACTCTACCTCTGAGCCACCCGTGCCCACATGGTCTTTGGGGGAGCTTTTGCATCCTTTGTATTTCGTTCAATCTAGTTCTTCACAGGCCAAAACTAAAGGGGAGGCTCCCCACGAAGACCGCCCGGGCTCGGCCTCGAAACGGCGACCTTCGGCGCTCCGAAGACCCCAAGGCCAATTGCCCGAGGACTCTACCTCTGAGCCACCCGTACCCACATGGTTTTTGGGGGAGCTTTTGCATCCTTTGTATTTCGTTCAATCTAGTTCTTCACAGGCCAAAACTAAAGGGGAGGCTCCCCAAGAAGACCGCCCAGGCCCGGTCTCGAACCGGCGACCTTCGGCGCTCCGAAGACCCCAAGGCCAATTGCCCGAGGACTCTACCTCTGAGCCACCCGTGCCCACATGGTCTTTGGGGGAGCTTTTGCGTCCTTTGTATTTCGTTCAATCTAGTTCTTCACAGGCCAAAACTAAAGGGGAGGCTCCCCAAGAAGACCGCCCGGGCCCGGTCTCGAACCGGCGACCTTCGGCGCTCCGAAGACCCCAAGGCCAATTGCCCGAGGACTCTACCTCTGAGCCACCCGTGCCCACATGGTCTTTGGGGGAGCTTTTGCATCCTTTGTATTTCGTTCAATCTAGTTCTTCACAGGCCAAAACTAAAGGGGAGGCTCCCCAAGAAGACCGCCCGGGCCCGGTCTCGAACCGGCGAACTTCGGCGCTCCGAAGACCCCAAGGCCAATTGCCCGAGGACTCTACCTCTGAGCCACCCGCTCCCACATGGTCTTTGGGGGAGCTTTTGCATCCTTTGTATTTCGTTCAATCTAGTTCTTCACAGGCCAAAACTAAAGGGGAGGCTCCCCAAGAAGACCTCCTTGGCCCGGCCTCGAACCGGCTACCTTCGGCGCTCCGAAGACCCCAAGGCCAATTGCCCAAGGACTCTACCTCTGAGCCACCCGTGCCCACATGGTCTTTGGGGGAGCTTTTGCATCCTTTGTATTTCGTTCAATCTAGTTCTTCACAGGCCAAAACTAAAGGGGAGGCTCCCCAAGAAGACCGCCCAGGCCCGGTCTCGAACCGGCGACCTTCGGCGCTCCGAAGACCCCAAGGCCAATTGCCCGAGGACTCTACCTCTGAGCCACCCGTGCCCACATGGTCTTTGGGGGAGCTTTTGCGTCCTTTGTATTTCATTCAATCTAGTTCTTCACAGGCCAAAACTAAAGGGGAGGCTCCCCAAGAAGACCGCCCGGGCCCGGTCTCGAACCGGCGACCTTCGGCGCTCCGAAGACCCCAAGGCCATTTGCCCGAGGACTCTACCTCTGAGCCACCCGTGCCCACATGGTCTTTGGGGGAGCTTTTGCATCCTTTGTATTTCGTTCAATCTAGTTCTTCACAGGCCTAAACTAAAGGGGAGGCTCCCCAAGAAGACCGCCCGGGCTCGGCCTCGAAACGGCGACCTTCGGCGCTCCGAAGACCCCAAGGCCAATTGCCCGAGGACTCTACCTCTGAGCCACCCGTGCCCACATGGTCTTTGGGGGAGCTTTTGCGTCCTTTGTATTTCGTTCAATCTAGTTCTTCACAGGCCAAAACTAAAGGGGAGGCTCCCCAAGAAGACCGCACGGGCCCGGTCTCGAACCGGCGACCTTCGGCGCTCCGAAGACCCCAAGGCCAATTGCCCGAGGACTCTACCTCTGAAGCACCCGTGCCCACATGCTCTTTGGGGGAGCTTTTGCATCCTCTGTATTTCGTTCAATCTAGTTCTTCACAGGCCAAAACTAAAGGGGAGGCTCCCCAAGAAGACCGCCCAGGCCCGGTCTCGAACCGGCGACCTTCGGCGCTCCGAAGACCCCAAGGCCAATTGCCCGAGGACTCTACCTCTGACCCACCCGTGCCCACATGGTCTTTGGGGGAGCTTTTGCATCCTTTGTATTTCGTTCAATCTAGTTCTTCACAGGCCAAAACTAAAGGGGAGGCTCCCCAAGAAGACCGCCTGGGCCCGGTCTCGAACCGGCGACCTTCGGCGCTCCGAAGACCCCAAGGCCAATTGCCTGAGGACTCTACCTCTGAGCCACCCGCTCCCACATGGTCTTTGGGGGAGCTTTTGCATCCTTTGTATTTCGTTCAATCTAGTTCTTCACAGGCCAAAACTAAAGGGGAGGCTCCCCAAGAAGACCTCCTTGGCCCGGCCTCGAACCGGCGACCTTCGGCGCTCCGAAGACCCCAAGGCCAATTGCCCAAGGACTCTACCTCTGAGCCACCCGTGCCCACATGGTCTTTGGGGGAGCTTTTGCATCCTTTGTATTTCGTTCAATCTAGTTCTTCACAGGCCAAAACTAAAGGGGAGGCTCCCCAAGAAGACCGGCCAGGCCCGGTCTCGAACCGGCGACCTTCGGCGCTCCGAAGACCCCAAGGCCAATTGCCCGAGGACTCTACCTCTGAGCCACCCGTGCCCACATTGTCTTTGGGGGAGCTTTTGCGTCCTTTGTATTTCGTTCAATCTAGTTCTTCACAGGCCAAAACTAAAGGGGAGGCTCCCCAAGAAGACCGCCCGGGCCCGGTCTCGAACCGGCGACCTTCGGCGCTCCGAAGACCCCAAAGCCATTTGCCCGAGGACTCTACCTCTGAGCCACCCGTGCCCACATGGTCTTTGGGGGAGCTTTTGCATCCTTTGTATTTCGTTCAATCTAGTTCTTCACAGGCCAAAACTAAAGGGGAGGCTCCCCAAGAAGACCGCCCGGGCTCGGTCTCGAACCGGCGACCTTCGGCGCTTCGAAGACCCCAAGGCCAATTGCCCAAGGACTCTACCTCTGAAGCACCCGTGCCCACATGCTTTTTGGGGGAGCTTTTGCATCCTCTGTATTTCGTTCAATCTAGTTCTTCACAGGCCAAAACTAAAGGGGAGGCTCCCCAAGAAGACCGCCCAGGCCCGGTCTCGAACCGGCGACCTTCGGCGCTCCAAAGACCCCAAGGCCAATTGCCCGAGGACTCTACCTCTGAGCCACCCGTGCCCACATGGTCTTTGGGGGAGCTTTTGCGTCCTTTGTATTTCGTTCAATCTAGTTCTTCACAGGCCAAAACTAAAGGGGAGGCTCCCCAAGAAGACCGCCCGGGCCCGGTCTCGAACCGGCGACCTTCGGCGCTCCGAAGACCCCAAGGCCAATTGCCCGAGGACTCTACCTCTGAACCACCCGTGCCCACATGGTCTTTGGGGGAGCTTTTGCATCCTTTGTATTTCGTTCAATCTAGTTCTTCACAGGCCAAAACTAAAAGGGAGGCTCCCCAAGAACACCGCCCGGGCCCGGTCTCGAACCAGCGACCTTCGGCGCTCCGAAGACCCCAAGGCCAATTGCCCGAGGACTCTACCTCTGACCCACCCGTGCCCACATGGTGTTTGGGGGAGCTTTTGCATCCTTTGTATTTCGTTCAATCTAGTTCTTCACAGGCCAAAACTAAAGGGGAGGCTCCCCAAGAAGACCGCCCGGGCCCGGTCTCGAACCGGCGACCTTCGGCGCTCCGAAGACCCCAAGGCCAATTGCCCGAGGACTCTACCTCTGACCCACCCGTGCCCACATGGTCTTTGGGGGAGCTTTTGCATCCTTTGTATTTCGTTCAATCTAGTTCTTCACAGGCCAAAACTAAAGGGGAGGCTCCCCAAGAAGACAGCCCGGGCCCGGTCTCGAACCGGCGACCTTCGGCGCTCCGAAGACCCCAAGGCCAATTGCCCGAGGACTCCACCTCTGAGCCACCCGTGCCCACATGGTCTTTGGGGGAGCTTTTGCATCCTTTGTATTTCGTTCAATCTAGTTCTTCACAGGCCAAAACTAAAGGGGAGGCTCCCCAAGAAGACCGCCCGGGCCCGGTCTCGAACCGGCGACCTTCGGCGCTCCAAAGACCCCAAGGCCAATTGCCCAAAACTCTACCTCTGAGCCACCCGTGCCCACATGGTCTTTGGGGGAGCTTTTGCATCCTTTGTATTTCGTTCAATCTAGTTCTTCACAGGCCAAATCTAAAGGGGAGGCTCCCCAAGAAGACCGCCCGGGCTCGGTCTCGAACCGGTGACCTTCGGCGCTCCGAAGACCCCAAGGCCAATTGCCCGAGGACTCTACCTCTGAGCCACCCGTGCCCACATGGTCTTTGGGGGAGCTTTTGCATCCTTTGTATTTCGTTCAATCTAGTTCTTCACAGGCCAAAACTAAAGGGGAGGCTCCCCAAGAAGACCGCCCGAGCCCGGTCTCGAACCGGCGACCTTCAGTGCTCCGAAGACCCCAAGGCCAATTGCCCGGGGACTCTACCTCTGAGCCACCCGTGCCCACATGGTCTTTGGGGGAGCTTTTGCGTCCTTTGTATTTCGTTCAATCTAGTTCTTCACAGGCCAAAACTAAAGGGGAGGCTCCCCAAAAGACCGCCCGGGCCCGGTCTCGAACCGGCGACCTTCGGCGCTCCGAAGACCCTACCTCTGAGCCACCCGTGCCCACATGGTCTTTGGGGGAGCTTTTGCATCCTTTGTATTTCGTTCAATCTAGTTCTTCACAGGCCAAAACTAAAGGGGAGGCTCCCCAAGAAGACCGCCCGGGCTCGGTCTCGAACCGGCGACCTTCGGCGCTCCGAAGACCCCAAGGCTAATTGCCCGAGGACTCTACCTCTGAGCCACCCGTGCCCACATGGTCTTTGGGGGAGCTTTTGCATCCTTTGTATTTCGTTCAATCTAGTTCTTCACAGGCCAAAACTAAAGGGGAGGCTCCCCAAGAAGACCGCCCAGGCCCGGTCTCGAACCGGCGACCTTCAGCGCTCCGAAGACCCTACCTCTGACCCACCCGTGCCCACATGGTCTTTGGGGGAGCTTTTGCATCCTTTGTATTTCGTTCAATCTAGTTCTTCACAGGCCAAAACTAAAGGGGAGGCTCCCCAAGAAGACCGCCCGGGCCCGGTCTCGAACCGGCGACCTTCGGCGCTCCGAAGACCCCAAGGCCAATTGCCCGAGGACTCTACCTCTGAGCCACCCGTGCCCACATGGTTTTTGGGGGAGCTTTTGCATACTTTGTATTTCGTTCAATCTAGTTCTTCACAGGCCAAAACTAAAAGGGAGGCTCCCCAAGAAGACCGCCCGGGCCCGGTCTCGAACCGGCGACCTTCGGCGCTCCGAAGACCCCAAGGCCAATTGCCCGAGGACTCTACCTCTGACCCACCCGTGCCCACATGGTCTTTGGGGGAGCTTTTGCATCCTTTGTATTTCGTTCAATCTAATTCTTCACAAGCCAAAACTAAAGGGGAGGCTCCCCAAGAAGACCGCCCGGGCCCGGTCTCGAACCGGCGACCTTCGGCGCTCCGAAGACCCCAAGGCCAATTGCCCGAGGACACTACCTCTGAGCCAACCGTGCCCACATGGTCTTTGGGGGAGCTTTTGCATCCTTTGTATTTCGTTCAATCTAGTTCTTCACAGGCCAAAACTAAAAGGGAGGCTCCCCAAGAAGACCGCCCGGGCCCGGTCTCGAACCGGCGACCTTCGGCGCTCCGAAGACCCCAAGGCCAATTGCCCGAGGACTCCACCTCTGAGCCACTCGTGCCCACATGGTCTTTGGGGGAGCTTTTGCATCCTTTGTATTTCGTTCAATCTAGTTCTTCACAGGCCAAAACTAAAGGGGAGGCTCCCCAAGAAGACCGCCCGGGCCCGGTCTTCAACCGACTACCTTCGGCGCTCCGAAGACCCCAAGGCCAATTGCCCGAGGACTCTACCTCTGAGCCACCCGTGCCCACATGGTCTTTGGGGGAGCTTTTGCATCGTTTGTATTTCGTTCAATCTAGTTCTTCACAGGCCAAAACTAAAGGGGAGGCTCCCCAAGAAGACCGCCCGGGCCGGGTCTCGAACCGGCGACCTTCGGTGCTGCGAAGACCCCAATGCCAATTGCCCGAGGACTCTACCTCTGAGCCACCCGTGCACTCACGGTGTTTGGGGGAGCTTTTGCATCTTTTGTATTTCGTTCAATCTAGTTCTTCACAGGCCAAAACTAAAGAGGAGTCTCCCCAAGAAGACCGCCCAGGTCCGGTCTCGAACCGGCAACCTTCGGCGCTCCGAAGACCCCAAGGCCAATTGCCCGAGGACTCTACCTCTGAGCCACCCGTGCCCACATGGTCTTTGGGGGAGCTTTTGCATCCTTTGTATTTCGTTCAATCTAGTTCTTCACAGGCCAAAACTAAAGGGGAGGCTCCCCAAGAAGACCGCCCAGGCCCGGTCTCGAACCGGCGACCTTCGTCGCTCCGAAGACCCCAAGGCCAATTGCCCGAGGACTCTACCTCTGAGCCACCCGTGCCCACATGGTCTTTGGGGGAGCTTTTGCATCCTTTGTATTTCGTTCAATCTAGTTCTTCACAGGCCAAAACTAAAGGGGAGGCTCCCCAAGAAGACCGCCCGGGCCCGGTCTCGAACCGGCGACCTTCGGCGCTCCGAAGACCCCAAGGCCAATTGCCCGAGGACTCTACCTCTGAGCCACCCGTGCACACATGGTCTTTGGGGGAGCTTTTGCATCCTTTGTATTTCGTTCAATCTAGTTCTTCACAGGCCAAAACTAAAGGGGAGGCTCCCCAAGAAGACCGCCCGGGCTCGGTCTCAAACCGGCGACCTTCGGCGCTCCGAAGACCCCAAAGGCCAATTGCCCGAGGACTCTACCTCTGAAGCACCCGTGCCCACATGCTCTTTGGGGGAGCTTTTGCATCCTCTGTATTTCGTTCAATCTAGTTCTTCACAGGCCAAAACTAAAGGGGAGGCTCCCCAAGAAGACCGCCCAGGCCCGGTCTCGAACCGGCGACCTTCGGCGCTCCGAAGACCCCAAGGCCAATTGCCCGAGGACTCTACCTCTGACCCACCCGTGCCCACATGGTCTTTGGGGGAGCTTTTGCATCCTTTGTATTTCGTTCAATCTAGTTCTTCACAGGCCAAAACTAAAGGGGAGGCCCCCCAAGAAGACCGCCCGGGCCCGGTCTCGAACCGGTGACCTTCAGCGCTCCGAAGACCCCAAGGCCAATTGCCTGAGGACTCTACCTCTGAGCCACCCGTGCCCACATGGTCTTTGGGGGAGCTTTTGCGTCCTTTGTATTTCGTTCAATCTAGTTCTTCACAGGCCAAAACTAAAGGGGAGGCTCCCCAAGAAGACCTCCTTGGCCCGGCCTCGAACCGGCGACCTTCGGCGCTCCGAAGACCCCAAGGCCAATTGCCCAAGGACTCTACCTCTGAGCCACCCGTGCCCACATGGTCTTTGGGGGAGCTTTTGCATCCTTTGTATTTTGTTCAATCTAGTTCTTCACAGGCCAAAACTAAAGGGGAGGCTCCCCAAGAAGACCGCCCAGGCCCGGTCTCGAACCGGCGACCTTCGGCGCTCCGAAGACCCCAAGGCCAATTGCCCGAGGACTCTACCTCTGAGCCACCCGTGCCCACATGGTCTTTGGGGGAGCTTTTGCGTCCTTTGTATTTCGTTCAATCTAGTTCTTCACAGGCCAAAACTAAAGGGGAGGCTCCCCAAGAAGACCGCCCGGGCCCGGTCTCGAACCGGCGATCTTCGGCGCTCCGAAAACCCCAAGGCCATTTGCCCGAGGACTCTACCTCTGAGCCACCCGTGCCCACATGGTCTTTGGGGGAGCTTTTGCATCCTTTGTATTTCGTTCAATCTAGTTCTTCACAGGCCAAAACTAAAGGGGAGGCTCCCCAAGAAGACCACCCGGGCTCGGTCTCGAACCGGCGACCTTCGGCGCTTCGAAGACCCCAAGGCCAATTGCCCGAGGACTCTACCTCTGAAGCACCCGTGCCCACTTGGTCTTTGGGGGAGCTTTTGCATCCTTTGTATTTCGTTCAATCTAGTTCTTCACAGGCCAAAACTAAAGGGGAGGCTCCCCAAGAAGACCGCCCGGGCCCGGTCTCGAACCGGCGACCTTCGGCGGTCCGAAGACCCCAAGGCCAATTGCCCGAGGACTCTACCTCTGAGCCACCCGTGCGCACATGGTCTTTGGGGGAGCTTTTGCATCCTTTGTATTTCGTTCAATCTAGTTCTTCACAGGCCAAAACTAAAGGGGAGGCTCCCCAAGAAGACCGCCCGGGCCCGGCCTCGAAACGGCGACCTTCGGCGCTCCGAAGACCCCAAGGCCAATTGCCCGAGGACTCTACCTCTGAGCCACCCGTGCCCACATGGTTTTTGGGGGAGCTTTTGCATCCTTTGTATTTCGTTCAATCTAGTTCTTCACAGGCCAAAACTAAAGGGGAGGCTCCCCAAGAAGACCGCCCAGGCCCGGTCTCGAACCGGCGACTTTCGGCGTTCCGAAGACCCCAAGGCCAATTGCCCAAGGACTCTACCTCTGAAGCACCCGTGCCCACATGCTCTTTGGGGGAGCTTTTGCATCCTCTGTATTTCGTTCAATCTAGTTCTTCACAGGCCAAAACTAAAGGGGAGGCTCCCCAAGAAGACCGCCCAGGACCGGTCTCAAACCGGCGACCTTCGGCGCTCCGAAGACCCCAAGGCCAATTGCCCGAGGACTCTACCTCTGAGCCACCCGTGCCCACATGGTCTTTGGGGGAGCTTTTGCGTCCTTTGTATTTCGTTCAATCTAGTTCTTCACAGGCCAAAACTAAAGGGGAGGCTCCCCAAGAAGACCGCCCGGGCCCGGTCTCGAACCGGCGACCTTCGGAGCTCCGAAGACCCCAAGGCCAATTGCCCGAGGACTCTACCTCTGAAGCACCCGTGCCCACATGCTCTTTGGGGGAGCTTTTGCATCCTCTGTATTTCGTTCAATCTAGTTCTTCACAGGCCAAAACTAAAGGGGAGGCTCCCCAAGAAGACCGCCCAGGCCCGGTCTCGAACCGGCGACCTTCGGCGCTCCGAAGACCCCAAGGCCAATTGCCCGAGGACTCTACCTCTGACCCACCCGTGCCCACATGGTCTTTGGGGGAGCTTTTGCATCCTTTGTATTTCGTTCAATCTAGTTCTTCACGGGCCAAAACTAAAGGGGAGGCTCCCCAAGAAGACCGCCCGGGCCCGGTCTCGAACCGGCGACCTTCGGCGCTCCGAAGACCCCAAGGCCAATTGCCTGAGGACTCTACCTCTGAGCCACCCGCTCCCACATGGTCTTTGGGAGAGCTTTTGCATCCTTTGTATTTCGTTCAATCTAGTTCTTCACAGGCCAAAACTAAAGGGGAGGCTCCCCAAGAAGACCTCCTTGGCCCGGCCTCGAACCGGCGACCTTCGGCGCTCCGAAGACCCCAAGGCCAATTGCCCAAGGACTCTACCTCTGAGCCACCCGTGCCCACATGGTGTTTGGGGGAGCTTTTGCATCCTTTGTATTTCGTTCAATCTAGTTCTTCACAGGCCAAAACTAAAGGGGAGGCTCCCCAAGAAGACCGGCCAGGCCCGGTCTCGAACCGGCGACCTTCGGCGCTCCGAAGACCCCAAGGCCAATTGCCCGAGGACTCTACCTCTGAGCCACCCGTGCCCACATTGTCTTTGGGGGAGCTTTTGCGTCCTTTGTATTTCGTTCAATCTAGTTCTTCACAGGCCAAAACTAAAGGGGAGGCTCCCCAAGAAGACCGCCCGGGCCCGGTCTCGAACCGGCGACCTTCGGCGCTCCGAAGACCCCAAAGCCATTTGCCCGAGGACTCTACCTCTGAGCCACCCGTGCCCACATGGTCTTTGGGGGAGCTTTTGCATCCTTTGTATTTCGTTCAATCTAGTTCTTCACAGGCCAAAACTAAAGGGGAGGCTCCCCAAGAAGACCGCCCGGGCTCGGTCTCGAACCGGCGACCTTCGGCGCTTCAAAGACCCCAAGGCCAATTGCCCGAGGACTCTACCTCTGAAGCACCCGTGCCCACATGCTTTTTGGGGGAGCTTTTGCATCCTCTGTATTTCGTTCAATCTAGTTCTTCACAGGCCAAAACTAAAGGGGAGGCTCCCCAAGAAGACCGCCCAGGCCCGGTCTCGAACCGGCGACCTTCGGCGCTCCGAAGACCCCAAGGCCAATTGCCCGAGGACTCTACCTCTGACCCACCCGTGCCCACATGGTCTTTGGGGGAGCTTTTGCATCCTTTGTATTTCGTTCAATCTAGTTCTTCACAGGCCAAAACTAAAGGGGAGGCTCCCTAAGAAGACCGCCTGGGCCCGGTCTCGAACCAGCGACCTTCGGCGCTCCGAAGACCCCAAGGCCAATTGCCTGAGGACTCTACCTCTGAGCCACCCGCTCCCACATGGTCTTTGGGGGAGCTTTTGCATCCTTTGTATTTCGTTCAATCTAGTTCTTCACAGGCCAAAACTAAAGGGGAGGCTCCCCAAGAAGACCTCCTTGGCCCGGCCTCGAACCGGCGACCTTCGGCGCTCCGAAGACCCCAAGGCCAATTGCCCAAGGACTCTACCTCTGAGCCACCCTTGCCCACATGGTCTTTGGGGGAGCTTTTGCATCCTTTGTATTTCGTTCAATCTAGTTCTTCACAGGCCAAAACTAAAGGGGAGGCTCCCCAAGAAGACCGCCCAGGCCCGGTCTCGAACCGTCGACCTTCGGCGCTCCGAAGACCCCAAGGCCAATTGCCCGAGGACTCTACCTCTGAGCCACCCGTGCCCACATGGTCTTTGGGGGAGCTTTTGCGTCCTTTGTATTTCGTTCAATCTAGTTCTTCACAGGCCAAAACTAAAGGGGAGGCTCCCCAAGAAGACCGCCCGGGCCCGGTCTCGAACCGGCGACCTTCGGCGCTCCGAAGACCCCAAGGCCATTTGCCCGAGGACTCTACCTCTGAGCCACCCGTGCCCACATGGTCTTTGGGGGAGCTTTTGCATCCTTTGTATTTCGTTCAATCTAGTTCTTCACAGGCCAAAACTAAAGGGGAGGCTCCCCACGAAGACCGCCCGGGCTCGGCCTCGAAACGGCGACCTTCGGCGCTCCGAAGACCCCAAGGCCAATTGCCCGAGGACTCTACCTCTGAGCCACCCGTACCCACATGGTTTTTGGGGGAGCTTTTGCATCCTTTGTATTTCGTTCAATCTAGTTCTTCACAGGCCAAAACTAAAGGGGAGGCTCCCCAAGAAGACCGCCCAGGCCCGGTCTCGAACCGGCGACCTTCGGCGCTCCGAAGACCCCAAGGCCAATTGCCCGAGGACTCTACCTCTGAGCCACCCGTGCCCACATGGTCTTTGGGGGAGCTTTTGCGTCCTTTGTATTTCGTTCAATCTAGTTCTTCACAGGCCAAAACTAAAGGGGAGGCTCCCCAAGAAGACCGCCCGGGCCCGGTCTCGAACCGGCGACCTTCGGCGCTCCGAAGACCCCAAGGCCAATTGCCCGAGGACTCTACCTCTGAGCCACCCGTGCCCACATGGTCTTTGGGGGAGCTTTTGCATCCTTTGTATTTCGTTCAATCTAGTTCTTCACAGGCCAAAACTAAAGGGGAGGCTCCCCAAGAAGACCGCCCGGGCCCGGTCTCGAACCGGCGAACTTCGGCGCTCCGAAGACCCCAAGGCCAATTGCCCGAGGACTCTACCTCTGAGCCACCCGCTCCCACATGGTCTTTGGGGGAGCTTTTGCATCCTTTGTATTTCGTTCAATCTAGTTCTTCACAGGCCAAAACTAAAGGGGAGGCTCCCCAAGAAGACCTCCTTGGCCCGGCCTCGAACCGGCTACCTTCGGCGCTCCGAAGACCCCAAGGCCAATTGCCCAAGGACTCTACCTCTGAGCCACCCGTGCCCACATGGTCTTTGGGGGAGCTTTTGCATCCTTTGTATTTCGTTCAATCTAGTTCTTCACAGGCCAAAACTAAAGGGGAGGCTCCCCAAGAAGACCGCCCAGGCCCGGTCTCGAACCGGCGACCTTCGGCGCTCCGAAGACCCCAAGGCCAATTGCCCGAGGACTCTACCTCTGAGCCACCCGTGCCCACATGGTCTTTGGGGGAGCTTTTGCGTCCTTTGTATTTCATTCAATCTAGTTCTTCACAGGCCAAAACTAAAGGGGAGGCTCCCCAAGAAGACCGCCCGGGCCCGGTCTCGAACCGGCGACCTTCGGCGCTCCGAAGACCCCAAGGCCATTTGCCCGAGGACTCTACCTCTGAGCCACCCGTGCCCACATGGTCTTTGGGGGAGCTTTTGCATCCTTTGTATTTCGTTCAATCTAGTTCTTCACAGGCCTAAACTAAAGGGGAGGCTCCCCAAGAAGACCGCCCGGGCTCGGCCTCGAAACGGCGACCTTCGGCGCTCCGAAGACCCCAAGGCCAATTGCCCGAGGACTCTACCTCTGAGCCACCCGTGCCCACATGGTCTTTGGGGGAGCTTTTGCGTCCTTTGTATTTCGTTCAATCTAGTTCTTCACAGGCCAAAACTAAAGGGGAGGCTCCCCAAGAAGACCGCCCGGGCCCGGTCTCGAACCGGCGACCTTCGGCGCTCCGAAGACCCCAAGGCCAATTGCCCGAGGACTCTACCTCTGAAGCACCCGTGCCCACATGCTCTTTGGGGGAGCTTTTGCATCCTCTGTATTTCGTTCAATCTAGTTCTTCACAGGCCAAAACTAAAGGGGAGGCTCCCCAAGAAGACCGCCCAGGCCCGGTCTCGAACCGGCGACCTTCGGCGCTCCGAAGACCCCAAGACCAATTGCCCGAGGACTCTACCTCTGACCCACCCGTGCCCACATGGTCTTTGGGGGAGCTTTTGCATCCTTTGTATTTCGTTCAATCTAGTTCTTCACAGGCCAAAACTAAAGGGGAGGCTCCCCAAGAAGACCGCCTGGGCCCGGTCTCGAACCGGCGACCTTCGGCGCTCCGAAGACCCCAAGGCCAATTGCCTGAGGACTCTACCTCTGAGCCACCCGCTCCCACATGGTCTTTGGGGGAGCTTTTGCATCCTTTGTATTTCGTTCAATCTAGTTCTTCACAGGCCAAAACTAAAGGGGAGGCTCCCCAAGAAGACCTCCTTGGCCCGGCCTCGAACCGGCGACCTTCGGCGCTCCGAAGACCCCAAGGCCAATTGCCCAAGGACTCTACCTCTGAGCCACCCGTGCCCACATGGTCTTTGGGGGAGCTTTTGCATCCTTTGTATTTCGTTCAATCTAGTTCTTCACAGGCCAAAACTAAAGGGGAGGCTCCCCAAGAAGACCGGCCAGGCCCGGTCTCGAACCGGCGACCTTCGGCGCTCCGAAGACCCCAAGGCCAATTGCCCGAGGACTCTACCTCTGAGCCACCCGTGCCCACATTGTCTTTGGGGGAGCTTTTGCGTCCTTTGTATTTCGTTCAATCTAGTTCTTCACAGGCCAAAACTAAAGGGGAGGCTCCCCAAGAAGACCGCCCGGGCCCGGTCTCGAACCGGCGACCTTCGGCGCTCCGAAGACCCCAAAGCCATTTGCCCGAGGACTCTACCTCTGAGCCACCCGTGCCCACATGGTCTTTGGGGGAGCTTTTGCATCCTTTGTATTTCGTTCAATCTAGTTCTTCACAGGCCAAAACTAAAGGGGAGGCTCCCCAAGAAGACCGCCCGGGCTCGGTCTCGAACCGGCGACCTTCGGCGCTTCGAAGACCCCAAGGCCAATTGCCCAAGGACTCTACCTCTGAAGCACCCGTGCCCACATGCTTTTTGGGGGAGCTTTTGCATCCTCTGTATTTCGTTCAATCTAGTTCTTCACAGGCCAAAACTAAAGGGGAGGCTCCCCAAGAAGACCGCCCAGGCCCGGTCTCGAACCGGCGACCTTCGGCGCTCCAAAGACCCCAAGGCCAATTGCCCGAGGACTCTACCTCTGAGCCACCCGTGCCCACATGGTCTTTGGGGGAGCTTTTGCGTCCTTTGTATTTCGTTCAATCTAGTTCTTCACAGGCCAAAACTAAAGGGGAGGCTCCCCAAGAAGACCGCCCGGGCCCGGTCTCGAACCGGCGACCTTCGGCGCTCCGAAGACCCCAAGGCCAATTGCCCGAGGACTCTACCTCTGAGCCACCCGTGCCCACATGGTCTTTGGGGGAGCTTTTGCATCCTTTGTATTTCGTTCAATCTAGTTCTTCACAGGCCAAAACTAAAGGGGAGGCTCCCCAAGAAGACCGCCCGGGCCCGGTCTCGAACCGGCGAACTTCGGCGCTCCGAAGACCCCAAGGCCAATTGCCCGAGGACTCTACCTCTGAGCCACCCGCTCCCACATGGTCTTTGGGGGAGCTTTTGCATCCTTTGTATTTCGTTCAATCTAGTTCTTCACAGGCCAAAACTAAAGGGGAGGCTCCCCAAGAAGACCTCCTTGGCCCGGCCTCGAACCGGCTACCTTCAGCGCTCCGAAGACCCCAAGGCCAATTGCCCAAGGACTCTACCTCTGAGCCACCCGTGCCCACATGGTCTTTGGGGGAGCTTTTGCATCCTTTGTATTTCGTTCAATCTAGTTCTTCACAGGCCAAAACTAAAGGGGAGGCTCCCCAAGAAGACCGCCCAGGCCCGGTCTCGAACCGGCGACCTTCGGCGCTCCGAAGACCCCAAGGCCAATTGCCCGAGGACTCTACCTCTGAGCCACCCGTGCCCACATGTTCTTTGGGGGAGCTTTTGCGTCCTTTGTATTTCATTCAATCTAGTTCTTCACAGGCCAAAACTAAAGGGGAGGCTCCCCAAGAAGACCGCCCGGGCCCGGTCTCGAACCGGCGACCTTCGGCGCTCCGAAGACCCCAAGGCCATTTGCCCGAGGACTCTACCTCTGAGCCACCCGTGCCCACATGGTCTTTGGGGGAGGTTTTGCATCCTTTGTATTTCGTTCAATCTAGTTCTTCACAGGCCTAAACTAAAGGGGAGGCTCCCCAAGAAGACCGCCCGGGCTCGGCCTCGAAACGGCGACCTTCGGCGCTCCGAAGACCCCAAGGCCAATTGCCCGAGGACTCTACCTCTGACCCACCCGTGCCCAGATGGTCTTTGGGGGAGCTTTTGCATCCTTTGTATTTCGTTCAATCTAGTTCTTCACAGGCCAAATCTAAAGGGGAGGCTCCCCAAGAAGACCGCCCGGGCTCGGTCTCGAACCGGTGACCTTCGGCGCTCCGAAGTCCCCAAGGCCAATTGCCCGAGGACTCTACCTCTGAGCCACCCGTGCCCACATGGTCTTTGGGGGAGCTTTTGCATCCTTTGTATTTCGTTCAATCTAGTTCTTCACAGGCCAAAACTAAAGGGGAGGCTCCCCAAGAAGACCGCCCAGGCCCGGTCTCGAACCGGCGACCTTCGGCGCTCCGAAGACCCCAAGGCCAATTGCCCGAGGACTCTACCTCTGACCCACCCGTTCCCACATGGTCTTTGGGGGAGCTTTTGCATCCTTTGTATTTCGTTCAATCTAGTTCTTCACAGGCCAAAACTAAAGGGGAGGCTCCCCAAGAAGACCGCCCGGGCCCGGTCTCGAACCGGCGACCTTCGGCGCTCCGAAGACCCCAAGGCCAATTGCCCGAGGACTCTACCTCTGAGCCACCCGTGCCCACATGGTCTTTGGGGGAGCTTTTGCATCCTTTGTATTTCGTTCAATCTAGTTCTTCACAGGCCAAAACTAAAGGGGAGGCTCACCAAGAAGACCGCCCGGGCTCGGTCTCGAACCGGCGACCTTCGGCGCTCCGAAGACCCGAAGGCCAATAGCCCGAGGACTCTACCTCTGAAGCACCCGTGCCCACATGGTATTTGGGGGAGCTTTTGCATCCTCTGTATTTCGTTCAATCTAGTTCTTCACAGGCCAAAACTAAAGGGGAGGCTCCCCAAGAAGACCGCCCGGGCCCGGTCTCGAACCGGCGACCTTCGGCGCTCCAAAGACCCCAAGGCCAATTGCCCAAAACTCTACCTCTGAGCCACCCGTGCCCACATGGTCTTTAGGGGAGCTTTTGCATCCTTTGTATTTCGTTCAATCTAGTTCTTCACAGGCCAAATCTAAAGGGGAGGCTCCCCAAGAAGACCGCCCGGGCTCGGTCTCGAACCGGTGACCTTCGGCGCTCCGAAGACCCCAAGGCCAATTGCCCGAGGACTCTACCTCTGAGCCACCCGTGCCCACATGGTCTTTGGGGGAGCTTTTGCATCCTTTGTATTTCGTTCAATCTAGTTCTTCACAGGCCAAAACTAAAGGGGAGGCTCCCCAAGAAGACCGCCCGAGCCCGGTCTCGAACCGGCGACCTTCAGTGCTCCGAAGACCCCAAGGCCAATTGCCCGAGGACTCTACCTCTGAGCCACCCGTGCCCACATGGTCTTTGGGGGAGCTTTTGCGTCCTTTGTATTTCGTTCAATCTAGTTCTTCACAGGCCAAAACTAAAGGGGAGGCTCCCCAAAAGACCGCCCGGGCCCGGTCTCGAACCGGCGACCTTCGGCGCTCCGAAGACCCTACCTCTGAGCCACCCGTGCCCACATGGTCTTTGGGGGAGCTTTTGCATCCTTTGTATTTCGTTCAATCTAGTTCTTCACAGGCCAAAACTAAAGGGGAGGCTCCCCAAGAAGACCGCCCGGGCTCGGTCTCGAACCGGCGACCTTCGGCGCTCCGAAGACCCCAAGGCTAATTGCCCGAGGACTCTACCTCTGAGCCACCCGTGCCCACATGGTCTTTGGGGGAGCTTTTGCATCCTTTGTATTTCGTTCAATCTAGTTCTTCACAGGCCAAAACTAAAAGGGAGGCTCCCCAAGAAGACCTCCCGGGCCCGGTCTCGAACCGGCGACCTTCGGCGCTCCGAAGACCCCAAGGCCAATTGCCCGAGGACTCCACCTCTGAGCCACTCGTGCCCACATGGTCTTTGGGGGAGCTTTTGCATCCTTTGTATTTCGTTCAATCTAGTTCTTCACAGGCCAAAACTAAAGGGGAGGCTCCCCAAGAAGACCGCCCGGGCCCGGTCTTCAACCGACGACCTTCGGCGCTCCGAAGACCCCAAGGCCAATTGCCCGAGGACTCTACCTCTGAGCCACCCGTGCCCACATGGTCCTTGGGGGAGCTTTTGCATCGTTTGTATTTCGTTCAATCTAGTTCTTCACAGGCCAAAACTAAAGGGGAGGCTCCCCAAGAAGACCTCCCTGGCCGGGTCTCGAACCGGCGACCTTCGGCGCTCCGAAGACCCCAAGGCCAATTGCCCGAGGACTCTACCTCTGAGCCACCCGTGCACTCACGGTGTTTGGGGGAGCTTTTGCATCTTTTGTATTTCGTTCAATCTAGTTCTTCACAGGCCAAAACTAAAGAGGAGTCTCCCCAAGAAGACCGCCCAGGTCCAGTCTCGAACCGGCGACCTTCGGCGCTCCGAAGACCCCAAGGCCAATTGTCTGAGGACTCTACCTCTGAGCCACCCGTGGCCACATGGTCTTTGGGGGAGCTTTTGCATCCTTTGTATTTTGTTCAATCTAGTTCTTCACAGGCCAAAACTAAAGGGGAGGCTCCCCAAGAAGACCGCCCGGGCCCGGTCTCGAACCGGCGACCTTCGGCGCTCCGAAGACCCCCAGGCCAATTGCCCGAGGACTCTACCTCTGAGCCACCCGTGCCCACATGGTCTTTGGGGGAGCTTTTGCATCCTTTGTATTTCGTTCAATCTAGTTCTTCACAGGCCAAAACTAAAGGGGAGGCTCCCCAAGAAGACCGGCCAGGCCCGGTCTCGAACCGGCGACCTTCGGCGCTCCGAAGACCCCAAGGCCAATTGCCCGAGGACTCTACCTCTGAGCCACCCGTGCCCACATTGTCTTTCGGGGAGCTTTTGCGTCCTTTGTATTTCGTTCAATCTAGTTCTTCACAGGCCAAAACTAAAGGGGAGGCTCCCCAAGAAGACCGCCCGGGCCCGGTCTCGAACCGGCGACCTTCGGCGCTCCGAAGACCCCAAAGCCATTTGCCCGAGGACTCTACCTCTGAGCCACCCGTGCCCACATGGTCTTTGGGGGAGCTTTTGCATCCTTTGTATTTCGTTCAATCTAGTTCTTCACAGGCCAAAACTAAAGGGGAGGCTCCCCAAGAAGACCGCCCGGGCTCGGTCTCGAACCGGCGACCTTCGGCGCTTCGAAGACCCCAAGGCCAATTGCCCGAGGACTCTACCTCTGAAGCACCCGTGCCCACATGCTTTTTGGGGGAGCTTTTGCATCCTCTGTATTTCGTTCAATCTAGTTCTTCACAGGCCAAAACTAAAGGGGAGGCTCCCCAAGAAGACCGCCCAGGCCCGGTCTCGAACCGGCGACCTTCGGCGCTCCGAAGACCCCAAGGCCAATTGCCCGAGGACTCTACCTCTGAGCCACCCGTGCCCACATGGTCTTTGGGGGAGCTTTTGCGTCCTTTGTATTTCGTTCAATCTAGTTCTTCACAGGCCAAAACTAAAGGGGAGGCTCCCCAAGAAGACCGCCCGGGCCCGGTCTCGAACCGGCGACCTTCGGCGCTCCGAAGACCCCAAGGCCAATTGCCCGAGGACTCTACCTCTGAGCCACCCGTGCCCACATGGTCTTTGGGGGAGCTTTTGCATCCTTTGTATTTCGTTCAATCTAGTTCTTCACAGGCCAAAACTAAAGGGGAGGCTCCCCAAGAAGACCGCCCGGGCCCGGTCTCGAACCGGCGAACTTCGGCGCTCCGAAGACCCCAAGGCCAATTGCCCGAGGACTCTACCTCTGAGCCACCCGCTCCCACATGGTCTTTGGGGGAGCTTTTGCATCCTTTGTATTTCGTTCAATCTAGTTCTTCACAGGCCAAAACTAAAGGGGAGGCTCCCCAAGAAGACCTCCTTGGCCCGGCCTCGAACCGGCTACCTTCGGCGCTCCGAAGACCCCAAGGCCAATTGCCCAAGGACTCTACCTCTGAGCCACCCGTGCCCACATGGTCTTTGGGGGAGCTTTTGCATCCTTTGTATTTCGTTCAATCTAGTTCTTCACAGGCCAAAACTAAAGGGGAGGCTCCCCAAGAAGACCGCCCAGGCCCGGTCTCGAACCGGCGACCTTCGGCGCTCCGAAGACCCCAAGGCCAATTGCCCGAGGACTCTACCTCTGAGCCACCCGTGCCCACATGGTCTTTGGGGGAGCTTTTGCGTCCTTTGTATTTCATTCAATCTAGTTCTTCACAGGCCAACACTAAAGGGGAGGCTCCCCAAGAAGACCGCCCGGGCCCGGTCTCGAACCGGCGACCTTCGGCGCTCCGAAGACCCCAAGGCCATTTGCCCGAGGACTCTACCTCTGAGCCACCCGTGCCCACATGGTCTTTGGGGGAGCTTTTGCATCCTTTGTATTTCGTTCAATCTAGTTCTTCACAGGCCTAAACTAAAAGGGAGGCTCCCCAAGAAGACCGCCCGGGCTCGGCCTCGAAACGGCGACCTTCGGCGCTCCGAAGACCCCAAGGCCAATTGCCCGAGGACTCTACCTCTGACCCACCCGTGCCCAGATGGTCTTTGGGGGAGCTTTTGCATCCTTTGTATTTCGTTCAATCTAGTTCTTCACAGGCCAAAACTAAAGGGGAGGCTCCCCAAGAAGACCGGCCAGGCCCGGTCTCGAACCGGCGACCTTCGGCGCTCCGAAGACCCCAAGGCCAATTGCCCGAGGACTCTACCTCTGAGCCACCCGTGCCCACATGGTCTTTGGGGGAGCTTTTGCATCCTTTGTATTTCGTTCAATCTAGTTCTTCACAGGCCAAAACTAAAGGGGAGGCTCCCCAAGAAGACCGCCCGGGCCCGGTCTCGAACCGGCGACCTTCGGCGCTCCGAAGACCCCAAGGCCATTTGCCCGAGGACTCTACCTCTGAGCCACCCTTGCCCACATGGTCTTTGGGGGAGCTTTTGCATCCTTTGTATTTCGTTCAATCTAGTTCTTCACAGGCCAAAACTAAAGGGGAGGCTCCCCAAGAAGACCGCCCGGGCTCGGTCTCGAACCGGCGACCTTCGGCGCTTCGAAGACCCCAAGGCCAATTGCCCGAGGACTCTACCTCTGAAGCACCCGTGCCCACATGCTCTTTGGGGGAGCTTTTGCATCCTCTGTATTTCGTTCAATCTAGTTCTTCACAGGCCAAAACTAAAGGGGAGGCTCCCCAAGAAGACCGCCCAGGCCCGGTCTCGAACCGGCGACCTTCGGCGCTCCGAAGACCCCAAGGCCAATTGCCCGAGGACTCTACCTCTGACCCACCCGTGCCCACATGGTCTTTGGGGGAGCTTTTGCATCCTTTGTATTTCGTTCAATCTAGTTCTTCACAGGCCAAAACTAAAGGTTAGGCTCCCCAAGAAGACCGCCCGGGCCCGGTCTCGAACCGGCGACCTTCGGCGCTCCGAAGACCCCAAGGCCAATTGCCTGAGGACTCTACCTCTGAGCCACCCGCTCCCACATGGTCTTTGGGGGAGCTTTTGCATCCTTTGTATTTCGTTCAATCTAGTTCTTCACAGGCCAAAACTAAAGGGGAGGCTCCCCAAGAAGACCTCCTTGGCCCGGCCTCGAACCGGCGACCTTCGGCGCTCCGAAGACCCCAAGGCCAATTGCCCAAGGACTCTACCTCTGAGCCACCCGTGCCCACATGGTCTTTGGGGGAGCTTTTGCATCCTTTGTATTTCGTTCAATCTAGTTCTTCACAGGCCAAAACTAAAGGGGAGGCTCCCCAAGAAGACCGCCCAGGCCCGGTCTCGAACCGGCGACCTTCGGCGCTCCGAAGACCCCAAGGCCAATTGCCCGAGGACTCTACCTCTGAGCCACCCGTGCCCACATGGTCTTTGGGGGAGCTTTTGCGTCCTTTGTATTTCGTTCAATCTAGTTCTTCACAGGCCAAAACTAAAGGGGAGGCTCCCCAAGAAGACCGCCCGGGCCCGGTCTCGAACCGGCGACCTTCGGCGCTCCGAAGACCCCAAGGCCATTTGCCCGAGGACTCTACCTCTGAGCCACCCGTGCCCACATGGTCTTTGGGGGAGCTTTTGCATCCTTTGTATTTCGTTCAATCTAGTTCTTCACAGGCCAAAACTAAAGGGGAGGCTCCCCAAGAAGACCGCCCGGGCTCGGCCTCGAAACGGCGACCTTCGGCGCTCCGAAGACCCCAAGGCCAATTGCCCGAGGACTCTACCTCTGAGCCACCCGTACCCACATGGTTTTTGGGGGAGCTTTTGCATCCTTTGTATTTCGTTCAATCTAGTTCTTCACAGGCCAAAACTAAAGGGGAGGCTCCCCAAGAAGACCGCCCTGGCCCGGTCTCGAACCGGCGACCTTCGGCGCTCCGAAGACCCCAAGGCCATTTGCCCGAGGACTCTACCTCTGAGCCACCCGTGCCCACATGGTCTTTGGGGGAGCTTTTGCATCCTTTGTATTTCGTTCAATCTAGTTCTTCACAGGCCAAAACTAAAGGGGAGGCTCCCCAAGAAGACCGCCCGGGCTCGGTCTCGAACCGGCGACCTTCGGCGCTTCGAAGACCCCAAGGCCAATTGCCCGAGGACTCTACCTCTGAAGCACCCGTGCCCACATGCTCTTTGGGGGAGCTTTTGCATCCTCTGTATTTCGTTCAATCTAGTTCTTCACAGGCCAAAACTAAAGGGGAGGCTCCCCAAGAAGACCGCCCAGGCCCGGTCTCGAACCGGCGACCTTCGGCGCTCCGAAGACCCCAAGGCCAATTGCCCGAGGACTCTACCTCTGACCCACCCGTGCCCACATGGTCTTTGGGGGAGCTTTTGCATCCTTTGTATTTCGTTCAATCTAGTTCTTCACAGGCCAAAACTAAAGGGGAGGCTCCCCAAGAAGACCGCCCGGGCCCGGTCTCGAACCGGCGACCTTCGGCGCTCCGAAGACCCCAAGGCCAATTGCCTGAGGACTCTACCTCTGAGCCACCCGCTCCCACATGGTCTTTGGGGGAGCTTTTGCATCCTTTGTATTTCGTTCATTCTAGTTCTTCACAGGCCAAAACTAAAGGGGAGGCTCCCCAAGAAGACCGCCCGGGCCCGGTCTCGAACCGGCGACCTTCGGCGCTCCGAAGACCCCAAGGCCAATTGCCCGAGGACTCTACCTCTGAGCCACCCGTGCCCACATGGTCTTTGGGGGAGCTTTTGCATCCTTTGTATTTCGTTCAATCTAGTTCTTCACAGGCCAAAACTAAAGGGGAGGCTCACCAAGAAGACCGCCCGGGCTCGGTCTCGAACCGGCGACCTTCGGCGCTCCGAAGACCCCAAGGCTAATTGCCCGAGGACTCTACCTCTGAGCCACCCGTGCCCACATGGTCTTTGGGGGAGCTTTTGCATCCTTTGTATTTCGTTCAATCTAGTTCTTCACAGGCCAAAACTAAAAGGGAGGCTCCCCAAGAAGACCTCCCGGGCCCGGTCTCGAACCGGCGACCTTCGGCGCTCCGAAGACCCCAAGGCCAATTGCCCGAGGACTCCACCTCTGAGCCACTCGTGCCCACATGGTCTTTGGGGGAGCTTTTGCATCCTTTGTATTTCGTTCAATCTAGTTCTTCACAGGCCAAAACTAAAGGGGAGGCTCCCCAAGAAGACCGCCCGGGCCCGGTCTTCAACCGACGACCTTCGGCGCTCCGAAGACCCCAAGGCCAATTGCCCGAGGACTCTACCTCTGAGCCACCCGTGCCCACATGGTCCTTGGGGGAGCTTTTGCATCGTTTGTATTTCGTTCAATCTAGTTCTTCACAGGCCAAAACTAAAGGGGAGGCTCCCCAAGAAGACCTCCCTGGCCGGGTCTCGAACCGGCGACCTTCGGCGCTCCGAAGACCCCAAGGCCAATTGCCCGAGGACTCTACCTCTGAGCCACCCGTGCACTCACGGTGTTTGGGGGAGCTTTTGCATCTTTTGTATTTCGTTCAATCTAGTTCTTCACAGGCCAAAACTAAAGAGGAGTCTCCCCAAGAAGACCGCCCAGGTTCAGTCTCGAACCGGCGACCTTCGGCGCTCCGAAGACCCCAAGGCCAATTGTCTGAGGACTCTACCTCTGAGCCACCCGTGGCTCTCCGAAGACCCCAAGGCCAATTGCCCGAGGACTCTACCTCTGAGCCACCCGTGCCCACATGGTCTTTGGGGGAGCTTTTGCATCCTTTGTATTTCGTTCAATCTAGTTCTTCACAGGCCAAAACTAAAGGGGAGGCTCACCAAGAAGACCGCCCGGGCTCGGTCTCGAACCAGCGACCTTCGGCGCTCCGAAGACCCGAAGGCCAATAGCCCGAGGACTCTACCTCTGAAGCACCCGTGCCCACATGGTCTTTGGGGGAGCTTTTGCATCCTCTGTATTTCGTTCAATCTAGTTCTTCACAGGCCAAAACTAAAGGGGAGGCTCCCCAAGAAGACCGCCCGGGCCCGGTCTCGAACCGGCGACCTTCGGCGCTCCAAAGACCCCAAGGCCAATTGCCCAAAACTCTACCTCTGAGCCACCCGTGCCCACATGGTCTTTGGGGGAGCTTTTGCATCCTTTGTATTTCGTTCAATCTAGTTCTTCACAGGCCAAATCTAAAGGGGAGGCTCCCCAAGAAGACCGCCCGGGCTCGGTCTCGAACCGGTGACCTTCGGCGCTCCGAAGACCCCAAGGCCAATTGCCCGAGGACTCTACCTCTGAGCCACCCGTGCCCACATGGTCTTTGGGGGAGCTTTTGCATCCTTTGTATTTCGTTCAATCTAGTTCTTCACAGGCCAAAACTAAAGGGGAGGCTCCCCAAGAAGACCGCCCGAGGCCGGTCTCGAGCCGGCGACCTTCAGTGCTCCGAAGACCCCAAGGCCAATTGCCCGAGGACTCTACCTCTGAGCCACCCGTGCCCACATGGTCTTTGGGGGAGCTTTTGCGTCCTTTGTATTTCGTTCAATCTAGTTCTTCACAGGCCAAAACTAAAGGGGAGGCTCCCCAAAAGACCGCCCGGGCCCGGTCTCGAACCGGCGACCTTCGGCGCTCCGAAGACCCTACCTCTGAGCCACCCGTGCCCACATGGTCTTTGGGGGAGCTTTTGCATCCTTTGTATTTCGTTCAATCTAGTTCTTCACAGGCCAAAACTAAAGGGGAGGCTCCCCAAGAAGACCGCCCGGGCTCGGTCTCGAACCGGCGACCTTCGGCGCTCCGAAGACCCCAAGGCTAATTGCCCGAGGACTCTACCTCTGAGCCACCCGTGCCCACATGGTCTTTGGGGGAGCTTTTGCATCCTTTGTATTTCGTTCAATCTAGTTCTTCACAGGCCAAAACTAAAAGGGAGGCTCCCCAAGAAGACCTCCCGGGCCCGGTCTCGAACCGGCGACCTTCGGCGCTCCGAAGACCCCAAGGCCAATTGCCCGAGGACTCCACCTCTGAGCCACTCGTGCCCACATGGTCTTTGGGGGAGCTTTTGCATCCTTTGTATTTCGTTCAATCTAGTTCTTCACAGGCCAAAACTAAAGGGGAGGCTCCCCAAGAAGACAGCCCGGGCCCGGTCTTCAACCGACGACCTTCGGCGCTCCGAAGACCCCAAGGCCAATTGCCCGAGGACTCTACCTCTGAGCCACCCGTGCCCACATGGTCCTTGGGGGAGCTTTTGCATCGTTTGTATTTCGTTCAATCTAGTTCTTCACAGGCCAAAACTAAAGGGGAGGCTCCCCAAGAAGACCTCCCTGGCCGGGTCTCGAACCGGCGACCTTCGGCGCTCTGAAGACCCCAAGGCCAATTGCCCGAGGACTCTACCTCTGAGCCACCCGTGCACTCACGGTGTTTGGGGGAGCTTTTGCATCTTTTGTATTTCGTTCAATCTAGTTCTTCACAGGCCAAAACTAAAGAGGAGTCTCCCCAAGAAGACCGCCCAGGTCCAGTCTCGAACCGGCGACCTTCGGTGCTCCGAAGACCCCAAGGCCAATTGTCTGAGGACTCTACCTCTGAGCCACCCGTGGCCACATGGTCTTTGGGGGAGCTTTTGCATCCTTTGTATTTTGTTCAATCTAGTTCTTCTCAGGCCAAAACTAAAGGGGAGGCTCCCCAAGAAGACCGCCCGGGCCCGGTCTCGAACCGGCGACCTTTGGCGCTCCGAAGACCCCCAGGCCAATTGCCCGAGGACTCTACCTCTGAGCCACCCGTGCCCACATGGTCTTTGAGGGAGCTTTTGCGTCCTTTGTATTTCGTTCAATCTAGTTCTTCACAGGCCAAAACTAAAGGGGAGGCTCCCCAAGAAGACCGCCCGGGCCCGGTCTCGAACCGGCGACCTTCGGCGCTCCGAAGACCCCAAGGCCAATTGCCCGAGGACTCTACCTTAGAGCCACCCGTGCCCACATGGTCTTTGGGGGAGCTTTTGCATCCTTTGTATTTCGTTCAATCTAGTTCTTCACAGGCCAAAACTAAAGGGGAGGCTCCCCAAGAAGACCGCCCGGGCTCGAACCGGCGACCTTCGGCGCTCCGAAGACCCCAAGGCCAATTGCCCGAGGACTCTACCTCTGAGCCACCCGTGCCCACATGGTCTTTGGGGGAGCTTTTGCATCCTTTGTATTTCGTTCAATCTAGTTCTTCACAGGCCAAAACTAAAGGGGAGGCTCCCCAAGAAGACCGCCCAGGCCCGGTCTCGAACCGGCGACCTTCGGCGCTCCGAAGACCCTAAGGCCAATTGCCCGAGGACTCTACCTCTGAGCCACCCGTGCCCACATGGTCTTTGGGGGAGCTTTTGCGTCCTTTGTATTTCGTTCAATCTAGTTCTTCACAGGCCAAAACTAAAGGGGAGGCTCCCCAAGAAGACCGCCCGGGCCCGGTCTCGAACCGGCGACCTTCGGCGCTCCGAAGACCCCAAGGCCAATTGCCCGAGGACTCTACCTCTGAGCCACCCGTGCACACATGGTCTTTGGGGGAGCTTTTGCATCCTTTGTATTTCGTTCAATCTAGTTCTTCACAGGCCAAAACTAAAGGGGAGGCTCCCCAAGAAGACCGCCCGGGCTCGGTCTCGAACCGGCGACCTCCGGCGCTCCGAAGACCCCAAAGGCCAATTGCCCGAGGACTCTACCTCTGAAGCACCCGTGCCCACATGCTCTTTGGGGGAGCTTTTGCATCCTCTGTATTTCGTTCAATCTAGTTCTTCACAGGCCAAAACTAAAGGGGAGGCTCCCCAAGAAGACCGCCCAGGCCCGGTCTCGAACCGGCGACCTTCGGCGCTCCGAAGACCCCAAGGCCAACTGCCCGAGGACTCTACCTCTGACCCACCCGTGCCCACATGGTCTTTGGGGGAGCTTTTGCATCCTTTGTATTTCGTTCAATCTAGTTCTTCACAGGCGAAAACTAAAGGGGAGGCTCCCCAAGAAGACCGCCCGGGCCCGGTCTCGAACCGGCGACCTTCGGCGCTCCGAAGACCCCAAGGCCAATTGCCTGAGGACTCTACCTCTGAGCCACCCGCTCCCACATGGTCTTTGGGGGAGCTTTTGCATCCTTTGTATTTCGTTCAATCTAGTTCTTCACAGGCCAAAACTAAAGGGGAGGCTCCCCAAGAAGACCTCCTTGGCCCGGCCTCGAACCGGCGACCTTCGGCGCTCCGAAGACCCCAAGGCCAATTGCCCAAGGACTCTACCTCTGAGCCACCCGTGCCCACATGGTCTTTGGGGGAGCTTTTGCATCCTTTGTATTTTGTTCAATCTAGTTCTTCACAGGCCAAAACTAAAGGGGAGGCTCCCCAAGAAGACCGCCCAGGCCTGGTCTCGAACCGGCGACCTTCGGCGCTCCGAAGACCCCAAGGCCAATTGCCCGAGGACTCTACCTCTGAGCCACCCGTGCCCACATGGTCTTTGGGGGAGCTTTTGCATCCTTTGTATTTCGTTCAATCTAGTTCTTCACAGGCCAAAACTAAAAGGGAGGCTCCCCAAGAAGACCTCCCGGGCCCGGTCTCGAACCGGCGACCTTCGGCGCTCCGAAGACCCCAAGGCCAATTGCCCGAGGACTCCACCTCTGAGCCACTCGTGCCCACATGGTCTTTGGGGGAGCTTTTGCATCCTTTGTATTTCGTTCAATCTAGTTCTTCACAGGCCAAAACTAAAGGGGAGGCTCCCCAAGAAGACAGCCCGGGCCCGGTCTTCAACCGACGACCTTCGGCGCTCCGAAGACCCCAAGGCCAATTGCCCGAGGACTCTACCTCTGAGCCACCCGTGCCCACATGGTCCTTGGGGGAGCTTTTGCATCGTTTGTATTTCGTTCAATCTAGTTCTTCACAGGCCAAAACTAAAGGGGAGGCTCCCCAAGAAGACCTCCCTGGCCGGGTCTCGAACCGGCGACCTTCGGCGCTCTGAAGACCCCAAGGCCAATTGCCCGAGGACTCTACCTCTGAGCCACCCGTGCACTTACGGTGTTTGGGGGAGCTTTTGCATCTTTTGTATTTCGTTCAATCTAGTTCTTCACAGGCCAAAACTAAAGAGGAGTCTCCCCAAGAAGACCGCCCAGGTCCAGTCTCGAACCGGCGACCTTCGGCGCTCCGAAGACCCCAAGGCCAATTGTCTGAGGACTCTACCTCTGAGCCACCCGTGGCCACATGGTCTTTGGGGGAGCTTTTGCATCCTTTGTATTTTGTTCAATCTAGTTCTTCTCAGGCCAAAACTAAAGGGGAGGCTCCCCAAGAAGACCGCCCGGGCCCGGTCTCGAACCGGCGACCTTCGGCGCTCCGAAGACCCCCAGGCCAATTGCCCGAGGACTCTACCTCTGAGCCACCCGTGCCCACATGGTCTTTGAGGGAGCTTTTGCGTCCTTTGTATTTCGTTCAATCTAGTTCTTCACAGGCCAAAACTAAAGGGGAGGCTCCCCAAGAAGACCGCCCGGGCCCGGTCTCGAACCGGCGACCTTCGGCGCTCCGAAGACCCCAAGGCCAATTGCCCGAGGACTCTACCTCTGAGCCACCCGTGCCCACATGGTCTTTGGGGGAGCTTTTGCATCCTTTGTATTTCGTTCAATCTAGTTCTTCACAGGCCAAAACTAAAGGGGAGGCTCCCCAAGAAGACCGCCCGGGCTCGAACCGGCGACCTTCGGCGCTCCGAAGACCCCAAGGCCAATTGCCCGAGGACTCTACCTCTGAGCCACCCGTGCCCACATGGTCTTTGGGGGAGCTTTTGCATCCTTTGTATTTCGTTCAATCTAGTTCTTCACAGGCCAAAACTAAAGGGGAGGCTCCCCAAGAAGACCGCCCAGGCCCGGTCTCGAACCCGCGACCTTCGGCGCTCCGAAGACCCTAAGGCCAATTGCCCGAGGACTCTACCTCTGAGCCACCCGTGCCCACATGGTCTTTGGGGGAGCTTTTGCGTCCTTTGTATTTCGTTCAATCTAGTTCTTCACAGGCCAAAACTAAAGGGGAGGCTCCCCAAGAAGACCGCCCGGGCCCGGTCTCGTACCGGCGACCTTCGGCGCTCCGAAGACCCCAAGGCCAATTGCCCGAGGACTCTACCTCTGAGCCACCCGTGCACACATGGTCTTTGGGGGAGCTTTTGCATCCTTTGTATTTCGTTCAATCTAGTTCTTCACAGGCCAAAACTAAAGGGGAGGCTCCCCAAGAAGACCGCCCAGGCTCGGTCTCGAACCGGCGACCTTCGGCGCTCCGAAGACCCCAAAGGCCAATTGCCCGAGGACTCTACCTCTGAAGCACCCGTGCCCACATGCTCTTTGGGGGAGCTTTTGCATCCTCTGTATTTCGTTCAATCTAGTTCTTCACAGGCCAAAACTAAAGGGGAGGCTCCCCAAGAAGACCGCCCAGGCCCGGTCTCGAACCGGCGACCTTCGGCGCTCCGAAGACCCCAAGGCCAATTGCCCGAGGACTCTACCTCTGACCCACCCGTGCCCACATGGTCTTTGGGGGAGCTTTTGCATCCTTTGTATTTCGTTCAATCTAGTTCTTCACAGGCGAAAACTAAAGGGGAGGCTCCCCAAGAAGACCGCCCGGGCCCGGTCTCGAACCGGCGACCTTCGGCGCTCCGAAGACCCCAAGGCCAATTGCCTGAGGACTCTACCTCTGAGCCACCCACTCCCACATGGTCTTTGGGGGAGCTTTTGCATCCTTTGTATTTCGTTCAATCTAGTTCTTCACAGGCCAAAACTAAAGGGGAGGCTCCCCAAGAAGACCTCCTTGGCCCGGCCTCGAACCGGCGACCTTCGGCGCTCCGAAGACCCCAAGGCCAATTGCCCAAGGACTCTACCTCTGAGCCACCCGTGCCCACATGGTCTTTGGGGGAGCTTTTGCATCCTTTGTATTTTGTTCAATCTAGTTCTTCACAGGCCAAAACTAAAGGGGAGGCTCCCCAAGAAGACCGCCCAGGCCTGGTCTCGAACCGGCGACCTTCGGCGCTCCGAAGACCCCAAGGCCAATTGCCCGAGGACTCTACCTCTGAGCCACCCGTGCCCACATGGTCTTTGGGGGAGCTTTTGCGTCCTTTCTTTTTCGTTCAATCTAGTTCTTCACAGGCCAAAACTAAAGGGGAGGCTCCTCAAGAAGACCGCCCGGGCCCGGTCTCGAACCGGCGACCTTCGGCGCTCCGAAGACCCCAAGGCCAATTGCCCGAGGACTCTACCTCTGAAGCACCCGCGCCCACATGCTCTTTGGGGGAGCTTTTGCATCCTCTGTATTTCGTTCAATCTAGTTCTTCACAGGCCAAAACTAAAGGGGAGGCTCCCCAAGAAGACCGCCCAGGCCCGGTCTCGAACCGGCGACCTTCGGCGCTCCGAAGACCCCAAGGCCAATTGCCCGAGGACTCTACCTCTGACCCACCCGTGCCCACATGGTCTTTGGGGGAGCTTTTGCATCCTTTGTATTTCGTTCAATCTAGTTCTTCACAGGCCAAAACTAAAGGGGAGGCTCCCCAAGAAGACCGCCCGGGCTCGGTCTCGAACCGGCGACCTTCGGCGCTTCGAAGACCCCAAGGCAGATTGCCCGAGGACTCTACCTCTGAAGCACCCGTGCCCACATGGTCTTTGGGGGAGCTTTTGCATCCTTTGTATTTCGTTCAGTCTAGTTCTTCACAGGCCAAAACTAAAGGGGAGGCTCCCCAAGAAGACCGCCCGGGCCCGGTCTCGAACCGGCGACCTTCGGCGCTCCGAAGACCCCAAGGTCAATTGCCCGAGGACTCTACCTCTGAGCCACCCGTGCCCACATGGTCTTTGGGGGAGCTTTTGCATCCTTTGTATTTCGTTCAATCTAGTTCTTCACAGGCCAAAACTAAAGGGGAGGCTCCCCAAGAAGACCGCCCGGGCTCGGCCTCGAAACGGCGACCTTCGGCGCTCCGAAGACCCCAAGGCCAATTGCCCGAGGACTCTACCTCTGAGCCACCCGTGCCCACATGGTTTTTGGGGGAGCTTTTGCATCCTTTGTATTTCGTTCAATCTAGTTCTTCACAGGCCAAAACTAAAGGGGAGGCTCCCCAAGAAGACCGCCCAGGCCCGGTCTCGAACCGGCGACCTTCGGCGCTCCGAAGACCCCAAGGCCAATTGCCCGAGGACTCTACCTCTGAGCCACCCGTGCCCACATGGTCTTTGGGGGAGCTTTTGCGTCCTTTGTATTTCGTTCAATCTAGTTCTTCACAGGCCAAAACTAAAGGGGAGGCTCCCCAAGAAGACCGCCCGGGCCCGGTCTCGAACCGGCGACCTTCGGCGCTCCGAAGACCCCAAGGCCAATTGCCCGAGGACTCTACCTCTGAGCCACCCGTGCCCACATGGTCTTTGGGGGAGCTTTTGCATCCTTTGTACTTCGTTCAATCTAGTTCTTCACAGGCCAAAACTAAAGGGGAGGCTCCCCAAGAAGACCGCCCGGGCTCGGTCTCGAACCGGCGACCTTCGGCGCTCCGAAGACCCCAAGGCCAATTGCCCAAGGACTCTACCTCTGAAGCACCCGTGCCCACATGCTCTTTAGGGGAGCTTTTGCATCCTCTGTATTTCGTTCAATCTAGTTCTTCACAGGCCAAAACTAAAGGGGAGGCTCCCCAAGAAGATCGCCCAGGCCCCGTCTCGAACCGCCGACCTTCGGCGCTCCGAAGACCCCAAGGCCAATTGCCTGAGGACTCTACCTCTGAGCCACCCGTGCCCACATGGTCTTTGGGGGAGCTTTTGCGTCCTTTGTATTTCGTTCAATCTAGTTCTTCACAGGCCAAAACTAAAGGGGAGGCTCCCCAAGAAGACCGCCCGGGCCCGGTCTCGAACCGGCGACCTTCGGCGCTCCGAAGACCCCAAGGGCAATTGCCCGAGGACTCTACCTCTGAGCCACCCGTGCCCACATGGTCTTTGGGGGAGCTTTTGCATCCTTTGTATTTCGTTCAATCTAGTTCTTCACAGGCCAAAACTAAAGGGGAGGCTCCCCAAGAAGACCGCCCGGGCTCGGTCTCGAACCGGCGACCTTCGGCGCTCCGAAGACCCCAAGGCCAATTGCCCGAGGACTCTACCTCTGAAGCACCCGTGCCCACATGGTCTATGGGGGAGCTTTTGCATCCTCTGTATTTCGTTCAATCTAGTTCTTCACAGGCCAAAACTAAAGGGGAGGCTCCCCAAGAAGACCGCCCAGGCCCGGTCTCGAACCGGCGACCTTCGGCGCTCCGAAGACCCCAAGGCCAATTGCCCGAGGACTCTACCTCTGAGCCACCCGTGCCCACATGGTCTTTGGGGGAGCTTTTGCATCCTTTGTATTTCGTTCAATCTAGTTCTTCACAGGCCAAAACTAAAGGGGAGGCTCCCCAAGAAGACCGCCGGGGCCCGGTCTCGAACCGGCGACCTTCGGCGCTCCGAAGACCCCAAGGCCAATTGCCTGAGGACTCTACCTCTGAGCCACCCACTCCCACATGGTCTTTGGGGGAGCTTTTGCATCCTTTGTATTTCGTTCAATCTAGTTCTTCACAGGCCAAAACTAAAGGGGAGGCTCCCCAAGAAGACCTCCTTGGCCCGGTCTCGAACCGGCGACCTTCGGCGCTCCGAAGACCCCAAGGCCAATTGCCCAAGGACTCTACCTCTGAGCCACCCGTGCCCACATGGTGTTTGGAGGAGCTTTTGCATCCTTTGTATTTCGTTCAATCTAGTTCTTCACAGGCCAAAACTAAAGGGGAGGCTCCCCAAGAAGACCGCCCGGGCCCGGTCTCGAACAGGCGACCTGAAGACCCCAAGGCCAATTGCCCGAGGACTCTACCTCTGAGCCACCCGTGCCCACATGGTTTTTGGGGGAGCTTTTGCATCCTTTGTATTTCGTTCAATCTAGTACTTCACAGGCCAAAACTAAAGGGGAGGCTCCCCAAGAAGACCTCCCGGGCCCGGTCTCGAACCGGCGACCTTCGGCGCTCCGAAGATCCCAAGGCCAATTGCCCGAGGACTATACCTCTGAGCCACCCGTGCCCACATGGTCTTTGGCGGAGCTTTTGCATCCTTTGTATTTCGTTCAATCTAGTTCTTCACAGGCCAAAACTAAAGGGGAGGCTCCCCAAGAAGAACGCCCGGGGCCGGTCTCGAACCGACGACCTTCGGCGCTCCGAAGACCCGAAGGCCAATTGCCCGAGGACTCTATCTCTGAGCCACCCGTGCCCACATGGTCTTTGGCGGAGCTTTTGCATCCTTTGTATTTCGTTCAATCTAGTTCTTCACAGGCCAAAACTAAAGGGGAGGCTCCCCAAGAAGACCGCCCGGGCCCGGTCTCGAACCGGCGACCTTCGGCGCTCCGAAGACCCCAAGGCCAATTGCCCGAGGACTCTACCTCTGAGCCACCCGTGCCCACATGGTCTTTGGGGGAGCTTTTGCATCCTTTGTACTTCGTTCAATCTAGTTCTTCACAGGCCAAAACTAAAGGGGAGGCTCCCCAAGAAGACCGCCCGGGCTCGGTCTCGAACCGGCGACCTTCGGCGCTCCGAAGACCCCAAGGCCAATTGCCCAAGGACTCTACCTCTGAAGCACCCGTGCCCACATGCTCTTTAGGGGAGCTTTTGCATCCTCTGTATTTCGTTCAATCTAGTTCTTCACAGGCCAAAACTAAAGGGGAGGCTCCCCAAGAAGATCGCCCAGGCCCCGTCTCGAACCGCCGACCTTCGGCGCTCCGAAGACCCCAAGGCCAATTGCCTGAGGACTCTACCTCTGAGCCACCCGTGCCCACATGGTCTTTGGGGGAGCTTTTGCGTCCTTTGTATTTCGTTCAATCTAGTTCTTCACAGGCCAAAACTAAAGGGGAGGCTCCCCAAGAAGACCGCCCGGGCCCGGTCTCGAACCGGCGACCTTCGGCGCTCCGAAGACCCCAAGGGCAATTGCCCGAGGACTCTACCTCTGAGCCACCCGTGCCCACATGGTCTTTGGGGGAGCTTTTGCATCCTTTGTATTTCGTTCAATCTAGTTCTTCACAGGCCAAAACTAAAGGGGAGGCTCCCCAAGAAGACCGCCCGGGCTCGGTCTCGAACCGGCGACCTTCGGCGCTCCGAAGACCCCAAGGCCAATTGCCCGAGGACTCTACCTCTGAAGCACCCGTGCCCACATGGTCTATGGGGGAGCTTTTGCATCCTCTGTATTTCGTTCAATCTAGTTCTTCACAGGCCAAAACTAAAGGGGAGGCTCCCCAAGAAGACCGCCCAGGCCAGGTCTCGAACCGGCGACCTTCGGCGCTCCGAAGACCCCAAGGCCAATTGCCCGAGGACTCTACCTCTGACCCACCCGTGCCCACATGGTCTTTGGGGGAGCTTTTTCATCCTTTGTATTTCGTTCAATCTAGTTCTTCACAGGCCAAAACTAAAGGGGAGGCTCCCCAAGAAGACCGCCGGGGCCCGGTCTCGAACCGGCGACCTTCGGCGCTCCGAAGACCCCAAGGCCAATTGCCTGAGGACTCTACCTCTGAGCCACCCACTCCCACATGGTCTTTGGGGGAGCTTTTGCATCCTTTGTATTTCGTTCAATCTAGTTCTTCACAGGCCAAAACTAAAGGGGAGGCTCCCCAAGAAGACCTCCTTGGCCCGGTCTCGAACCGGCGACCTTCGGCGCTCCGAAGACCCCAAGGCCAATTGCCCAAGGACTCTACCTCTGAGCCACCCGTGCCCACATGGTGTTTGGAGGAGCTTTTGCATCCTTTGTATTTCGTTCAATCTAGTTCTTCACAGGCCAAAACTAAAGGGGAGGCTCCCCAAGAAGACCGCCCGGGCCCGGTCTCGAACAGGCGACCTGAAGACCCCAAGGCCAATTGCCCGAGGACTCTACCTCTGAGCCACCCGTGCCCACATGGTTTTTGGGGGAGCTTTTGCATCCTTTGTATTTCGTTCAATCTAGTACTTCACAGGCCAAAACTAAAGGGGAGGCTCCCCAAGAAGACCTCCCGGGCCCGGTCTCGAACCGGCGACCTTCGGCGCTCCGAAGATCCCAAGGCCAATTGCCCGAGGACTATACCTCTGAGCCACCCGTGCCCACATGGTCTTTGGCGGAGCTTTTGCATCCTTTGTATTTCGTTCAATCTAGTTCTTCACAGGCCAAAACTAAAGGGGAGGCTCCCCAAGAAGAACGCCCGGGGCCGGTCTCGAACCGACGACCTTCGGCGCTCCGAAGACCCGAAGGCCAATTGCCCGAGGACTCTATCTCTGAGCCACCCGTGCCCACATGGTCTTTGGCGGAGCTTTTGCATCCTTTGTATTTCGTTCAATCTAGTTCTTCACAGGCCAAAACTAAAGGGGAGGCTCCCCAAGAAGACCGCCCGGGCCCGGTCTCGAACCGGCGACCTTCGGCGCTCCGAAGACCCCAAGGCCAATTGCCAGAGGACTCTACCTCTGAGCCACCCGTGCCCACATGGTTTTTGGGGGAGCTTTTGCATCCTTTGTATTTCGTTCAATCTAGTTCTTCAAAGGCCAAAACTAAAGGGGAGGCACCCCAAGAAGACCGCCCAGGCCCGGTCTCGAACCAGCGACCTTCGGCGCTCCGAAGACCACAAGGCCAATTGCCCGAGTGCCCAGGCCCGGTCTCGAACCGGCGACCTTCGGCGCTCCGAAGACCCCAAGGCCAATTGCCCGAGGACTCTACCTCTGAGCCACCCGTGCCCACATGGTCTTTGGGGGAGCTTTTGCATCCTTTGTATTTCGTTCAATCTAGTTCTTCACAGGCCAAAACTAAAGGGGAGGCTACCAAAGAAGACCGCCCGGGCCCGGTCTCGAACCGGCGACCTGAAGACCCCAAGGCCAATTGGCCGAGGACTCTACATCTGAGCCACCCGTGCCCACATGGTCTTTGGGGGAGCTTTTGCATCCTTTGTATTTCGTTCAATCTAGTTCTTCAAAGGCCAAAACTAAAGGGGAGGCACCCCAAGAAGACCGCCCAGGCCCGGTCTCGAACCAGCGACCTTCGGCGCTCCGAAGACCACAAGGCCAATTGCCCGAGTGCCCAGGACCGGTCTCGAACCGGCGACCTTCGGCGCTCCGAAGACCCCAAGGCCAATTGCCCGAGGACTCTACCTCTGAGCCACCCGTGCCCACATGGTCTTTGGGGGAGCTTTTGCATCCTTTGTATTTCGTTCAATCTAGTTCTTCACAGGCCAAAACTAAAGGGGAGGCTACCAAAGAAGACCGCCCGGGCCCGGTCTCGAACCGGCGACCTGAAGACCCCAAGGCCAATTGGCCGAGGACTCTACATCTGAGCCACCCGTGCCCACATGGTCTTTGGGGGAGCTTTTGCATCCTTTGTATTTCGTTCAATATAGTTCTTCACAGGCCAAAACTAAAGGGGAGGCTCCCCAAGAAGACCGCCCGGGTACGGACTCGAACCGGCGACCTTCGGCGCTCCGAAGACCCCAAGGCCAATTGCCCGAGGACTCTACCTCTGAGCCACCCGTGCCCACATGGTCTTTGGGGGAGCTTTTGCATCCTTCGTATTTCGTTCAATCTAGTTCTTCACAGGCCAAAACTAAAGGGGAGGATCCCCAAGAAGACCGCCCTGGCACGGTCTCGAACCGGCGACCTTCGGCGCTCCGAAGACCCCAAGGCCAATTGCCCAAGGACTCTACCTCTGAGCCACCCGTGCCCACATGGTCTTAGGGGGAGCTTTTGCATCCTTTGCATTTCGTTCAATCTAGTTCTTCACAGGCCAAAACTAAAGGGGAGGCTCCCCAAGAAGACCGCCCGGGGCCGGTCTCAGACCGGCAACCTTCGGCGCTCCGAAGACCCCAAGGCCAATTGCCCGAGGACTCTACCTCTTAGCCACCCGTGCCCACATGGTTTTTAGGGGAGCTTTTGCATCCTTTGTATTTCGTTCAATCTAGTTCTTCACAGGCCAAAACTAAAGGGGAGGCTCCCCAAGAAGACCGCCCGGGCCCGATCTCGAACCGGCGACCTTCGGCGCTCCGAAGACCCCAAGGCCAATTGCCCGAGGACTCTACCTCTGAGCCAGCCGTGCCCACATGGTCTTTGGGGGAGCTTTTGCATCCTTTGTATTTCGTTCAATCTAGTTCTTCACAGGCCAAAACTAAAGGGGAGGCTCCCCAAGAAGACCGCCCGGAACCGGTCTCGAACCGGCGACGAACCTCCGAAGACCCCAAGGCCAATTGTCCGAGGACTCTACCTCTGAGCCACCTGTGCCCACATGGTATTTGGGGGAGCTTTTGCATCCTTTGTACTTCGTTCAATCTAGTTCTTCACAGGCCAAAATTAAAGGGGAGGCTCCCCAAGATGACCCCCCGGGCCCGGTCTCGAACCGGCGACCTTCGGCGCTCCGAAGACCCCAAGGCCAATTGCCCGAGGACTCTACCTCTGAGCCACCCGTGCCCACATGCTCTTTGGCGGAGCTTTTGCATCCTTTGTATTTCGTTCAATCTAGTTCTTCACAGGCCAAAATTAAAGGGGAGGCTCCCCAAGAAGACCGCCCGGGCCCGGTCTCGAACCGGCGACCTTCGGCGCTCCGAAGACCCCAAAGCCAATTGCCCGAGGACACTACCTCTGAGCCATCCATGCCCACATGGTCTTTGGGGTAGCTTTTGCATCCTTTGTATTTCGTTCAATCTAGTTCTTCACAGGCCAAAACTAAAATGGAGGCTGCCCAAGAAGACCGCCCGGGCCCGGTCTCGAACTGGCGACCTTCGGCGCTCTGAAGACCCCAAGGCCAATTGCCCGAGGACTCCACCTCTGAGCCACCCGTGCCCAAATGGTCTTTGGAGGAGCTTTTGCATCCTTTGTATTTCGTTCAATCTAGTTCTTCACAGGCCAAAACTAAAGGGGAGGCTGCCCAAGAGCACCGCCCGGGCCCGGTCTCGAACCGGCGACCTTCGGCGCTCCGAAGACCCCAAGGCCAATTGCCCGAGGACTCTACCTCTGAGCCACCCGTGCCCACATGATCTTTGGGGGAGCTTTTGCATCCTTTGTATTTCGTTCAATCTAGTTCTTCACAGGCCAAAACTAAAGGGGAGGCTCCCCAAGAAGACCGCCCGGGCCCGGTCTCGAACCGGCGACCTTCGGCGCACCGAAGATCCCAAGGCCAATTGCTCGAGGACTCTACCTCTGAGCCACCCGTGCCCACATGATCTTTGGGGGAGCTTTTGCATCCTTTGTATTTCGTTCAATCTAGTTCTTCACAGACCAAAACTAAAGGGGAGGCTCCCCAAGAAAACCGCCCGGGCCCGGTCTCGAACCGGCTACCTTCGGCGCTCCGAAGACCCCAAGGCCAATTGCCCAAGGACTCTACCTCTGAGCCACCCGTGCCCACATGGTCTTTGGGGGAGCTTTTGCATCCTTTGTATTTCGTTCAATCTAGTTCTTCACAGGCCAAAACTAAAGGGGAGGCTCCCCAAGAAGACCGCCCGGGCTCGGTCTCGAACCGGCGACCTTCGGCGCTCCGAAGACCCCAAGGCCAATTGCCCGAGGACTCTACCTCTGAGCCACCCGTGCCCACATGGTCTTTGGGGGAGCTTTTGCATGCTTTGCATTTCGTTCAATCTAGTTCTTCACAGGCCAAAACTAAAGGGGAAGCTCGCCAAGAAGACCGCCCTGGCACGGTCTCGAACCGGCGACCTTCGGCGCTCCGAAGACCCCAAAGCCAATTGCCCGAGGACACTACCTCTGAGCCATCCATGCCCACATGGTCTTTGGGGTAGCTTTTGCATCCTTTGCATTTCGTTCAATCTAGTTCTTCACAGGCCAAAACTAAAGGGGAGGCTCCCCAAGAAGACCGCCCAGGCCCGGTCTCGAACCGGCGACCTTCGGCGCTCCGAAGACCACAAGGCCAATTGCCCGAGCGCCCAGGCCCGGTCTCGAACCGGCGACCTTCGGCGCTCCGAAGACCCCAAGGCCGATTGCCCGAGGACTCTACCTCTGAGCCACCCGTGCCCACATGGTCTTTTGGGGAGCTTTTGCATCCTTTGTATTTCGTTCAATCTAGATCTTCACAGGCCAAAACTAAAGGGGAGGCTACCCAAGAAGACCGCCCGGGCCCGGTCTCGAACCGGCGACCTGAAGACCCCAAGGCCAATTGCCCGAGGACTCTCCCTCTGAGCCACCCGTGCCCACATGGTCTTTGGGGGAGCTTTTGCATCCTATGTATTTCGTTCAATCTAGTTCTTCACAGGCCAAAATTAAAGGGGAGGCTCCCCAAGATGACCTCTGGGGGCCCGGTCTCGAACCTGCGACCTTCGGCGCTCCGAAGACCCCAAGGCCAATTGCCCGAGGACTCTACCTCTGAGCCACCCGTGCCCACATGGTCTTTGGCGGAGCTTTTGCATCCTTTGTATTTCGTTCAATCTAGTTCTTCACAGGCCAAAACTAAAGGGGAGGCTCCCCAAGAAGACCGCCCGGGCCCGGTCTCGAACCGGCGACCTTCGGCGCTCCGAAGACCCCAAGGCCAATTGCCCGAGGACACTACCTCTGAGCCATCCGTGCCCACATGGTCTTTGGGGGAGCTTTTGCATCCTTTGTATTTCGTTCAATCTAGTTCTTCACAGGCCAAAACTAAAATCGAGGCTGCCCAAGAAGACCGCCCGGGCCCGGTCTCGAACCGGCGACCTTCGGCGCTCCGAAGACCCCAAGGCCAATTGCCCGAGGACTCCACCTCTGAGCCACCCGTGCCCACATGGTCTTTGGAGGAGCTTTTGCATCCTTTGTATTTCGTTCAATCTAGTTCTTCACAGGCCAAAACTAAAGGGGAGGCTCCCCAAGAGCACCGCCCGGGCCCGGTCTCGAACCGGCGACCTTCGGCGCTCCGAAGTCCCCAAGGCCAATTGCCCGAGGACTCTCCCTCTGAGCCACCCGTGCCCACATGGTCTTTGGGGGAGCTTTTGCATCCTATATATTTCGTTCAATCTAGTTCTTCACAGGCCAAAACTAAAGGGGAGGCTCCCCAAGAAGACCGCCCGGGCCCGGTCTCGAACCGGCAACCTTCGGCGCTCCGAAGACCCCAAGGCCAATTGCCCGAGGACACTACCTCTGAGCCACCCGTGCCCACATGGTCTTTGGGGGAGCTTTTGCATCCTTTGTATTTCGTTCAATCTAGTTCTTCACAGGCCAAAACTAAAGGGGAGGCTCCCCAAGAAGACCGTCCGGGCCCGGTCTCGAACTGGCGACCTTCGGCGCTCTGAAGACCCCAAGGCCAATTGCCCGAGGACTCCACCTCTGAGCCACCCGTGCCCACATGGTCTTTGGAGGAGCTTTTGCATCCTTTGTATTTCGTTCAATCTAGTTCTTCACAGGCCAAAACTAAAGGGGAGGCTGCCCAAGAGCACCGCCCGGGCCCGGTCTCGAACCGGCGACCTTCGGCGCTCCGAAGACCCCAAGGCCAATTGCCCGAGGACTCTACCTCTGAGCCACCCGTGCCCACATGATCTTTGGGGGAGCTTTTGCATCCTTTGTATTTCGTTCAATCTAGTTCTTCACAGGCCAAAACTAAAGGGGAGGCTCCCCAAGAAGACCGCCCGGGCCCGGTCTCGAACCGGCGACCTTCGGCGCACCGAAGATCCCAAGGCCAATTGCTCGAGGACTCTACCTCTGAGCCACCCGTGCCCACATGATCTTTGGGGGAGCTTTTGCATCCTTTGTATTTCGTTCAATCTAGTTCTTCACAGACCAAAACTAAAGGGGAGGCTCCCCAAGAAAACCGCCCGGGCCCGGTCTCGAACCGGCTACCTTCGGCGCTCCGAAGACCCCAAGGCCAATTGCCCAAGGACTCTACCTCTGAGCCACCCGTGCCCACATGGTCTTTGGGGGAGCTTTTGCATCCTTTGTATTTCGTTCAATCTAGTTCTTCACAGGCCAAAACTAAAGGGGAGGCTCCCCAAGAAGACCGCCCGGGCTCGGTCTCGAACCGGCGACCTTCGGCGCTCCGAAGACCCCAAGGCCAATTGCCCGAGGACTCTACCTCTGAGCCACCCGTGCCCACATGGTCTTTGGGGGAGCTTTTGCATGCTTTGCATTTCGTTCAATCTAGTTCTTCACAGGCCAAAACTAAAGGGGAAGCTCGCCAAGAAGACCGCCCTGGCACGGTCTCGAACCGGCGACCTTCGGCGCTCCGAAGACCACAAGGCCAATTGCCCGAGGACTCTACCTCTGAGCCACGCGTGCCCACATGGTGTTTGGGGGAGCTTTAGCATCTTTTGTATTTCGTTCAATCTAGTTCTTCACAGGCCAAAACTAAAGGGGAGGCTCCCCAAGAAGACCGCCCAGGCCCGGTCTCGAACCGGCGACCTTCGGCGCTCCGAAGACCACAAGGCCAATTGCCCGAGCGCCCAGGCCCGGTCTCGAACCGGCGACCTTCGGCGCTCCGAAGACCCCAAGGCCGATTGCCCGAGGACTCTACCTCTGAGCCACCCGTGCCCACATGGTCTTTGGGGGAGCTTTTGCATCCTTTGTATTTCGTTCAATCTAGTTCTTCACAGGCCAAAACTAAAGGGGAGGCTACCCAAGAAGACCGCCCGGGCCCGGTCTCGAACCGGCGACCTGAAGACCCCAAGGCCAATTGCCCGAGGACTCTACCTCTGAGCCACCCGTGCCCACATGGTCTTTGGGGGAGCTTATGCATCCTTTGTATTTCGTTCAATCTAGTTCTTCACAGGCCAAAATTAAAGGGGAGGCTCCCCAAGATGACTCCCCGGGGCCCGGTCTCGAACCGGCGACCTTCGGCGCTCCGAAGACCCCAAGGCCATTTGCCCGAGGACTCTACCTCTGAGCCACCCGTGCCCACATGGTCTTTGGCGGAGCTTTGGCATCCTTTGTATTTCGTTCAATCTAGTTCTTCACAGGCCAAAACTAAAGGGGAGGCTCCCCAAGAAGACCGCCCGGGCCCGGTCTCGAACCGGCGACCTTCGGCGCTCCGAAGACCCCAAGGCCAATTGCCCGAGGACACTACCTCTGAGCCATCCGTGCCCACATGGTCTTTGGGGGAGCTTTTGCATCCTTTGTATTTCGTTCAATCTAGTTCTTCACAGGCCAAAACTAAAATCGAGGCTGCCCAAGAAGACCGCCCGGGCCCGGTCTCGAACCGGCGACCTTCGGCGCTCCGAAGACCCCAAGGCCAATTGCCCGAGGACTCCACCTCTGAGCCACCCGTGCCCACATGGTCTTTGGAGGAGCTTTTGCATCCTTTGTATTTCGTTCAATCTAGTTCTTCACAGGCCAAAACTAAAGGGGAGGCTCCCCAAGAGCACCGCCCGGGCCCGGTCTCGAACCGGCGACCTTCGGCGCTCCGAAGTCCCCAAGGCCAATTGCCCGAGGACTCTCCCTCTGAGCCACCCGTGCCCACATGGTCTTTGGGGGAGCTTTTGCATCCTATGTATTTCGTTCAATCTAGTTCTTCAAAGGCCAAAACTAAAGGGGAGGCTCCCCAAGAAGACCGCCCGGGTCCGGTCTCGAACCGGCAACCTTCGGCGCTCCGAAGACCCCAAGGCCAATTGCCCGAGGACTCTACCTCTGAGCCACCCGTGCCCACATAGCATTTGGGGGAGCTTTTGCATCCTTTGTATTTCGTTCAATCTAGTTCTTCACAGGCCAAAACTAAAGGGGAGGCTCCCGAAGAAGACCGCCCGGGCCCGGTCTCGAACTGGTGACCTTCAGCGCTCCGAAGACCCCAAAGCCAATTGCCCGAGGACACTACCTCTGAGCCACCCGTGCCCACATGGTCTTTGGGGGAGCTTTTGCATCCTTTGTATTTCGTTCAATCTAGTTCTTCACAGGCCAAAACTAAAGGGGAGGCTCCCCAAGAAGACCGCCCAGGCCTGGTCTCGAACCGGCGACCTTCGGTGCGCCGAAGACCCCAAGGCCAATTGCCCGAGGACTCTACCTCTGAGCCACCTGTGCCCACATGGTATTTAGGGGAGCTTTTGCATCCTTTGTATTTCGTTCAATCTAGTTCTTCACAGGCCAAAACTAAAGGGGAGGCTCCCCAAGAAGACCGCCCGGGCACGGTCTCGAACCGGCGACCTTCGGCGCTCCGAAGACCCCAAGGACAATTGCCCGAGGACTCTACCTCTGAGCCACCCGTGCCCACATGGTATTTGGGGGAGCTTTTGCATCCTTTGTATTTCGTTCAATCTAGTTCTTCACAGGCCAAAATTAAAGGGGAGGCTCCCCAAGATGACCCCCCGGGGCCCGGTCTCGAACCGGCGACCTTCGGCGCTCCGAAGACCCCAAGGCCAATTGCCCGAGGACTCTACCTCTGAGCCACCCTTGCCCACATGGTATTTGGGGGAGCTTTTGCATCCTTTGCATTTCGTTCAATCTAGTTATTCACAGGCCAAAACTAAAGGGGAGGCTGCCCAAGAACACCGCCCGGGCCCGGTCTCGAACTGGCAACCTTCGGCGCTCCGAAGACCACAAGGTCAATTGCCCGAGGACTCTACCTCTGAGCCACCTGTGCCCAAATAGTCTTTGGGGGAGCTTTTGCATCCTTTGTATTTCGTTCAATCTAGTTCTTCACAGGCCAAAACTAAAGGGGAGGCTCCCGAAGAAGACCGCCCGGGCCCGGTCTCGAACCGGTGACCTTCAGCGCTCCGAAGACCCCAAAGCCAACTGCCCGAGGACACTACCTCTGAGCCACCCGTGCCCACATGGTCTTTGGGGGAGCTTTTGCATCCTTTGTATTTCGTTCAATCTAGTTCTTCACAGGCCAAAACTAAAGGGGAGGCTCCCCAAGAAGACCGTCCGGGCCCGGTCTCGAACCGGCGACCTTCGGCGCTCCGAAGACCCCAAGGCCAATTGCCCGAGGACTCTACCTCTGAAACACCCGTGCCCACATGGTCTTTAAGGGAACTTTTGCATCCTTTGTATTTCGTTCAATCTAGTTCTTCACAGGCCAAAACTAAAGGGGAGGCTCCCCAAGAAGACCGCCCGGGCTCGGTCTCGAACCGGCGACCTTCGGCACTCCGAAGACCCCGAGGCCAATTGCCCGAGGACTCTACCTCTGAGCCACCCGTGCCCACATGGTCTTTGGGGGAGCTTTTGCAGCCTTTGTATTTCGTTCAATCTAGTTCTTCACAGGCAAAAACTAAAGGGGAGGCTCCCGAAGAAGACCGCCCGGGCCCGGTCTCGAACCGGTGACCTTCAGTGCTCCGAAGACCCCAAAGCCAATTGCCCGAGGACACTACCTCTGAGCCACCCGTGCCCACATGGTCTTTGGGGGAGCTTTTGCATCCTTTGTATTTCGTTCAATCTAGTTCTTCACAGGCCAAAACTAAAGGGGAGGCTCCCCAAGAAGACCGTCCGGGCCCGGTCTCGAACCGGCGACCTTCGGCGCTCCGAAGACCCCAAGGCCAATTGCCCGAGGACTCTACCTCTGAAACACCCGTGCCCACATGGTCTTTAAGGGAACTTTTGCATCCTTTGTATTTCGTTCAATCTAGTTCTTCACAGGCCAAAACTAAAGGGGAGGGTCCCCATGAAGACCACCCGGCCCTGGTCTCGAACCGGCGACCTTCGGCGCTCCTAAGACCCCAAGGCCAATTGCCCGAGGACTCTACCTCTGAGCCACCCGTGCCCACATGGTCTTTGGGGGAGCTTTTGCATCCTTTGTATTTCGTTCAATCTAGTTCTTCACAGGTCAAAACTAAAGGGGAGGCTCCCCAAGAAGACCGCCCGGGCCCGGTCTCGAACCAGCGACCTTCGGCGCACCGAAGACCCCAAGGCCAATTGCCCAAGGACTCTACCTCTGAGCCACCCGTGCCCACATGGTCTTTGGGGGAGCTTTTGCATCCTTTGTATTTCGTTCAATCTAGTTCTTCACAGGCCAAAACTAAAGGGGAGGCTCCCCAAGAAGACCGCCCGGGCCCGGTCTCGAACCGGCGACCTTCGGCGCTCCGAAGACCCCAAGGCCAATTGCCCGAGGACTCTACCTCTGAGCCACCCGTTCCCACATGGTATTTGAGGGGGCTTTTGCATCCTTTGTATTTCGTTCAATCTAGTTCTTCACATTCCAAAACTAAAGGGGAGGCTCCCCAAGAAGACCGTCCGGGCCCGGTCTCGAACCGGCGACCTTCGGCGCTCCGAAGACCCCAAGGCCAATTGCCCGAGGACTCTACCTCTGAGCCACCCGTGCCCACATGGTCTTTGAGGGAGCTTTTGCATCCTTTGTATTTCGTTCAATCTAGTTCTTCACAGGCCAAAACTAAAGGGGAGGCTCCCCAAGAAGACCGCCCAGGCCTGGTCTCGAACCGGCGACCTTCGGCGCTCCGAAGACCCCAAGGCCAATTGCCCGAGGACTCTACCTCTGAGCCACCCGTGCCCACATGGTCTTTGGGGGAGCTTTTGCGTCCTTTCTTTTTCGTTCAATCTAGTTCTTCACAGGCCAAAACTAAAGGGGAGGCTCCCCAAGAAGACCGCCCGGGCCCGGTCTCGAACCGGCGACCTTCGGCGCTCCGAAGACCCCAAGGCCAATTGCCCGAGGACTCTACCTCTGAAGCACCCGTGCCCACATGCTCTTTGGGGGAGCTTTTGCATCCTCTGTATTTCGTTCAATCTAGTTCTTCACAGGCCAAAACTAAAGGGGAGGCTCCCCAAGAAGACCGCCCAGGCCCGGTCTCGAACCGGCGACCTTCGGCGCTCCGAAGACCCCAAGGCCAATTGCCCGAGGACTCTACCTCTGACCCACCCGTGCCCACATGGTCTTTGGGGGAGCTTTTGCATCCTTTGTATTTCGTTCAATCTAGTTCTTCACAGGCCAAAACTAAAGGGGAGGCTCCCCAAGAAGACCGCCCGGGCTCGGTCTCGAACCGGCGACCTTCGGCGCTTCGAAGACCCCAAGGCAGATTGCCCGAGGACTCTACCTCTGAAGCACCCGTGCCCACATGGTCTTTGGGGGAGCTTTTGCATCCTTTGTATTTCGTTCAGTCTAGTTCTTCACAGGCCAAAACTAAAGGGGAGGCTCCCCAAGAAGACCGCCCGGGCCCGGTCTCGAACCGGCGACCTTCGGCGCTCCGAAGACCCCAAGGCCAATTGCCCGAGGACTCTACCTCTGAGCCACCCGTGCCCACATGGTCTTTGGGGGAGCTTTTGCATCCTTTGTATTTCGTTCAATCTAGTTCTTCACAGGCCAAAACTAAAGGGGAGGCTCCCCAAGAAGACCGCCCGGGCTCGGCCTCGAAACGGCGACCTTCGGCGCTCCGAAGACCCCAAGGCCAATTGCCCGAGGACTCTACCTCTGAGCCACCCGTGCCCACATGGTTTTTGGGGGAGCTTTTGCATCCTTTGTATTTCGTTCAATCTAGTTCTTCACAGGCCAAAACTAAAGGGGAGGCTCCCCAAGAAGACCGCCCAGGCCCGGTCTCGAACCGGCGACCTTCGGCGCTCCGAAGACCCCAAGGGCAATTGCCCGAGGACTCTACCTCTGAGCCACCCGTGCCCACATGGTCTTTGGGGGAGCTTTTGCGTCCTTTGTATTTCGTTCAATCTAGTTCTTCACAGGCCAAAACTAAAGGGGAGGCTCCCCAAGAAGACCGCCCGGGCCCGGTCTCGAACCGGCGACCTTCGGCGCTCCGAAGACCCCAAGGCCAATTGCCCGAGGACTCTACCTCTGAGCCACCCGTGCCCACATGCTCTTTGGGGGAGCTTTTGCATCCTTTGTACTTCGTTCAATCTAGTTCTTCACAGGCCAAAACTAAAGGGGAGGCTCCCCAAGAAGACCGCCCGGGCTCGGTCTCGAACCGGCGACCTTCGGCGCTCCGAAGACCCCAAGGCCAATTGCCCAAGGACTCTACCTCTGAAGCACCCGTGCCCACATGCTCTTTAGGGGAGCTTTTGCATCCTCTGTATTTCGTTCAATCTAGTTCTTCACAGGCCAAAACTAAAGGGGAGGCTCCCCAAGAAGATCGCCCAGGCCCCGTCTCGAACCGCCGACCTTCGGCGCTCCGAAGACCCCAAGGCCAATTGCCTGAGGACTCTACCTCTGAGCCACCCGTGCCCACATGGTCTTTGGGGGAGCTTTTGCGTCCTTTGTATTTCGTTCAATCTAGTTCTTCACAGGCCAAAACTAAAGGGGAGGCTCCCCAAGAAGACCGCCCGGGCCCGGTCTCGAACCGGCGACCTTCGGCGCTCCGAAGACCCCAAGGGCAATTGCCCGAGGACTCTACCTCTGAGCCACCCGTGCCCACATGGTCTTTGGGGGAGCTTTTGCATCCTTTGTATTTCGTTCAATCTAGTTCTTCACAGGCCAAAACTAAAGGGGAGGCTCCCCAAGAAGACCGCCCGGGCTCGGTCTCGAACCGGCGACCTTCGGCGCTCCGAAGACCCCAAGGCCAATTGCCCGAGGACTCTACCTCTGAAGCACCCGTGCCCACATGGTCTATGGGGGAGCTTTTGCATCCTCTGTATTTCGTTCAATCTAGTTCTTCACAGGCCAAAACTAAAGGGGAGGCTCCCCAAGAAGACCGCCCAGGCCCGGTCTCGAACCGGCGACCTTCGCCGCTCCGAAGACCCCAAGGCCAATTGCCCGAGGACTCTACCTCTGACCCACCCGTGCCCACATGGTCTTTGGGGGAGCTTTTGCATCCTTTGTATTTCGTTCAATCTAGTTCTTCACAGGCCAAAACTAAAGGGGAGGCTCCCCAAGAAGACCGCCGGGGCCCGGTCTCGAACCGGCGACCTTCGGCGCTCCGAAGACCCCAAAGCCAATTGCCTGAGGACTCTACCTCTGAGCCACCCACTCCCACATGGTCTTTGGGGGAGCTTTTGCATCCTTTGTATTTCGTTCAATCTAGTTCTTCACAGGCCAAAACTAAAGGGGAGGCTCCCCAAGAAGACCTCCTTGGCCCGGTCTCGAACCGGCGACCTTCGGCGCTCCGAAGACCCCAAGGCCAATTGCCCAAGGACTCTACCTCTGAGCCACCCGTGCCCACATGGTGTTTGGAGGAGCTTTTGCATCCTTTGTATTTCGTTCAATCTAGTTCTTCACAGGCCAAAACTAAAGGGGAGGCTCCCCAAGAAGACCGCCCGGGCCCGGTCTCGAACAGGCGACCTGAAGACCCCAAGGCCAATTGCCCGAGGACTCTACCTCTGAGCCACCCGTGCCCACATGGTTTTTGGGGGAGCTTTTGCATCCTTTGTATTTCGTTCAATCTAGTACTTCACAGGCCAAAACTAAAGGGGAGGCTCCCCAAGAAGACCTCCCGGGCCCGGTCTCGAACCGGCGACCTTCGGCGCTCCGAAGATCCCAAGGCCAATTGCCCGAGGACTATACCTCTGAGCCACCCGTGCCCACATGGTCTTTGGCGGAGCTTTTGCATCCTTTGTATTTCGTTCAATCTAGTTCTTCACAGGCCAAAACTAAAGGGGAGGCTCCCCAAGAAGAACGCCCGGGGCCGGTCTCGAACCGACGACCTTCGGCGCTCCGAAGACCCGAGGGCCAATTGCCCGAGGACTCTATCTCTGAGCCACCCGTGCCCACATGGTCTTTGGCGGAGCTTTTGCATCCTTTGTATTTCGTTCAATCTAGTTCTTCACAGGCCAAAACTAAAGGGGAGGCTCCCCAAGAAGACCGCCCGGGCCCGGTCTCGAACCGGCGACCTTCGGCGCTCCGAAGACCCCAAGGCCAACTGCCAGAGGACTCTACCTCTGAGCCACCCGCGCCCACATGGACTTTGGGGGAGCTTTTGCATCCTCTGTATTTCGTTCAATCTAGTTCTTCACAGGCCAAAACTAAAGGGGAGGCTCCCCAAGAAGACCGCCCGGGCCCGGTCACGAACCGGCGACCTTCGGCGCTCCGAAGACCCCAAGGCCAATTGCCCAAGGACTCTACCTCTGAGCCACCTGTGCCCACATGGTGTTTGGGGGAGCTTTTGCATCCTTTGTATTTCGTTCAATCTAGTTCTTCACAGGCCAAAACTAAATGGGAGGCTACCCAAGACGACCGCCCGGGCCCCGTCTCGAACCATCGCCTGAAGACCCCAAGGCCAATTGCCCGAGGACTCTACCTCTGAGCCACCCGTGCCCACCTGGTTTTTGGGGGAGCTTTTGCATCCTTTGTATTTCGTTCAATCTAGTTCTTCACAGGCCAAAACTAAAGGGGAGGCTCCCCAAGAAGACCGCCCGGGCCCGGTCTCGAACCGGCGACCTTCGGCGCTCCGAAGACCCCATGGCCAATTGCCCGAGGACTCTACCTCTGAGCCACCCGTGCCCACACGGTCTTTGGGGGAGCTTTTGCATCCCTTGTATTTCGTTCAATCTAGTTCTTCACAGGCCAAAACTAAAGGGGAGGCTCCACAAGAAGACCGCCCGGGCCCTGTCTCGAACCGGCGACCTTCCGCGCCCCGAAGGCCCCAAGGCCAATTGCCCGAGGACTCTACCTCTGAGCCACCCGTGCCCACATGTTCTTTGGGGGAGCTTTTGCATCCTTTGTATTTCGTTCAATCTAGTTCTTCACAGGCCAAAACTAAAGGGGAGGCTCCCCAAGAAGACCGCCCGGGCTCGGTCTCGAACCGGCGACCTTCGGCGCTCCGAAGACCCCAAGGCCAATTGCCCGAGGACTCTACCTCTGAGCCACCCGTGCCCACATGGACTTTGGGGGAGCTTTTGCATCCTTTGTATTTCGTTCAATCTAGTTCTTCACAGGCCAAAACTAAAGGGGAGGCTCCCCAAGAAGACAGCCCGGGCTCGGTCTCGAACCGGCGACCTTCGGCGCTCCGAAGACCCCAAGGCCAATTGCCCGAGGACTCTACCTCTGAGCCACCCGTGCCCACATGGTCTTTGGGGGAGCTTTTGCATCCTTTGTATTTCGTTCAATCTAGTTCTTCACAGGCCAAAACTAAAGGGGAGGCTCCCCAAGAAGACCGCCCAGGCCCGGTCTCGAACCGGCGACCTTCGGCGCTCCGAAGATCCCAAGGCCAATTGCCCGAGGACTCTACCTCTGAGCCACCCGTGCCCACATGGTCTTTGGGGGAGCTTTTGCGTCCTTTGTATTTCGTTCAATCTAGTTCTTCACAGGCCAAAACTAAAGGGGAGGCTCCCCAAGAAGGCTCCCCAAGAAGACCTCCTTGGTCCGGTCTCGAACCGGCGACCTTGGGCGCTCCGAAGACCCCAAGGCCAATTGCCCAAGGACTCTACCTCTGAGCCACCTGTGCCCACATGGTTTTTGGGGGAGCTTTTGCATCCTTTGTATTTCGTTCAATCTAGTTCTTCACAGGCCAAAACTAAAGGGGAGGCTCCCCAAGAAGACCGCCCGGGCCCGGTCTCGAACCGGCGACCTTCGGCGCTCCTAAGACCCCAAGGCCAATTCCCCGAGGACTCTACCTCTGACCCACCCGTGCCCACATGGTCTTTGGGGGAGCTTTTGCATCCTTTGTATTTCGTTCAACCTAGTTCTTCACAGGCCAAAACTAAGGGGGAGGCTCCCCAAGAAGACAGCCCTGGCCCGGTCTCGAACCGGCAACCTTCGGCGCTCCGAAGACCCCAAGGCCAATTGCCCGAGGACTCTACCTCTGAGCCACCCGTGTCCACATGGTCTTTGGGGGAGCTTTTGCATCCTTTGTATTTCGTTCAATCTAGTTCTTCACAGGCCAAAACTAAAGGGGAGGCTCCCCAAGAAGACCGCCCGGGCCCGGTCTCGAACCGGCGACCTTCGGCGCTCCGAAGACCCCAAGGCCAATTGCCCGAGGACTCTACCTCTGAGCCACCCGTGCCCACATGGTCTTTGGGGGAGCTTTTGCATCCTTTGTATTTCTATCAATCTAGTTCTTCACAGGCCAAAACTTAAGGGGAGGCTCCCCAAGAAGACCGCCCGGGCCCGGTCTCGAACCGGCAACCTTCGGCGCTCCGAAGACCCCAAGGCCAATTGCCCGAGAACTCTACGCCTGAGCCACCCGTGCCCACATGGTCTTTGGGGGAGCTTTTGCATCCTTTGTATTTCGTTCAATCTAGTTCTTCACAGGCCAAAACTAAAGGGGAGGCTCCCCAACAAGACCTCCCGGGCCCGGTCTTGAACCGGCGACCTTCGGCGCTCCGAAGACCCCAAAGCCAATTGCCCGAGGACTCTACCTCTGAGCCACCCGTGCCCACATGGTCTTTGGGGGAGCATTTGCATCCTTTGTATTTCGTTCAATCTAGTTCTTCACAGGCCAAAACTAAAGGGGAGGCTCCCCAAGAAGACCGCCCTGGACCGGTCTCGAACCGACAACCTTCGGCGCTCCGAAGACCCCAAGGCCAATTGCCCGAGGACTCTACCTTTGAGCCACCCGTTCCCACATGGTCTTTGGGGGAGCTTTTGCATCCTTTGTATTTCGTTCAATCTAGTTCTTCACAGGCCAAAACTAAAGGGGAGGCTCCCCAAGAAGACCGCCCGGGCCCGGTCTCGAACCGGCGACCTTCGGCGCTCCGAAGACCCCAAAGCCAATTGCCCGAGGACTCTACCTCTGAGCCACCCGTGCCCACATGGTCTTAGGGGGAGCTTTTGCATCCTTTGTATTTCGTTCAATCTAGTTCTTCAAAGGCCAAAACTAAAGGGGAGGCACCCCAAGAAGACCGCCCAGGCCCGGTCTCGAACCAGCGACCTTCGGCGCTCCGAAGACCACAAGGCCAATTGCCCGAGTGCCCAGGCCCGGTCTCGAACCGGCGACCTTCGGCGCTCCGAAGACCCCAAGGCCAATTGCCCGAGGACTCTACCTCTGAGCCACCCGTGCCCACATGGTCTTTGGGGGAGCTTTTGCATCCTTTGTATTTCGTTCAATCGAGTTCTTCACAGGCCAAAACTAAAGGGGAGGCTACCAAAGAAGACCGCCCGGGCCCGGTCTCGAACCGGCGACCTGAAGACCCCAAGGCCAATTGGCCGAGGACTCTACATCTGAGCCACCCGTGCCCACATGGTCTTTGGGGGAGCTTTTGCATCCTTTGTATTTCGTTCAATCTAGTTCTTCAAAGGCCAAAACTAAAGGGGAGGCACCCCAAGAAGACCGCCCAGGCCCGGTCTCGAACCAGCGACCTTCGGCGCTCCGAAGACCACAAGGCCAATTGCCCGAGTGCCCAGGCCCGGTCTCGAACCGGCGACCTTCGGCGCTCCGAAGACCCCAAGGCCAATTGCCCGAGGACTCTACCTCTGAGCCACCCGTGCCCACATGGTCTTTGGGGGAGCTTTTGCATCCTTCGTATTTCGTTCAATCTAGTTCTTCACAGGCCAAAACTAAAGGGGAGGATCCCCAAGAAGACCGCCCTGGCACGGTCTCGAACCGGCGACCTTCGGCGCTCCGAAGACCCCAAGGCCAATTGCCCAAGGACTCTACCTCTGAGCCACCCGTGCCCACATGGTCTTTGGGGGAGCTTTTGCATCCTTTGCATTTCGTTCAATCTAGTTCTTCACAGGCCAAAACTAAAGGGGAGGCTCCCCAAGAAGACCGCCCGGGGCCGGTCTCAGACCGGCAACCTTCGGCGCTCCGAAGACCCCAAGGCCAATTGCCCGAGGACTCTACCTCTGAGCCACCCTTGCCCACATGGTCTTTGGGGGAGCTTTTGCATCCTTTGTATTTCGTTCAATCTAGTTCTTCACAGGCCAAAACTAAAGGGGAGGCTCCCCAAGAAGACCGCCCGGGCCCGGTCTCGAACCGGCGACCTTCGGCGCTCCGAAGACCCCTAAGTCAATTGCCCGAGGACTCTAACTCTGAGCCACCCGTGCCCACATGGTTTTTGGGGGAGCTTTTGCATCCTTTGTATTTCGTTCAATCTAGTTCTTCACAGGCCAAAACTAAAGGGGAGGCTCCCCAAGAAGACCGCCCTGGCACGGTCTCGAACCGGCGACCTTCGGCGCTCCGAAGACCCCAAGGCCAATTGCCCGAGGACTCTACCTCTGAGCCACCCGTGGCCACATGGTCTTTGGGGGAGCTTTTGCATCCTTTGTATTTCGTTCAATCTAGTTCTTCACAGGCCAAAACTAAAGGGGAGGCTACCCAAGAAGACCGCCCGGGCCCGGTCTCGAACCGGCGACCTGAAGACCCCAAGGCCAATTGCCCGAGGACTCTACCTCTTAGCCACCCGTGCCCACATGGTTTTTAGGGGAGCTTTTGCATCCTTTGTATTTCGTTCAATCTAGTTCTTCACAGGCCAAAACTAAAGGGGAGGCTCCCCAAGAAGACCGCCCGGGCCCGATCTCGAACCGGCGACCTTCGGCGCTCCGAAGACCCCAAGGCCAATTGCCCGAGAACTCTACCTCTGAGCCAGCCGTGCCCACATGGTCTTTGGGGGAGCTTTTGCATCCTTTGTATTTCGTTCAATCTAGTTCTTCACAGGCCAAAACTAAAGGGGAGGCTCCCCAAGAAGACCGCCCGGAACCGGTCTCGAACCGGCGACGAACCTCCGAAGACCCCAAGGCCAATTGTCCGAGGACTCTACCTCTGAGCCACCTGTGCCCACATGGTATTTGGGGGAGCTTTTGCATCCTTTGTACTTCGTTCAATCTAGTTCTTCACAGGCCAAAATTAAAGGGGAGGCTCCCCAAGATGACCCCCCGGGCCCGGTCTCGAACCGGCGACCTTTGGCGCTCCGAAGACCCCAAGGCCAATTGCCCGAGGACTCTACCTCTGAGCCACCCGTGCCCACATGCTCTTTGGCGGAGCTTTTGCATCCTTTGTATTTCGTTCAATCTAGTTCTTCACAGGCCAAAATTAAAGGGGAGGCTCCCCAAGAAGACCGCCCGGGCCCGGTCTCGAACCGGCGACCTTCGGCGCTCCGAAGACCCCAAAGCCAATTGCCCGAGGACACTACCTCTGAGCCATCCATGCCCACATGGTCTTTGGGGTAGCTTTTGCATCCTTTGTATTTCGTTCAATCTAGTTCTTCACAGGCCAAAACTAAAATGGAGGCTGCCCAAGAAGACCGCCCGGGCCCGGTCTCGAACTGGCGACCTTCGGCGCTCTGAAGACCCCAAGGCCAATTGCCCGAGGACTCCACCTCTGAGCCACCCGTGCCCACATGGTCTTTGGAGGAGCTTTTGCATCCTTTGTATTTCGTTCAATCTAGTTCTTCACAGGCCAAAACTAAAGGGGAGGCTGCCCAAGAGCACCGCCCGGGCCCGGTCTCGAACCGGCGACCTTCGGCGCTCCGAAGGCCCCAAGGCCAATTGCCCGAGGACTCTACCTCTGAGCCACCCGTGCCCACATGATCTTTGGGGGAGCTTTTGCATCCTTTGTATTTCGTTCAATCTAGTTCTTCACAGGCCAAAACTAAAGGGGAGGCTCCCCAAGAAGACCGCCCGGGCCCGGTCTCGAACCGGCGACCTTCGGCGCACCGAAGATCCCAAGGCCAATTGCTCGAGGACTCTACCTCTGAGCCACCCGTGCCCACATGATCTTTGGGGGAGCTTTTGCATCCTTTGTATTTCGTTCAATCTAGTTCTTCACAGACCAAAACTAAAGGGGAGGCTCCCCAAGAAAACCGCCCGGGCCCGGTCTCGAACCGGCTACCTTCGGCGCTCCGAAGACCCCAAGGCCAATTGCCCAAGGACTCTACCTCTGAGCCACCCGTGCCCACATGGTCTTTGGGGGAGCTTTTGCATCCTTTGTATTTCGTTCAATCTAGTTCTTCACAGGCCAAAACTAAAGGGGAGGCTCCCCAAGAAGACCGCCCAGGCCCGGTCTCGAACCGGCGACCTTCGGCGCTCCGAAGACCACAAGGCCAATTGCCCGAGCGCCCAGGCCCGGTCTCGAACCGGCGACCTTCGGCGCTCCGAAGACCCCAAGGCCGATTGCCCGAGGACTCTACCTCTGAGCCACCCGTGCCCACATGGTCTTTGGGGGAGCTTTTGCATCCTTTGTATTTCGTTCAATCTAGTTCTTCACAGGCCAAAACTAAAGGGGAGGCTACCCAAGAAGACCGCCCGGGCCCGGTCTCGAACCGGCGACCTGAAGACCCCAAGGCCAATTGCCCGAGGACTCTACCTCTGAGCCACCCGTGCCCACATGGTCTTTGGGGGAGCTTTTGCATCCTTTGTATTTCGTTCAATCTAGTTCTTCACAGGCCAAAATTAAAGGGGAGGCTCCCCAAGATGACCTCTCGGGGCCCGGTCTCGAACCTGCGACCTTCGGCGCTCCGAAGACCCCAAGGCCAATTGCCCGAGGACTCTACCTCTGAGCCACCCGTGCCCACATGGCCTTTGGCGGAGCTTTTGCATCCTTTGTATTTCGTTCAATCTAGTTCTTCACAGGCCAAAACTAAAGGGGAGGCTCCCCAAGAAGACCGCCCGGGCCCGGTCTCGAACCGGCGACCTTCGGCGCTCCGAAGACCCCAAGGCCAATTGCCCGAGGACACTACCTCTGAGCCATCCGTGCCCACATGGTCTTTGGGGGAGCTTTTGCATCCTTTGTATTTCGTTCAATCTAGTTCTTCACAGGCCAAAACTAAAATCGAGGCTGCCCAAGAAGACCGCCCGGGCCCGGTCTCGAACCGGCGACCTTCGGCGCTGCGAAGACCCCAAGGCCAATTGCCCGAGGACTCCACCTCTGAGCCACCCGTGCCCACATGGTCTTTGGAGGAGCTTTTGCATCCTTTGTATTTCGTTCAATCTAGTTCTTCACAGGCCAAAACTAAAGGGGAGGCTCCCCAAGAGCACCGCCCGGGCCCGGTCTCGAACCGGCGACCTTCGGCGCTCCGAAGTCCCCAAGGCCAATTGCCCGAGGACTCTCCCTCTGAGCCACCTGTGCCCACATGGTCTTTGGGGGAGCTTTTGCATCCTATATATTTCGTTCAATCTAGTTCTTCACAGGCCAAAACTAAAGGGGAGGCTCCCCAAGAAGACCGCCCGGGCCCGGTCTCGAACCGGCAACCTTCGGCGCTCCGAAGACCCCAAGGCCAATTGCCCGAGGACTCTACCTCTGAGCCACCCGTGCCCACATAGCATTTGGGGGAGCTTTTGCATCCTTTGTATTTCGTTCAATCTAGTTCTTCACAGGCCAAAACTAAAGGGGAGGCTCCCGAAGAAGACCGCCCGGGCCCGGTCTCGAACCGGTGACCTTCAGCGCTCCGAAGACCCCAAAGCCAATTGCCCGAGGACACTACCTCTGAGCCACCCGTGCCCACATGGTCTTTGGGGGAGCTTTTGCATCCTTTGTATTTCGTTCAATCTAGTTCTTCACAGGCCAAAACTAAAGGGGAGGCTCCCCAAGAAGACCGCCCAGGCCTGGTCTCGAACCGGCGACCTTCGGTGCGCCGAAGACCCCAAGGCCAATTGCCCGAGGACTCTACCTCTGAGCCACCTGTGCCCACATGGTATTTAGGGGAGCTTTTGCATCCTTTGTATTTCGTTCAATCTAGTTCTTCACAGGCCAAAACTAAAGGGGAGGCTCCCCAAGAAGACCGCCCGGGCACGGTCTCGAACCGGCGACCTTCGGCGCTCCGAAGACCCCAAGGACAATTGCCCGAGGACTCTACCTCTGAGCCACCCGTGCCCACATGGTATTTGGGGGAGCTTTTGCATCCTTTGTATTTCGTTCAATCTAGTTCTTCACAGGCCAAAATTAAAGGGGAGGCTCCCCAAGATGACCCCCCGGGGCCCGGTCTCGAACCGGCGACCTTCGGCGCTCCGAAGACCCCAAGGCCAATTGCCCGAGGACTCTACCTCTGAGCCACCCTTGCCCACATGGTATTTGGGGGAGCTTTTGCATCCTTTGCATTTCGTTCAATCTAGTTCTTCACAGGCCAAAACTAAAGGGGAGGCTGCCCAAGAAGACCGCCCGGGCCCGGTCTCGAACCGGCAACCTTCGGCGCTCCGAAGACCACAAGGCCAATTGCCCGAGGACTCTACCTCTGAGCCACCTGTGCCCAAATAGTCTTTGGGGGAGCTTTTGCATCCTTTGTATTTCGTTCAATCTAGTTCTTCACAGGCCAAAACTAAAGGGGAGGCTCCTGAAGAAGACCGCCCGGGCCCGGTCTCGAACCGGTGACCTTCAGCGCTCCGAAGACCCCAAAGCCAATTGCCCGAGGACACTACCTCTGAGCCACCCGTGCCCACATGGTCTTTGGGGGAGCTTTTGCATCCTTTGTATTTCGTTCAATCTAGTTCTTCACAGGCCAAAACTAAAGGGGAGGCTCCCCAAGAAGACCGTCCGGGCCCGGTCTCGAACTGGCGACCTTCGGCGCTCTGAAGACCCCAAGGCCAATTGCCCGAGGACTCCACCTCTGAGCCACCCGTGCCCACATGGTCTTTGGAGGAGCTTTTGCATCCTTTGTATTTCGTTCAATCTAGTTCTTCACAGGCCAAAACTAAAGGGGAGGCTGCCCAAGAGCACCGCCCGGGCCCGGTCTCGAACCGGCGACCTTCGGCGCTCCGAAGACCCCAAGGCCAATTGCCCGAGGACTCTACCTCTGAGCCACCCGTGCCCACATGATCTTTGGGGGAGCTTTTGCATCCTTTGTATTTCGTTCAATCTAGTTCTTCACAGGCCAAAACTAAAGGGGAGGCTCCCCAAGAAGACCGCCCGGGCCCGGTCTCGAACCGGCGACCTTCGGCGCACCGAAGATCCCAAGGCCAATTGCTCGAGGACTCTACCTCTGAGCCACCCGTGCCCACATGATCTTTGGGGGAGCTTTTGCATCCTTTGTATTTCGTTCAATCTAGTTCTTCACAGACCAAAACTAAAGGGGAGGCTCCCCAAGAAAACCGCCCGGGCCCGGTCTCGAACCGGCTACCTTCGGCGCTCCGAAGACCCCAAGGCCAATTGCCCAAGGACTCTACCTCTGAGCCACCCGTGCCCACATGGTCTTTGGGGGAGCTTTTGCATCCTTTGTATTTCGTTCAATCTAGTTCTTCACAGGCCAAAACTAAAGGGGAGGCTCCCCAAGAAGACCGCCCAGGCCCGGTCTCGAACCGGCGACCTTCGGCGCTCCGAAGACCACAAGGCCAATTGCCCGAGCGCCCAGGCCCGGTCTCGAACCGGCGACCTTCGGCGCTCCGAAGACCCCAAGGCCGATTGCCCGAGGACTCTACCTCTGAGCCACCCGTGCCCACATGGTCTTTGGGGGAACTTTTGCATCCTTTGTATTTCGTTCAATCTAGTTCTTCACAGGCCAAAACTAAAGGGGAGGCTACCCAAGAAGACCGCCCGGGCCCGGTCTCGAACCGGCGACCTGAAGACCCCAAGGCCAATTGCCCGAGGACTCTACCTCTGAGCCACCCGTGCCCACATGGTCTTTGGGGGAGCTTTTGCATCCTTTGTATTTCGTTCAATCTAGTTCTTCACAGGCCAAAATTAAAGGGGAGGCTCCCCAAGATGACCTCTCGGGGCCCGGTCTCGAACCTGCGACCTTCGGCGCTCCGAAGACCCCAAGGCCAATTGCCCGAGGACTCTACCTCTGAGCCACCCGTGCCCACATGGTCTTTGGCGGAGCTTTTGCATCCTTTGTATTTCGTTCAATCTAGTTCTTCACAGGCCAAAACTAAAGGGGAGGCTCCCCAAGAAGACCGCCCGGGCCCGGTCTCGAACCGGCGACCTTCGGCGCTCCGAAGACCCCAAGGCCAATTGCCCGAGGACACTACCTCTGAGCCATCCGTGCCCACATGGTCTTTGGGGGAGCTTTTGCATCCTTTGTATTTCGTTCAATCTAGTTCTTCACAGGCCAAAACTAAAATCGAGGCTGCCCAAGAAGACCGCCCGGGCCCGGTCTCGAACCGGCGACCTTCGGCGCTCCGAAGACCCCAAGGCCAATTGCCCGAGGACTCCACCTCTGAGCCACCCGTGCCCACATGGTCTTTGGAGGAGCTTTTGCATCCTTTGTATTTCGTTCAATCTAGTTCTTCACAGGCCAAAACTAAAGGGGAGGCTCCCCAAGAGCACCGCCCGGGCCCGGTCTCGAACCGGCGACCTTCGGCGCTCCGAAGTCCCCAAGGCCAATTGCCCGAGGACTCTCCCTCTGAGCCACCTGTGCCCACATGGTCTTTGGGGGAGCTTTTGCATCCTATATATTTCGTTCAATCTAGTTCTTCACAGGCCAAAACTAAAGGGGAGGCTCCCCAAGAAGACCGCCCGGGCCCGGTCTCGAACCGGCAACCTTCGGCGCTCCGAAGACCCCAAGGCCAATTGCCCGAGGACTCTACCTCTGAGCCACCCGTGCCCACATAGCATTTGGGGGAGCTTTTGCATCCTTTGTATTTCGTTCAATCTAGTTCTTCACAGGCCAAAACTAAAGGGGAGGCTCCCGAAGAAGACCGCCCGGGCCCGGTCTCGAACCGGTGACCTTCAGCGCTCCGAAGACCCCAAAGCCAATTGCCCGAGGACACTACCTCTGAGCCACCCGTGCCCACATGGTCTTTGGGGGAGCTTTTGCATCCTTTGTATTTCGTTCAATCTAGTTCTTCACAGGCCAAAACTAAAGGGGAGGCTCCCCAAGAAGACCGCCCAGGCCTGGACTCGAACCGGCGACCTTCGGTGCGCCGAAGACCCCAAGGCCAATTGCCCGAGGACTCTACCTCTGAGCCACCTGTGCCCACATGGTATTTAGGGGAGCTTTTGCATCCTTTGTATTTCGTTCAATCTAGTTCTTCACAGGCCAAAACTAAAGGGGAGGCTCCCCAAGAAGACCGCCCGGGCACGGTCTCGAACCGGCGACCTTCGGCGCTCCGAAGACCCCAAGGACAATTGCCCGAGGACTCTACCTCTGAGCCACCCGTGCCCACATGGTATTTGGGGGAGCTTTTGCATCCTTTGTATTTCGTTCAATCTAGTTCTTCACAGGCCAAAATTAAAGGGGAGGCTCCCCAAGATGACCCCCCGGGGCCCGGTCTCGAACCGGCGACCTTCGGCGCTCCGAAGACCCCAAGGCCAATTGCCCGAGGACTCTACCTCTGAGCCACCCTTGCCCACATGGTATTTGGGGGAGCTTTTGCATCCTTTGCATTTCGTTCAATCTAGTTCTTCACAGGCCAAAACTAAAGGGGAGGCTGCCCAAGAAGACCGCCCGGGCCCGGTCTCGAACCGGCAACCTTCGGCGCTCCGAAGACCACAAGGCCAATTGCCCGAGGACTCTACCTCTGAGCCACCTGTGCCCAAATAGTCTTTGGGGGAGCTTTTGCATCCTTTGTATTTCGTTCAATCTAGTTCTTCACAGGCCAAAACTAAAGGGGAGGCTCCTGAAGAAGACCGCCCGGGCCCGGTCTCGAACCGGTGACCTTCAGCGCTCCGAAGACCCCAAAGCCAATTGCCCGAGGACACTACCTCTGAGCCACCCGTGCCCACATGGTCTTTGGGGGAGCTTTTGCATCCTTTGTATTTCGTTCAATCTAGTTCTTCACAGGCCAAAACTAAAGGGGAGGCTCCCCAAGAAGACCGTCCGGGCCCGGTCTCGAACTGGCGACCTTCGGCGCTCTGAAGACCCCAAGGCCAATTGCCCGAGGACTCCACCTCTGAGCCACCCGTGCCCACATGGTCTTTGGAGGAGCTTTTGCATCCTTTGTATTTCGTTCAATCTAGTTCTTCACAGGCCAAAACTAAAGGGGAGGCTGCCCAAGAGCACCGCCCGGGCCCGGTCTCGAACCGGCGACCTTCGGCGCTCCGAAGACCCCAAGGCCAATTGCCCGAGGACTCTACCTCTGAGCCACCCGTGCCCACATGATCTTTGGGGGAGCTTTTGCATCCTTTGTATTTCGTTCAATCTAGTTCTTCACAGGCCAAAACTAAAGGGGAGGCTCCCCAAGAAGACCGCCCGGGCTCGGTCTCGAACCGGCGACCTTCGGCGCACCGAAGATCCCAAGGCCAATTGCTCGAGGACTCTACCTCTGAGCCACCCGTGCCCACATGATCTTTGGGGGAGCTTTTGCATCCTTTGTATTTCGTTCAATCTAGTTCTTCACAGACCAAAACTAAAGGGGAGGCTCCCCAAGAAAACCGCCCGGGCCCGGTCTCGAACCGGCTACCTTCGGCGCTCCGAAGACCCCAAGGCCAATTGCCCAAGGACTCTACCTCTGAGCCACCCGTGCCCACATGGTCTTTGGGGGAGCTTTTGCATCCTTTGTATTTCGTTCAATCTAGTTCTTCACAGGCCAAAACTAAAGGGGAGGCTCCCCAAGAAGACCGCCCGGGCTCGGTCTCGAACCGGCGACCTTCGGCGCTCCGAAGACCCCAAGGCCAATTGCCCGAGGACTCTACCTCTGAGCCACCCGTGCCCACATGGTCTTTGGGGGAGCTTTTGCATGCTTTGCATTTCGTTCAATCTAGTTCTTCACAGGCCAAAACTAAAGGGGAAGCTCGCCAAGAAGACCGCCCTGGCACGGTCTCGAACCGGCGACCTTCGGCGCTCCGAAGACCACAAGGCCAATTGCCCGAGGACTCTACCTCTGAGCCACGCGTGCCCACATGGTGTTTGGGGGAGCTTTAGCATCTTTTGTATTTCGTTCAATCTAGTTCTTCACAGGCCAAAACTAAAGGGGAGGCTCCCCAAGAAGACCGCCCAGGCCCGGTCTCGAACCGGCGACCTTCGGCGCTCCGAAGACCACAAGGCCAATTGCCCGAGCGCCCAGGCCCGGTCTCGAACCGGCGACCTTCGGCGCTCCGAAGACCCCAAGGCCGATTGCCCGAGGACTCTACCTCTGAGCCACCCGTGCCCACATGGTCTTTGGGGGAGCTTTTGCATCCTTTGTATTTCGTTCAATCTAGTTCTTCACAGGCCAAAACTAAAGGGGAGGCTACCCAAGAAGACCGCCCGGGCCCGGTCTCGAACCGGCGACCTGAAGACCCCAAGGCCAATTGCCCGAGGACTCTACCTCTGAGCCACCCGTGCCCACATGGTCTTTGGGGGAGCTTTTGCATCCTTTGTATTTCGTTCAATCTAGTTCTTCACAGGCCAAAATTAAAGGGGAGGATCCCCAAGATGACCCCCCGGGGCCCGGTCTCGAACCGGCGACCTTCGGCGCTCCGAAGACCCCAAGGCCATTTGCCCGAGGACTCTACCTCTGAGCCACCCGTGCCCACATGGTCTTTGGCGGAGCTTTTGCATCCTTTGTATTTCGTTCAATCTAGTTCTTCACAGGCCAAAACTAAAGGGGAGGCTCCCCAAGAAGACCGCCCGGGCCCGGTCTCGAACCGGCGACCTTCGGCGCTCCGAAGACCCCAAGGCCAATTGCCCGAGGACACTACCTCTGAGCCATCCGTGCCCACATGGTCTTTGGGGGAGCTTTTGCATCCTTTGTATTTCGTTCAATCTAGTTCTTCACATTCCAAAACTAAAGGGGAGGCTCCCCAAGAAGACCGTCCGGGCCCGGTCTCGAACCGGCGACCTTCGGCGCTCCGAAGACCCCAAGGCCAATTGCCCGAGGACTCTACCTCTGAGCCACCCGTGCCCACATGGTCTTTGAGGGAGCTTTTGCATCCTTTGTATTTCGTTCAATCTAGTTCTTCACAGGCCAAAACTAAAGGGGAGGCTCCCCAAGAAGACCGCCCAGGCCTGGTCTCGAACCGGCGACCTTCGGCGCTCCGAAGACCCCAAGGCCAATTGCCCGAGGACTCTACCTCTGAGCCACCCGTGCCCACATGGTCTTTGGGGGAGCTTTTGCGTCCTTTCTTTTTCGTTCAATCTAGTTCTTCACAGGCCAAAACTAAAGGGGAGGCTCCCCAAGAAGACCGCCCGGGCCCGGTCTCGAACCGGCGACCTTCGGCGCTCCGAAGACCCCAAGGCCAATTGCCCGAGGACTCTACCTCTGAAGCACCCGTGCCCACATGCTCTTTGGGGGAGCATTTGCATCCTCTGTATTTCGTTCAATCTAGTTCTTCACAGGCCAAAACTAAAGGGGAGGCTCCCCAAGAAGACCGCCCAGGCCCGGTCTCGAACCGGCGACCTTCGGCGCTCCGAAGACCCCAAGGCCAATTGCCCGAGGACTCTACCTCTGACCCACCCGTGCCCACATGGTCTTTGGGGGAGCTTTTGCATCCTTTGTATTTCGTTCAATCTAGTTCTTCACAGGCCAAAACTAAAGGGGAGGCTCCCCAAGAAGACCGCCCGGGCTCGGTCTCGAACCGGCGACCTTCGGCGCTTCGAAGACCCCAAGGCAGATTGCCCGAGGACTCTACCTCTGAAGCACCCGTGCCCACATGGTCTTTGGGGGAGCTTTTGCATCCTTTGTATTTCGTTCAGTCTAGTTCTTCACAGGCCAAAACTAAAGGGGAGGCTCCCCAAGAAGACCGCCCGGGCCCGGTCTCGAACCGGCGACCTTCGGCGCTCCGAAGACCCCAAGGCCAATTGCCCGAGGACTCTACCTCTGAGCCACCCGTGCCCACATGGTCTTTGGGGGAGCTTTTGCATCCTTTGTATTTCGTTCAATCTAGTTCTTCACAGGCCAAAACTAAAGGGGAGGCTCCCCAAGAAGACCGCCCGGGCTCGGCCTCGAAACGGCGACCTTCGGCGCTCCGAAGACCCCAAGGCCAATTGCCCGAGGACTCTACCTCTGAGCCACCCGTGCCCACATGGTTTTTGGGGGAGCTTTTGCATCCTTTGTATTTCGTTCAATCTAGTTCTTCACAGGCCAAAACTAAAGGGGAGGCTCCCCAAGAAGACCGCCCAGGCCCGGTCTCGAACCGGCGACCTTCGGCGCTCCGAAGACCCCAAGGGCAATTGCCCGAGGACTCTACCTCTGAGCCACCCGTGCCCACATGGTCTTTGGGGGAGCTTTTGCGTCCTTTGTATTTCGTTCAATCTAGTTCTTCACAGGCCAAAACTAAAGGGGAGGCTCCCCAAGAAGACCGCCCGGGCCCGGTCTCGAACCGGCGACCTTCGGCGCTCCGAAGACCCCAAGGCCAATTGCCCGAGGACTCTACCTCTGAGCCACCCGTGCCCACATGCTCTTTGGGGGAGCTTTTGCATCCTTTGTACTTCGTTCAATCTAGTTCTTCACAGGCCAAAACTAAAGGGGAGGCTCCCCAAGAAGACCGCCCGGGCTCGGTCTCGAACCGGCGACCTTCGGCGCTCCGAAGACCCCAAGGCCAATTGCCCAAGGACTCTACCTCTGAAGCACCCGTGCCCACATGCTCTTTAGGGGAGCTTTTGCATCCTCTGTATTTCGTTCAATCTAGTTCTTCACAGGCCAAAACTAAAGGGGAGGCTCCCCAAGAAGATCGCCCAGGCCCCGTCTCGAACCGCCGACCTTCGGCGCTCCGAAGACCCCAAGGCCAATTGCCTGAGGACTCTACCTCTGAGCCACCCGTGCCCACATGGTCTTTGGGGGAGCTTTTGCGTCCTTTGTATTTCGTTCAATCTAGTTCTTCACAGGCCAAAACTAAAGGGGAGGCTCCCCAAGAAGACCGCCCGGGCCCGGTCTCGAACCGGCGACCTTCGGCGCTCCGAAGACCCCAAGGGCAATTGCCCGAGGACTCTACCTCTGAGCCACCCGTGCCCACATGGTCTTTGGGGGAGCTTTTGCATCCTTTGTATTTCGTTCAATCTAGTTCTTCACAGGCCAAAACTAAAGGGGAGGCTCCCCAAGAAGACCGCCCGGGCTCGGTCTCGAACCGGCGACCTTCGGCGCTCCGAAGACCCCAAGGCCAATTGCCCGAGGACTCTACCTCTGAAGCACCCGTGCCCACATGGTCTATGGGGGAGCTTTTGCATCCTCTGTATTTCGTTCAATCTAGTTCTTCACAGGCCAAAACTAAAGGGGAGGCTCCCCAAGAAGACCGCCCAGGCCCGGTCTCGAACCGGCGACCTTCGGCGCTCCGAAGACCCCAAGGCCAATTGCCCGAGGACTCTACCTCTGACCCACCCGTGCCCACATGGTCTTTGGGGGAGCTTTTGCATCCTTTGTATTTCGTTCAATCTAGTTCTTCACAGGCCAAAACTAAAGGGGAGGCTCCCCAAGAAGACCGCCGGGGCCCGGTCTCGAACCGGCGACCTTCGGCGCTCCGAAGACCCCAAAGCCAATTGCCTGAGGACTCTACCTCTGAGCCACCCACTCCCACATGGTCTTTGGGGGAGCTTTTGCATCCTTTGTATTTCGTTCAATCTAGTTCTTCACAGGCCAAAACTAAAGGGGAGGCTCCCCAAGAAGACCTCCTTGGCCCGGTCTCGAACCGGCGACCTTCGGCGCTCCGAAGACCCCAAGGCCAATTGCCCAAGGACTCTACCTCTGAGCCACCCGTGCCCACATGGTGTTTGGAGGAGCTTTTGCATCCTTTGTATTTCGTTCAATCTAGTTCTTCACAGGCCAAAACTAAAGGGGAGGCTCCCCAAGAAGACCGCCCGGGCCCGGTCTCGAACAGGCGACCTGAAGACCCCAAGGCCAATTGCCCGAGGACTCTACCTCTGAGCCACCCGTGCCCACATGGTTTTTGGGGGAGCTTTTGCATCCTTTGTATTTCGTTCAATCTAGTACTTCACAGGCCAAAACTAAAGGGGAGGCTCCCCAAGAAGACCTCCCGGGCCCGGTCTCGAACCGGCGACCTTCGGCGCTCCGAAGATCCCAAGGCCAATTGCCCGAGGACTATACCTCTGAGCCACCCGTGCCCACATGGTCTTTGGCGGAGCTTTTGCATCCTTTGTATTTCGTTCAATCTAGTTCTTCACAGGCCAAAACTAAAGGGGAGGCTCCCCAAGAAGAACGCCCGGGGCCGGTCTCGAACCGACGACCTTCGGCGCTCCGAAGACCCGAAGGCCAATTGCCCGAGGACTCTATCTCTGAGCCACCCGTGCCCACATGGTCTTTGGCGGAGCTTTTGCATCCTTTGTATTTCGTTCAATCTAGTTCTTCACAGGCCAAAACTAAAGGGGAGGCTCCCCAAGAAGACCGCCCGGGCCCGGTCTCGAACCGGCGACCTTCGGCGCTCCGAAGACCCCAAGGCCAACTGCCAGAGGACTCTACCTCTGAGCCACCCGCGCCCACATGGACTTTGGGGGAGCTTTTGCATCCTCTGTATTTCGTTCAATCTAGTTCTTCACAGGCCAAAACTAAAGGGGAGGCTCCCCAAGAAGACCGCCCGGGCCCGGTCACGAACCGGCGACCTTCGGCGCTCCGAAGACCCCAAGGCCAATTGCCCAAGGACTCTACCTCTGAGCCACCTGTGCCCACATGGTGTTTGGGGGAGCTTTTGCATCCTTTGTATTTCGTTCAATCTAGTTCTTCACAGGCCAAAACTAAATGGGAGGCTACCCAAGACGACCGCCCGGGCCCCGTCTCGAACCATCGCCTGAAGACCCCAAGGCCAATTGCCCGAGGACTCTACCTCTGAGCCACCCGTGCCCACCTGGTTTTTGGGGGAGCTTTTGCATCCTTTGTATTTCGTTCAATCTAGTTCTTCACAGGCCAAAACTAAAGGGGAGGCTCCCCAAGAAGACCGCCCGGGCCCGGTCTCGAACCGGCGACCTTCGGCGCTCCGAAGACCCCATGGCCAATTGCCCGAGGACTCTACCTCTGAGCCACCCGTGCCCACACGGTCTTTGGGGGAGCTTTTGCATCCCTTGTATTTCGTTCAATCTAGTTCTTCACAGGCCAAAACTAAAGGGGAGGCTCCACAAGAAGACCGCCCGGGCCCTGTCTCGAACCGGCGACCTTCCGCGCCCCGAAGGCCCCAAGGCCAATTGCCCGAGGACTCTACCTCTGAGCCACCCGTGCCCACATGTTCTTTGGGGGAGCTTTTGCATCCTTTGTATTTCGTTCAATCTAGTTCTTCACAGGCCAAAACTAAAGGGGAGGCTCCCCAAGAAGACCGCCCGGGCTCGGTCTCGAACCGGCGACCTTCGGCGCTCCGAAGACCCCAAGGCCAATTGCCCGAGGATTCTACCTCTGAGCCACCCGTGCCCACATGGACTTTGGGGGAGCTTTTGCATCCTTTGTATTTCGTTCAATCTAGTTCTTCACAGGCCAAAACTAAAGGGGAGGCTCCCCAAGAAGACAGCCCGGGCTCGGTCTCGAACCGGCGACCTTCGGCGCTCCGAAGACCCCAAGGCCAATTGCCCGAGGACTCTACCTCTGAGCCACCCGTGCCCACATGGTCTTTGGGGGAGCTTTTGCATCCTTTGTATTTCGTTCAATCTAGTTCTTCACAGGCCAAAACTAAAGGGGAGGCTCCCCAAGAAGACCGCCCAGGCCCGGTCTCGAACCGGCGACCTTCGGCGCTCCGAAGATCCCAAGGCCAATTGCCCGAGGACTCTACCTCTGAGCCACCCGTGCCCACATGGTCTTTGGGGGAGCTTTTGCGTCCTTTGTATTTCGTTCAATCTAGTTCTTCACAGGCCAAAACTAAAGGGGAGGCTCCCCAAGAAGGCTCCCCAAGAAGACCTCCTTGGTCCGGTCTCGAACCGGCGACCTTGGGCGCTCCGAAGACCCCAAGGCCAATTGCCCAAGGACTCTACCTCTGAGCCACCTGTGCCCACATGGTTTTTGGGGGAGCTTTTGCATCCTTTGTATTTCGTTCAATCTAGTTCTTCACAGGCCAAAACTAAAGGGGAGGCTCCCCAAGAAGACCGCCCGGGCCCGGTCTCGAACCGGCGACCTTCGGCGCTCCTAAGACCCCAAGGCCAATTGCCCGAGGACTCTACCTCTGACCCACCCGTGCCCACATGGTCTTTGGGGGAGCTTTTGCATCCTTTGTATTTCGTTCAACCTAGTTCTTCACAGGCCAAAACTAAGGGGGAGGCTCCCCAAGAAGACAGCCCTGGCCCGGTCTCGAACCGGCAACCTTCGGCGCTCCGAAGACCCCAAGGCCAATTGCCCGAGGACTCTACCTCTGAGCCACCCGTGTCCACATGGTCTTTGGGGGAGCTTTTGCATCCTTTGTATTTCGTTCAATCTAGTTCTTCACAGGCCAAAACTAAAGGGGAGGCTCCCCAAGAAGACCGCCCGGGCCCGGTCTCGAACCGGCGACCTTCGGCGCTCCGAAGACCCCAAGGCCAATTGCCCGAGGACTCTACCTCTGAGCCACCCGTGCCCACATGGTCTTTGGGGGAGCTTTTGCATCCTTTGTATTTCTATCAATCTAGTTCTTCACAGGCCAAAACTTAAGGGGAGGCTCCCCAAGAAGACCGCCCGGGCCCGGTCTCGAACCGGCAACCTTCGGCGCTCCGAAGACCCCAAGGCCAATTGCCCGAGAACTCTACGCCTGAGCCACCCGTGCCCACATGGTCTTTGGGGGAGCTTTTGCATCCTTTGTATTTCGTTCAATCTAGTTCTTCACAGGCCAAAACTAAAGGGGAGGCTCCCCAACAAGACCTCCCGGGCCCGGTCTTGAACCGGCGACCTTCGGCGCTCCGAAGACCCCAAAGCCAATTGCCCGAGGACTCTACCTCTGAGCCACCCGTGCCCACATGGTCTTTGGGGGAGCATTTGCATCCTTTGTATTTCGTTCAATCTAGTTCTTCACAGGCCAAAACTAAAGGGGAGGCTCCCCAAGAAGACCGCCCTGGACCGGTCTCGAACCGACAACCTTCGGCGCTCCGAAGACCCCAAGGCCAATTGCCCGAGGACTCTACCTTTGAGCCACCCGTTCCCACATGGTCTTTGGGGGAGCTTTTGCATCCTTTGTATTTCGTTCAATCTAGTTCTTCACAGGCCAAAACTAAAGGGGAGGCTCCCCAAGAAGACCGCCCGGGCCCGGTCTCGAACCGGCGACCTTCGGCGCTCCGAAGACCCCAAAGCCAATTGCCCGAGGACTCTACCTCTGAGCCACCCGTGCCCACATGGTCTTAGGGGGAGCTTTTGCATCCTTTGTATTTCGTTCAATCTAGTTCTTCAAAGGCCAAAACTAAAGGGGAGGCACCCCAAGAAGACCGCCCAGGCCCGGTCTCGAACCAGCGACCTTCGGCGCTCCGAAGACCACAAGGCCAATTGCCCGAGTGCCCAGGCCCGGTCTCGAACCGGCGACCTTCGGCGCTCCGAAGACCCCAAGGCCAATTGCCCGAGGACTCTACCTCTGAGCCACCCGTGCCCACATGGTCTTTGGGGGAGCTTTTGCATCCTTTGTATTTCGTTCAATCGAGTTCTTCACAGGCCAAAACTAAAGGGGAGGCTACCAAAGAAGACCGCCCGGGCCCGGTCTCGAACCGGCGACCTGAAGACCCCAAGGCCAATTGGCCGAGGACTCTACATCTGAGCCACCCGTGCCCACATGGTCTTTGGGGGAGCTTTTGCATCCTTTGTATTTCGTTCAATCTAGTTCTTCAAAGGCCAAAACTAAAGGGGAGGCACCCCAAGAAGACCGCCCAGGCCCGGTCTCGAACCAGCGACCTTCGGCGCTCCGAAGACCACAAGGCCAATTGCCCGAGTGCCCAGGCCCGGTCTCGAACCGGCGACCTTCGGCGCTCCGAAGACCCCAAGGCCAATTGCCCGAGGACTCTACCTCTGAGCCACCCGTGCCCACATGGTCTTTTGGGGAGCTTTTGCATCCTTCGTATTTCGTTCAATCTAGTTCTTCACAGGCCAAAACTAAAGGGGAGGATCCCCAAGAAGACCGCCCTGGCACGGTCTCGAACCGGCGACCTTCGGCGCTCCGAAGACCCCAAGGCCAATTGCCCAAGGACTCTACCTCTGAGCCACCCGTGCCCACATGGTCTTTGGGGGAGCTTTTGCATCCTTTGCATTTCGTTCAATCTAGTTCTTCACAGGCCAAAACTAAAGGGGAGGCTCCCCAAGAAGACCGCCCGGGGCCGGTCTCAGACCGGCAACCTTCGGCGCTCCGAAGACCCCAAGGCCAATTGCCCGAGGACTCTACCTCTGAGCCACCCTTGCCCACATGGTCTTTGGGGGAGCTTTTGCATCCTTTGTATTTCGTTCAATCTAGTTCTTCACAGGCCAAAACTAAAGGGGAGGCTCCCCAAGAAGACCGCCCGGGCCCGGTCTCGAACCGGCGACCTTCGGCGCTCCGAAGACCCCTAAGTCAATTGCCCGAGGACTCTAACTCTGAGCCACCCGTGCCCACATGGTTTTTGGGGGAGCTTTTGCATCCTTTGTATTTCGTTCAATCTAGTTCTTCACAGGCCAAAACTAAAGGGGAGGCTCCCCAAGAAGACCGCCCTGGCACGGTCTCGAACCGGCGACCTTCGGCGCTCCGAAGACCCCAAGGCCAATTGCCCGAGGACTCTACCTCTGAGCCACCCGTGGCCACATGGTCTTTGGGGGAGCTTTTGCATCCTTTGTATTTCGTTCAATCTAGTTCTTCACAGGCCAAAACTAAAGGGGAGGCTACCCAAGAAGACCGCCCGGGCCCGGTCTCGAACCGGCGACCTGAAGACCCCAAGGCCAATTGCCCGAGGACTCTACCTCTTAGCCACCCGTGCCCACATGGTTTTTAGGGGAGCTTTTGCATCCTTTGTATTTCGTTCAATCTAGTTCTTCACAGGCCAAAACTAAAGGGGAGGCTCCCCAAGAAGACCGCCCGGGCCCGACCTCGAACCGGCGACCTTCGGCGCTCCGAAGACCCCAAGGCCAATTGCCCGAGAACTCTACCTCTGAGCCAGCCGTGCCCACATGGTCTTTGGGGGAGCTTTTGCATCCTTTGTATTTCGTTCAATCTAGTTCTTCACAGGCCAAAACTAAAGGGGAGGCTCCCCAAGAAGACCGCCCGGAACCGGTCTCGAACCGGCGACGAACCTCCGAAGACCCCAAGGCCAATTGTCCGAGGACTCTACCTCTGAGCCACCTGTGCCCACATGGTATTTGGGGGAGCTTTTGCATCCTTTGTACTTCGTTCAATCTACTTCTTCACAGGCCAAAATTAAAGGGGAGGCTCCCCAAGATGACCCCCCGGGCCCGGTCTCGAACCGGCGACCTTTGGCGCTCCGAAGACCCCAAGGCCAATTGCCCGAGGACTCTACCTCTGAGCCACCCGTGCCCACATGCTCTTTGGCGGAGCTTTTGCATCCTTTGTATTTCGTTCAATCTAGTTCTTCACAGGCCAAAATTAAAGGGGAGGCTCCCCAAGAAGACCGCCCGGGCCCGGTCTCGAACCGGCGACCTTCGGCGCTCCGAAGACCCCAAAGCCAATTGCCCGAGGACACTACCTCTGAGCCATCCATGCCCACATGGTCTTTGGGGTAGCTTTTGCATCCTTTGTATTTCGTTCAATCTAGTTCTTCACAGGCCAAAACTAAAATGGAGGCTGCCCAAGAAGACCGCCCGGGCCCGGTCTCGAACTGGCGACCTTCGGCGCTCTGAAGACCCCAAGGCCAATTGCCCGAGGACTCCACCTCTGAGCCACCCGTGCCCACATGGTCTTTGGAGGAGCTTTTGCATCCTTTGTATTTCGTTCAATCTAGTTCTTCACAGGCCAAAACTAAAGGGGAGGCTGCCCAAGAGCACCGCCCGGGCCCGGTCTCGAACCGGCGACCTTCGGCGCTCCGAAGGCCCCAAGGCCAATTGCCCGAGGACTCTACCTCTGAGCCACCCGTGCCCACATGATCTTTGGGGGAGCTTTTGCATCCTTTGTATTTCGTTCAATCTAGTTCTTCACAGGCCAAAACTAAAGGGGAGGCTCCCCAAGAAGACCGCCCGGGCCCGGTCTCGAACCGGCGACCTTCGGCGCACCGAAGATCCCAAGGCCAATTGCTCGAGGACTCTACCTCTGAGCCACCCGTGCCCACATGATCTTTGGGGGAGCTTTTGCATCCTTTGTATTTCGTTCAATCTAGTTCTTCACAGACCAAAACTAAAGGGGAG